>NW_019154112.1:13521878-14000144 GCF_002288905.1 Enhydra lutris kenyoni | reverse complement strand
ATTTGGATGCCTTTAATTTCCTTTTGTTGTCTGATTGCTGAGGCTAGGACTTCTAGTACTATGTTGAATAGCAGTGGTGATAACGGACATCCCTGCCGTGTTCCCGACCTTAGCGGAAAAGCTTTCAGTTTTTCTCCATTGAGAATGATATTTGCGGTGGGTTTTTCATAGATGGCTTTGATAATATTGAGGTATGTGCCCTCTATCCCTACACTTTGAAGAGTTTTGATCAGGAAGGGATGCTGTACTTTGTCAAATGCTTTTTTAGCATCTATGGAGAGTATCATATGGTTCTTGTTCTTTCTTTTATTAATGTGTTGTATCACATTGATTGATTTGCGGATGTTGAACCAACCTTGCAGCCCTGGAATAAATCCCACTTGGTCGTGGTGAATAATCCTTTTAATGTACTGTTGAATCCTATTGGCTAGTATTTTGGTGAGAGTTTTTGCATCTGTGTTTGTCAAGGATATTGGTCTGTAGTTCTCTTTTTTGATGGGATCCTTGTCTGGTTTTGGGATCAAGGTGATGCTGGCCTCATAAAATGAGTTTGGAAGTTTTCCTTCCATTTCTATTTTTTGGAACAGTTTCAGGAGAATAGGAATTAGTTCTTCTTTAAATGTTTGGTAGAATTCCCCCGGGAATCCGTCTGGCCCTGGGCTTTTGTTTGTTTGGAGATTTTTGATGACTGTTTCAATCTCCTTACTGGTTATGGGTCTGTTCAGGCTTTCTATTTCTTCCTGGTTCAGTTGTGGTAGTTTATATGTCTCTAGGAATGCATCCATTTCTTCCAGATTGTCAAATTTGTTGGCGTAGAGTTGCTCATAGTATGTTCTTATAATTGTCTGTATTTCTTTGGTGTTAGTTGTGATCTCTCCTCTTTCATTCATGATTTTATTTATTTGGGTCCTTTCTCTTTTCTTTTTGATAAGTCTGGCCAGGGGTTTATCGATCTTATTAATTCTTTCAAAGAACCAGCTCCTAGTTTCATTGATTTGTTCTATTGTTTTTTTGGTTTCTATTTCATTGATTTCTGCTCTGATCTTTATGATTTCTCTTCTCCTGCTGGGTTTAGGGTTTCTTTCTTGTTCTTTCTCCAGCTCTTTTAGGTGTAGGGTTAGGTTGTGTACCTGAGACCTTTCTTGTTTCTTGAGAAAGGCTTGTACCGCTATATATTTTCCTCTCAGGACTGCCTTTGTTGTGTCCCACAGATTTTGAACCATTGTGTTTTCATTATCATTTGTTTCCATGAATTTTTTCAATTCTTCTTTAATTTCCTGGTTGACCCATTCATTCTTTAGAAGGATGCTGTTTAGTCTCCATGTATTTGGGTTCTTTCCAAATTTCCTCTTGTGATTGAGTTCTAGCTTCAGAGCATTGTGGTCTGAAAATATGCAGGAAATGATCCCAACCTTTTGATACCGGTTGAGACCTGATTTAGGACCGAGGATGTGATCTATTCTGGAGAATGTTCCATGTGCACTAGAGAAGAATGTGTATTCTGTTGCTTTGGGATGAAATGTTCTGAATATATCTGTGATGTCCATCTGGTCCAGTGTGTCATTTAAGGCCTTTATTTCCTTGTTGATCTTTTGCTTGGATGATCTGTCCATTTCAGCGAGGGGAGTGTTAAAGTCCCCTACTATTATTGTATTATTGTTGATGTGTTTCTTTGATTTTGTTATTAATTGGTTTATATAGTTGGCTGCTCCCACATTAGGGGCGTAGATATTTAAAATTGTTAGATCTTCTTGTTGGACAGATCCTTTGAGTATGATATAGTCTCCTTCCTCATCTCTTATTATAGTCTTTGGCTTGAAATCTAATTGATCTGATATAAGGACTGCCACTCCTGCTTTCTTCTGATCTCCATTAGCATGGTAAATTCTTTTCCACCCCCTCACCTTAAATCTGGAGGTGTCTTCGGGTTTAAAATGAGTTTCTTGTAGGCAACATATAGATGGGTTTTGTTTTTTTATCCATTCTGATACCCTGTGTCTTTTGATTGGGGCATTTAGCCCATTAACATTCAGGGTAAGTATTGAGAGATATGAATTTAGTGCCATTGCATTGCCTGTAAGGTGACTTTTATTGTATATTGTCTCTGTGTCTTTCTGATCTACTACTTTTAGGGTCTCTCTTTGCTTAGAGGACCCCTTTCAATATTTCCTGTAGAGCTGGTTTGGTACTTGCAAATTCTTTCAGTTTTTGTTTGTCCTGGAAGCTTTTAATCTCTCCTTCTATTTTCAATGATAGCCTAGCTGGATATAGTATTCTTGGCTGCATGTTTTTCTCATTTAGTACTCTGAATATATCATGCCAGCTCTTTCTGGCCTGCCAGGTCTCTGTGGATAAGTCTGCTGCCAATCTAATATTTTTACCATTGTATGTTACAGACTTCTTTTTCCGGGCTGCTTTCAGGATCTTCTCTTTGTCACTAAGACTTGTAAATTTTACTATTAGGTGACGGGGTGTGAACCTATTCTTATTGATTTTGAGGGGGTTCTCTGAATCTCCTGGATTTTGATGCTTGTTCCCTTTGCCATATTGGGGAAATTCTCTCCAATAATTCTCTCCAATATACCTTCTGCTCCCCTCTCTGTTTCCTCTTCTTCTGGAATCCCAATTATTCTAATGTTGTTTCGTCTTACGGTGTCACTTATCTCTCGAATTCTCCCCTCATGGTCCAGTAGCTGTTTGTCCCTCTTTTGCTCAGCTTCTTTATTCTCTGTCATTTGGTCTTCTATATCACTAATTCTTTCTTCTGCCTCATTTATCCTAGCAGTGAGAGCCTCCATTTTTGATTGCACCTCATTAATAGCTTTTTTCATTTCAACTTGGTTAGATTTTAGTTCTTTTATTTCTCCAGAAAGAGCTTTTATATCTCCCGAGAGGGTTTCTCTAATATCTTCCATGCCTTTTTCAAGCCCAGCTAGAACCTTGAGAATCGTCATTCTGAACTCTAGATCTGACATATTACCAATGTCTGTATTGATTAGGTCCCTAGCCTTTGGTACTGCCTCTTGTTCTTTTTTTTGTGGTGAATTTTTCTGCCTTGTCATTTTGTCCAGATAAGAGTATATGAAGGAGCAAGTAAAATACTAAAAGGGTGGCAACAACCCCAGGAAAATATGCTTTAGCCAAATCAGAAGAGATCCCAAATCGTGAGGGGGAGAAAGGGGATAAAAAGAGGTTCAGAAAGAAGAAAAAAAAAAAAATGAAAGAAACAATTAAAAAAAGAAAACCAATAAAGAAAAAAATATAAAAAGGAAAAAAAAATATATATATATTGGATAAACTAGTTAAAAAACGTTAAAAAAGAAAAGGGTAAAAGTTAAAAAATTTAGCAGAAGAAGAAAAATAAATTGAAAAAGAAAAAAAATTAAATTAACTGCAAGGCTAAAGAATCATGGGGAGAAAGCCATGAGTTCCGTGCTTTGCTTTCTCCTCCTTTGGAATTCTGCTGCTCTCCTTGGTATTGAAACTGTACTCCTTGGTAGGTGAACTTTGTCCTGGCTGGGCTTCTTGTTGATCTTCTGGGGGAGGGGCCTGTTGTAGTGATTCTCAAGTGTCTTTGCCCCGGGCGGAGTTGCACCGCCCTTACCAGGGGCCGGGCTGAGTAATCCGCTTGAGTTTGCTTTCGGGAGCTTTTGTTCCCTGAGCGCTTTCCGTAGAGTTCCGGAGGGCGGGAATGAAGATGGAGGCCTCCCAGTCTCTGGCCTGGAGGAGCCGAGAGCCCGGGGCCCCACTCCTCAGTGCGCCCTCAGAGAACAGCGCTGATTTACTCCTGTCACCCTGCCTCCGGCCGCTCTCCGAGCTGACCGAGCCTGCAACCGGTTCAAAGTAACCCCGAGCTTAGAGCTTACTCCTCGGCTCTGTCTCTGTAGCCGGCTTCCCTGTTCTAATACCTGTAAGCTCTGCGACACTCAGACACCCCTGATCCTTCTGTAACCCTGCAGGACCTGAGGCCACGCTGACCCTGCGTGGGCTTCACCCCGGTTAAGCCTCTGGAGCGATGTCCCTCGGCGGAACAGACTTTTAAAAGTCCCGATTTTGTGCTCCGTTGCTCCGCCGCTTGCCGGGAGTTGGCCCCTCCCCCTGCGGTCTATCTTCCCGTCGCTTTGGATTCACTTCTCCGCCCGTCCTACCTTTCAGAAAGTGGTTGATTTTCTGTTTCTAGAGTTGCTGTTCTTCTTCTCTTCGATCTCCCGTTGGATTTGTAGGTGTTTGCAATCTTTACATAAGCTATCTAGCTGATCTCCCGCTACCTGAAGTAGTCTCAGCCTGCTACTTCTCCGCCATCTTGACTCCTCTATGTGCCAATAATGGGTTTTAATGTAGTTTTGTTTTATTTTGTTATTTTGTTTTTGTTTTTATTTGCATCCCTGATGTTGATTGCTAAACATTACGGTCTGATCATGACATTGAATAAATATGTCTTTAAGAAAAAAAAATTTAATAGTCAAGAAGAAAAATTCATTGAATATGCTCAATAGTAGACTGAATTTGAAGAGAAAAATATTGACATTATTAGAGATTATGCAATCTCTAAGAATTCTCTCGAAGAAAAAGGAATGACATAAATAAAGAGAACTTTATAGAAGTATAGGACATCACTAAGTGTACCAGCATATCCTAATGGGAGTATCAGAAAGACAGGAGAGAGAGAAAGGATCAGAAGAATATTTGAAGTTATGATGGATTAAAATTAATTTGATGAAAAATAATGTCTAAATACAAAAGGCTCAATAAACTCTAAGTAAGAATAAATTTGATGAAAGAAGTAGAGTTGTAAACTAAAAACCATAGATAATTGTTGAAAGAGATTAAAAAAGAACAGCTAAATTGAATGATAATCCATAACATGGATTAGGAGATTGCTTTAATACTAATAAAATGATGATATTCTCCAATCTTATCTAGAGAGTCAATGTAATCCCTATCAAAATCCCAGATTTTTTTGTTTTTGTTTTTGCTTTTTTTTTTTTTTTTTTCCCAGAAATTGTCAAACTACTAAAATTGGTAAGCAAATTCAAGGGGCCCAGTATAGTCAAAATAATCTTGGGGAAAAAAAAAAAAAAAGAGAGAATATACTTGGAGGACTCACATTTCCCGATTTCAAAACTTAGTACAAAGCTACAGTAATCAAACCAGTGGGATAATGAAATTTGGCTAGACTTACAGGTCTGTGAAATAAAATTGAGAGTGCAGGAATAAACCCTAAAGCCTGTGATTAAATGAGTATCAAGAGTGTTAAACTGTCAGGACACATCTGGATTTTTGTTTTCAATTTAGGCATAACAATATATATGGAGACCAATGTCCAGATTGCTCCTGGGAAAGGGAACATGCATCCAGAGAAAGATCATGAAACATCTGGAAGCCTAATTACATAAAAAGCCTGTAGAAGGTGAAGTTGTGAAGTTTTGTTTAAAGAAGAAAATATATAAAAGTTTTGGGAGAGCTTTCTTTAAGTATAAGAAAGTTCACGGGACTTAATCTTTAATTGCATATAAAAGTAGAAGTACAGCGTACAGCAAACAAGCACCCATTTGAAAAGATACATTTCAAGCTTAGAAAGGGTTACAAGGGGCACCTAGTTGGCTCAGTTCTTAAGCGTCTGCCTTCAGCTCAGGTCATGATCCCAGGGTCTTGGGATCCAGCCCCACATTAGGCTCTCTGCTCAGCGGGAAGCCTGCTTCTTCCTCTCCCACTCCTCCTGCTTGTGTTCCCTCTCTCACTGTGTCTCTCTCTATCAAATAAATAAATCTTAAAAAAAAAAAAAGAAAGGGTTACAAGATGAAATACACTGTTTATCAGGAAAATGTTCAGGAAGAGTCTGATTGACAAGTTGCCATGGATATTATAGAAGACATATTTATATAAAATGCAAGTCTACACTAAGTCTTCATGTTCCTTCGTCGTATAAATGTCAATGACTTTGTCATTCAAGTGTCTTTTTATACCTACATCTTTATTGGTAAATAAGAACTTTGAACTAAAGTGTTATAAAGCTAGATGATTATGAGGAAGAATGTGTTTATTTGCCTTTCAATTTAGTAGGAAATTATTTGATAGATTATGATGAAGTATGTAACAAAGTTGGACTTGACCACACATTCATATTTTGGAAAAAAAAAAATATATGTATATATTTAACCACACACATGCATTATTCCATTTCCAGTCAAATGATTAGCATCATATTCATAAAAGCTTAATCTTTAGCTACTTCTCCAACATTGCTCTGAGACAATTTTGACCTTTGCATAGTTTGAAAAGAGGTGATATTTACCTGATACATTGGACTTTAATAAATAACAATATTTTGCATAATAAATAATTCCCTGGAAAAAATTTGCAAATAGCATCCCCAGCTGACAATAGAAAGTTCAGTCAATTAATTTTCCAAATAGGAATTGCCATTGCATATAGTCAATGGTAAGATCAAAGTCATTAATTTAAGAAAAATTCAAAGACTAGAAGCATTTGTTTATCTTGTTTTCTTTTATGAATTTTTTCCCTAGATAATTTCTCTTCTAATTTTCTTCACAGATTAGGCTTCTCTGAATGATATCTGAATTATAACTGTGACTTAATAAATTTTGGCTTTATGCCAAAACCCAATGAATATACAATTAGAGCAAAATATTTAGAAAAGAACATATGTGTTCAATTTTTCACTTTGTTTTGTTGCACTGATTTTAGAGAAAATAAAAATAAAAAGTATGAGAGAAAAACAGGAGATAACAAAGGCCTACCTATCTCCCATATCCTTAGAAAGATACATCCTACTGATCCTAATTATGGCATAAAACAATTATTTGTGATGAGAGAAAGTTTTTTGTTTGAAATGAAGTAGGAAGGTATCTTGTCATATCAAGACTTGTTGCTTGATTGCAAATGCTTATTTGAATACATGCTGCAATAGCTCCCCTTCCACTACCAGCATGGTAGTTAGCGAGAATAAGGAAGAAAAAATTATTTTAACTCAATTCCCTATAAGCCACTTACATAGAACAATCTAATTAAATGCTATTAATTCAAGGTCTGTAAAGAAAAATACGGAAAATGTATTAGATGTGTCAGACAAAGGAGGATGTAGAGATGCCAATCACTCTTCTTTTTAATCCTCAACTATTTGACCCAAGACAGTGTGTGGTCATGGTCATGACAGTCTCCTTCAGGAAGAATGTGGACAGTGACAGATGTTATGTTTAAGATTCTTTGAATTTGGCTTGAAGGGCACTTGGATCCCTATTAAGTTATTTGTTTACAAGGAGGAAGTCAAAGTGGCTCACTGGGATTTAGTGAGTTAGAGAAAGAAACAGGATAATGAGGTACATTAAAGGGTTACAAAATCTCAAGAAAAGTCTCTTCCTCTGGGCTAAGGATATTTGACATTTTACTGAGACAACATAGAAGAAATTTTATTTTCTAGAAGCTATAGATCCAGTAAAAGTGTTATTCTGCAATTTTTTATTTATGGATTCAAAACAACATAACATCACCACACTGATTATACTGTATGAACATATTGCTAATAAAATGTATTTCTTCTTTTACGTATATTATAGTTTAGTTTTTGTATGAAAACCTAAATATTGGATTTGGCCTTCAAGAAGGATGATGTATATTTAATATTTCTTATAAACTTTCATAGAGGAAAATTACTTGGTGGTTATTAAGCCTAATCTCAACAGTCCTATCTTATTTAAGGCAGATTTAAGGAAAAAGTCCACTATATTCATTTATAGCATTAAGTAGCAAATGGGACCCATTTTGGAGAAACTTGATTAGTAGAAACTTGGCTAGTATTATAGGATCCATTAGTTGAAATAATGAAAAATGCACATCTCATTGAGACTTACCTGAGAACTATCACTAGCAATGCAAATGTTAACTTTATTCTGATGGGAAGAGAATAAATTAAAGGTATAGCTTAAGCCCCAAATTCTTGAGGCAAATATAGCTTGCTCCCAATTCCTAGAGTGTTCATTTTGATGATAGGACCTATTTTACTTACTTATTTATTTATTTATTTATTGCCCAAGTTGGTTACATTGAGAGCAAAATCTTAGTGCCCTTTGATTCATGGCTTTATCTCACTGATGAGAATAAAGATTAGTAAAATTACAAACTAAATTTTGTGTTTATATTACTAATGATAAATTTGCTTTTTTACTGCTTCTTTTCCTATCACAGAACTTGAGTAGCTGAATGAACTAGTCTTTCTTTGTATCTGATGTGATTTAAGAACTATCCTCTTGTGTAGAGTTCCTGGCATTGTCCATGAATTATATCAGATAACTATGGGAGACAGAGATTTTCATGGGTATTCAGTAAAAAGAAAATTAAAACAGAACAAAGAAATAAACCTCTAAAGGAGATTATATGACTTCAGTGTATCTTAAATAAATAGCATGCATTTAAATATAAAATCTTAACTAAATACTTAAACCAA
The DNA here is from genome assembly GCF_002288905.1 of Enhydra lutris kenyoni. Taxonomy (NCBI): domain Eukaryota; kingdom Metazoa; phylum Chordata; class Mammalia; order Carnivora; family Mustelidae; genus Enhydra; species Enhydra lutris. The sequence goes on along the minus strand of NW_019154112.1, from coordinate 13,991,680 downwards.
AATGAATAATTACATAAAAATGGAATCCATTTTCTACATGGGTTTGTAATGGTTGCTCCTGTTCTGGCTGGTCTTTCTCTCTGGCCCCTTTCTTCTGTCTAAGCCTTAATACATTTAGTCACTTTACCAAATGCATACATGCTGGTAGTCAAATTGTTAAGAAGATAAATATAGTCAATGAACTTAAGAAATAAGACATAAATAATGCATAAGTCCATTAAACATGTAGTGAGAATTAGGTTAGAACAGGCTCATGAGGGACTTTCTCCGTGAAGAGATAGGGAGAATTCTTTCAGGAGCCATTAAAGGGATACAAGAGTTCCATAGGGGGAAAAAGAAAAAAATTAAAAAGCAGAACACTATAGAGTAACTGAACAAAATCTGGTATGACCGTAACAAGCGGAGCAAGGAGGAACATAAGCAATGAGGCTAGTTAATAACTGAGTCTAGTTAAGCCAAGGACTTGTAAGGAAATATCTTATTATAAAGGAAAAATAAGATGAAGTACTTTGAACTGGATAAAAATGTATTACTTATAATACGATCAGCCTTCATATTTCACTATTAATAAAAAAGTAACATTCACCTAATTTTATGAAATGTATTGCTTTGTATTTAATTTGATTTATTCTCTGTTTCCATCTATCTATTCACTATCTTTTCATCCAACAACCATTTCAACATGAATAAAATCTGGTGAATTTGAAGTAGTCTACTAACCAAGTAAAAAGGAACTTTTGTTTATGTCAAATATATCACATCTAAGTCTCTAAAACTAATTATTAGAAATTCACATTCCAGGAAATGATATCCAAGGATTCATGATCAATAATAAACAAAAATTATTCAAATATTTTAAAACATTTATGAAAGTGAAATTCACATAACATAAAATTAGCCATTTCAAGCATTTGGTACATTCACATTGATGTGCAATCACCACTTGTATCTATATTCAAAACATTTCCATCACTCTGAAGCAAAACCCTTTGAGTCACTACTCTCCATCCTCTGATAACCACCAATATACATCCTATCTCCATGGATTTATCTATTCTGGATATTTCATATAAATAGAATCATGTGGTCTCTTGTGACTATCTTTTTGGAGTGTTTTGGAGGCTCATCCACATTGGAGCATGTATCAATATGCTTCCCTTACATGGCTAAATAACATTCAATTGTATGCATATGTCATAACTTGCTTATACATTCATCCATTGGTGGAATTAGGAGCTATTGTGAATAGTGCTGCTATGAACATGCCTAGACATGTATTTGTGCTTGTTGAATTTTTTTTTTAAGATTTTATTTATTTATTTGAGAAAGAAAGTGAGAGAGAGCGTGAGAGGGAAGGTCAGAGGGAGAAGCAGACTCCCATGGAGCGGGGAGCCCAAAGTGGGACTCCATCCTAGGACTCCGGGATCATGACCTGAGCCGAAGGCAGTAGCTTAACCAACTGAGCCACCCAGGTGCCCTGAATTTTAATTTTTTTGTAGTAAATGGCTAGCAGTAGAATTTCAGGGTCTGCAATTAATATGATAATTCTATACTCAACTAGTTGAGTATAGATAGTTGAGGAACTAATAATTGTTTTCTATAGTGGCTGGACCATTCTTTTATTCTCACTGGTGATGTATGAGGACCAATTACTTCACATCTGCATCAACAGTAGTTATTTTCCTTTTTTAAAAATGTATTATAGCCATGCTAGTGGGTGTGAAGCTATACATAATTATAGTTTTGATTTGAATTTCCTTAATGACTTATGATGAGATAGTTTTACTTTCTTCCTTTCCAATGTGGATGACTTTTATTTTTTTACTTGCCAAATTGTTCCAAAAACTAATGTATATAGCTTAAGAATAATCTTTTACACCTGTCATTGTTGGGACTTACTTCACCTCACACTGGTTTCAAACAATGCCTGTTGCTCTTCCACTCTTCAGAGAGTTCCAATTTAGGCAAAAAGTGATGAACGCTTTGCATCAGTCCTTCACATATCTTCTAGAAGAGCTAGAAATGGCAGATAAGATATCCTTTGCTTCCTTCAAGACCAAACACTATGGTCCCACGCTGAGAATGCAGGATGTCACCTTCAAGAGTGCTGCTGAGCTGGTAGAGGCTGGAAAAAGAGGAAGTTAAAATGCTACCATTTCTTACATTTTTAAGTTGCATTTTTCTTTATTCAGCATTTGCTTGGTTTTTGTAAAGTTTGCCTTTTTCAGAGTTAGGAAAATGTAGTTTTTGAGAGTTCCTGCTTGTTTTTTCCATGTTTCTGTAGAGGGGTGGGCATCTGGAGCTACAAACTCTACCATTTTGTTGATAGTACTCTCTCCTCAAATCTTTTTTATTTTTACTCTTTCTATCTCTGTGTGTGTACATTTCTGTGTGTGTATGTGTAACTATCATTCCATACTTAATGTAAGAATTTAATTTACTTTTCTTGGTTGCAAACATTTATCAATACAACTTCTAACATTTTCTTCTATACCATATCACTTTAGGAAGCTAGCTAAGGTGCAGACACTACACTGTGGAGGTTAATAATAAAAAATAATAGAACCTACTTTGTTCAAGTAGGTATCATAGTGTTCGTTCTTTGCATTGAGTGACTCTTAAAATTTACCGGTGTGTAAAATACCTTCAGATATTTAAAATATTTAAAGTGGCCCAAACTGGAAAAATTATTTTGTCTATAAACTGTGGAATGATCTCCAATTACACCTATAGGTATATTTTATCTTAAGAAATTTCTCCAAAATATGCTGTAACATCCATAAAAGCTATATTGTTTTTATTAACCACTGAATGAAGGTTAAGAGACATAAAACCTCACGCCATAAAAGCTTGAAAGATAAATTTCTGGGAAGAAAATTTCAGGTCTGAAATATATATCGAGAGAGTGTCATAATTATACAGATGAGAACTATGAACATGTAAGCATCATGAGTCCAGTTTATGTGTACAAGATGCACTGAAGCAGGGGCACCTGGGTGGCTCAGTGGGTTAAAGCCTCTGCCTTCAGCTCAGGTCATGATCCCAGGTTCCTGGGATCAAGCCCCGCATCGGGCTCTCTGCTTGGCGGGGAGCCTGCTTCCCCTGCTCTCTCTCTGCCTGCCTCTCTGCCTGCTTCCCCTGCTCTCTCTCTGCCTGCCTCTCTGCCTGCGTGTGATCTCTGTCAAATAAATAAAATCTTAAAAAAAAAAAAAAAGATGCACTGAAGCAGAATACACAAAAGACGTTAAGCAATCAAATTATTTAACTTTTCTTACATGTTTAATTCCATGAAAATAAAAGTTCATAACACATACAGTTACAAATTCCTAAAATTTGGCTAAAATGGACAAAACTTAAGTAAATTGCTAATCTTTATGTATGATTCTTTAGATTTTTATGTCACCAATAACATTAACCATTGTTGGTTTTTTAGTGTCCTCCATGGTGCGTTTTGTGCACAGAAGAAGGTTACTAATTTTATGATGGTTTTGAGGTTAATATTTTAAAATTCAGTCCATTAAAGGTAGAAATCCCAAGTTACAATTCTTTCTTAAGATTTTCTTTTTAGTTTACAAATCTGATTTTGCCAAGTTAAACCATAAAAAAATATTAATAATCACCATCAAGTGGGAGGGTTTACAATTTAATTATTTTTTTCTTAAACTTGGATTGACACTTAAAAATTAATGTATTTGACCTACTTTTTAAGAACTCAGATATTTGCCTAACATTAAATCTTCCAAAGTACCAAAAAACTTGTATAAAACTAATAAATGAAACATAAATGAAATGAATACGATGTCTTAAGATTTCCTATATATTTCAATAGTACATATGATCATAATTTAAAAAAAAAACTTAAAATTTTAAATCAATTACTCAATAATGTATTTTAAATTTGCATCAAAGAATAACTTATTACTCTAATGTGCCAACATTTTTTAAGTTTTAGAATAAACCAAGCACAGAATATTTTTCTTCTCAAAATATTAAACTATAAGCTTCATTTATTTTGTTATCTTCATTTTAAATATTAACTTTTTAAATTCTTTTTAAAATTTATTTTAAAGATTTTATTTATTTGTCAGAGAGACAAAGAGATTATCCTTTATCATTTTCATATTCAATGAAAATACTACTGCCATTTCCTGCTATATTATCTAACAAAAATGAATAGCAATCAGATTTCAACCTGCATTTCCAACTATATGCAAGACCTTCAGTTTGTCACCAGAAATAAAATCAGGATAGAACAAAACACTTAACCTGAAAAGGCCTTGCAATTTATTTAGAAAGATAAATTCAAATACATAATAGTATAGATTTGGGTCTAGTGTTCTAGTCAGAACTTGCATTACTCTTGAAAATTTGGCTTCCCTTTGCTATAAACAATAATGGTAAAAATTAATATCTATTAACATTCTTCCCCTCTTTTCACCTAAAAACAAATGCAGAGTACAGATTTTATGTTCCAAGAAATACATATAGATGGAATATAGATTGAAATTTTGAAATATTCAATTAAAATGCAATACATACTTCAGATTTTATTCTCTACTATTTTTTTCTAAAGCATTTGATATATTTGAAACATTTATTTAGCTAACCTGTCACTAATGATAATGGATTATTGTAAATGACTCTTAGCAAAATATCACACAATTTAAGTTATATTGGCATTTAAAATTTCCGGGGAGGTCCAAATCAATTTGACACATTTTTTTTGTACTGATATTTCTAATAGTTAGTGGTTAATCTGAATCTCTTGACATATTTTATTAAACTAAAATTGCATGTGAATAGCCCTTTCAAATTGTGATAACTCATTAAAACTTGTGCCAGTGCAGCAAAAAAATTGAGGTCTACTATAAGCTATAGAAGGGTTAGAAAACACTTTCTTTTAAAAGAAAATAGGTGATTTCTAATTAGAATAAATGTAAGAATAACACGTCAAATATATTTTATCATTTTTTAAAACACAGAAACATCTGAGGCCCCAAAATGAAGATTCGGTTAATTAACTTAATTAAGTAAAAGCTTTAACAGATATAGGAAATGTTAGCAAGAATGAAGAAAAAATAACCTGTTTTATCAGTAAAAGAAGACTTTTGTAATAAAATAGTCTACAAGTAACTGGTTCTTTAATTGTTCTAAAGGTAGAGTACTCAGATCATGGGATCAAAAAAAAAAAAGCCCTTTATTTAATTTAATAAGCTGTGCAGTACTCACAGCATAGGATCAAAAAAATTCCCATATTTAATTTAATGAGGTGATTACTTTCATTCTCATTCTTCTTCATACAATTTAAGGTCTTCTGTCTATGGAAAAATGAAGAAATATTTTAAATATAAAAGTATGAATGACCATCTAGTTTGAAAAACTATGGCTATATGTTAGCTAAGATTCCATATTTTATGCATTTATTTCTCAATAATTCAACAATTAAAACTCCAGTTTAATAACTATTCAAATACTATGTATCCTTTCTCTTACCTCATGTCTACTTTTGAGTTTTTAATAATTTAGTTTTGTTACAGAGCAAATTAACTTGTATGTTAATTGCAAATATTAGTAAAGATAGATGAGTGAAAAAAATTTTAAATTGTAACTTTAAAATAAAATAAAATAATTTAGATAATTCTAATATACAAACATGGACACTTAATATTTTGATATATAATTTTCATATTTTAACCTGTATTTACATGCATTTCTAAACATAAATGCAAATATAAGTTTATATAGATAAATATGTACAATGTTTAGATATATACATAGAAAAATTACTTTATAAACCATAATTTTTTAAATGAAATCATTGAAGACCCACTTTTCATTCATACTCATCTTTGTCATTGTGATTCTGGGGATCATATAGACATGTGTTCTTGTAAGCGTTCTGCTCCTTACCAGCTCCGTAACATAGGATAAGTTTGGATAAGTTCATGTGCCTGTGAAATAGGAATAATAAAAATAATAGTATTTTCTTATACAGATGTTGTAAGAATCAAATGAGATCATGGAAAAAGTACTTCAGACCATACCTATCCTCCCCATAATATTTACCTCCTCCTTGACATTTTTCCTTTCTTCTTCTTCAAGAAATTTAAACATTTCCAGTTGTTTATTCATCCTTATTTCATCAAACTAATTATAATTTGATATTGATTATTGCTGTTTGCATGCTATATATTTAAAGAGCTTGGAAAGTCTTTAATGTATGTTATGGGAAAATTAAAAACAGTAACAATCTCTTTTATTAAGATCTAGTAGAAATTCCCCAGAACACTGTCGTAACCTAATGTTCAAATGTTATTTTGAGGGAGATTTTTTTTATTTTAGTTATTGTTGATTATATTAGATTTTCCACTTTTGGGTTTACTTCAATAATTTGCATTTCATAGAAAAATGTTCCACTTCAATTATTTTATCAAAAGTTAGCATTCTCTCAATCCTTTCTCATAAGTTCAACCTCTTGCACATATAAAACAAGAATCTTCTTACTCGTTATGGATATTCTGTATTTGTGGAAGAACACTGTAATAAAAGAGCATGAATCCATTTTTTGATAATGGATTGCTTACATAGCTTTTAACACTTCTATAACCCTCTGCCCTTTTTTGCCGGAAATATGAGCTGATGATAAGAGAGTTCTAAAAATTTCTCCTTTGTGTCTCCAGGAGATTCAAACCATGTTGCTCTTTAGAACCCTAAATCTGGCCCCTCATCCAACAACCATAAAAGTCTCAAATCAAGTTTTATTTATTGCTGTTCCTCAGGATATTTTCAGATTAGCTTGAGAACATGCCCTGTTCTCCCACAAAACCTCATTATGTTAGTAATAAAGTTTTTCATACCATCTTGTGTGTGTGTGTGTGTGTGTGTGTGTGTGTGTCCACGTGTGCATGTGGGTAATCATTAGTCTTAGCATTCAAACCTGTTGGGGTGGAGTCCATCCTATTGCATCAGGATAGCCAAAATAAATTCAGATGTGATAGTCCTCTTATGAATAACCTCTTAATTTATCATAAATAGCTTAAAATAGTTAATAAACATAAAAATCTCTTCATAATTAAGTTCACTCCAGAGTTTAGACACTCATATTAAGTTTACTGGGTATTTTACGAGATAAAGAGGATAGCATGCTCACATATATGCTGTTATACAACTAAATAAAAACCCTAGCACTCAGTTTTGTTCTCGTTCTATTTTTTCCTATAATGATACTGAGTCCACATAATTTCAAGATTGTTTTTCTTTTCTAGACTCAAAATTTATCCATCTTCCTTGTGTAACTCAATTTCACTAGGTCTCATCTTTCTAGACCTTTATCTCTAGACAGCCTAAAGACAAAGGAATATCTTAACATGATGCTAAACAAAAACACAGACTAACTAAAATGAAGATCTTATACTCAGATTTTTCTCCATACTGAGAATAAGGAATTTATGCTGTCCATGGCACTCTCCCTACCTCAGCTGGCTATTATGGAAAGCTGGGTTTTGAGCATGTCTTTGGCACAAACACCAGAGGGGCCTGAGAGAACAAATATTGTGAATTTAGGGGACCCTTACACAATTGTTCCAGCCTCAGAATCAAGACCTTTCTTGATTTCCCTGAATATCCCATAAGGATAGAACATTTGAAGGATTTGCTATTCACTTCAACCTTTACCTCCAGATCTTCTGTCTCTTTCAGACATGTATTTATGGACCTTCTTTTCCATGTGGCCATAATGTCTTATCACTTGTACCTTTTTTCATCTCATACAAGTGCCAGATGTAAAGACATAAAAAGAATGTACATTTGAGTTGTCCAGATCTACCATGTGGAAAGAGTAACTAATAAGGAAACATACACAGAGGAACACAGAATCAAAAATTGAGAGAGCAAAAAATCAAATATCATGCCATCATTTGAAACTCTGCACTTGGCTGTGTTCAAACCTGTCTACCACTAAATGTATCAATCAGATATTGCTGAAAAATTGCCTCAGCTTGTGATTAAATTGTTTTCTCAGTAGAATTAAAGTTTTAAATTTGCATTTTATGTTTAAGGACAGTTTCTTTCCCATACAGCAGAAATTCTATTTTTTTATATAAATCAGTCATATATCTTGAGAGAACATGTGTTGAATTAATTATATTTTGTGCCTTAAAATATGATAGGTGAGGTTTTTTTAAATTATGATAAAAAAAATTTGGAGTTTTGTTAATTTGTAGATAATGCACTAATCTTTATTTTCCTATTTCATTAATAAATAATGTGACAACTAATTACATCACTGCCATTCATTAAAGATAATTAGTGGAACTTTTTTTTTAAAACAAAGCATTAGGTGGTGGTAATACAAACCTGATTAAACAACTAAGTGTAACATATTTTACTTCTATGTTTAAAAAGTCCACATGTAACAGTGGTCTCCTAAAACTTTCAGGTGAAAGTAGAAGTGGCTTCTCTACTTATAATTTCACCTGTTTGAAATTGAGAGCCAAATGACTTCTTATAGAAAAAGTTCTAGTTTAATTATTTATTTATTTTAAGATTTTATTTATTTACTTGAGAGACTGAGTGAGAGAGAGAATGAGCAGTGATGGGGAGACAGAAGGAGAAGGAGGGAGAAGCATGCTCGGCTCATCAGGGAGCCTGAAGTGGGGTTTAATCCCTGGTACTCCTGGGATTATGACCTGAGCCAAAGGCAGATGCTTAACTGAGCCATCCAGGTACCCCTTGGGTTTATATAAATACAGTGTTACTATTATTTCTATCTTTTAATAATTTCTACAGTTACAATACATCAACTTACTCTTGGTCAAGTAGGAGCCATGCTTTATGCATCAGTCAGAAAAAGGAAAACCAAATAACATGAAATAAAACACCCTAAATATCATAAGATGCAAGTATAAGGAATTAGGTACTTAAAGAATTTCATCACAACAAATAAAAGTTCAGGATGAGAAACTTCTAACACACATTCAAAGAAGAATTAACACCAATTCTTTTCAAACTCCTCCAAGAAATAGAAGATGATAAAACATTTCCAAACTGATTTCTTGAGTTTCCCATTACCTTGAAAATAAAGCCAGATAAAGACATTGCAACAAAATAAAATCACAGACCAATCTGTCTTTTGAGAATAGATGTAGAAATTTTAAATAAAATACTAGCAAAACCAATCCCACAGTACATGGAAAGGATTATACACCATTAACAAGTGGGTTTTATCCCAGCAATACAATGGTGGTTCAACATAAACAAATCAATGTAATCATATTAATAGAAGGGGAAAAAATACATGATCAACTCAGTTGATGTGAAGACTACAAAACAATGATGAAAGAAGATCTAAATAAATTGAAAGACATCCTGAGTTCATACACAGGAATACTTAACATTGTTATGATGTCAATACTACCTAAAATAATCTACACATTCAATGCAATCCCTATCATATTTCAAAACTTTCATTTGTAGAAATGAAAAAGCCAATCCTCAAATTCATGTAGATTTTCAAGGGACCTCAAATAACGAAATCAATTTTGGAAAAAACCTGGAAGATTTTCTTTTCCTGATTTCAAAACACCATCCAAAACTACTTAAAAGAACATGGTATTTGCATAAGGCAAGAGCAATAGGATGGAATTGAGAGTTCAGAAATAAACACATGTATCTATGGGCAGCTGATTTCTAGTAAGAATGACAAGCTCACACATGGGGAAAGAACAGTTTCTTCAACAAAAGGTATTAGGAGAACTGAATTTCCATGCAAAAGAATGCAATTGATATCTATCTAATACATACAGAAAAAATAACTCAAAATAGATCAATGTTATAAGTATGAGAGCTAATCTAATGTAGGAGTAAATCTTGGTGACTCAGCTTTAGCAATGAATTTTTAGATATGATAACAAAACCAAATGGAAGAAAAGAAAAAAAATAGACAAATTGGACTTTATCAAAATACAAATTTGGATATCAAAAGACATTATTAAGAAAGTGAAAAGACAACTTACAGAATGGGAGAAAATATTTGCAAATCATATATTTAATAATGGTTTACTATCTAGAATATATTAATAGTACTAATAAATACTATTAACTTACTAAAAAAGAACTCTTATAATTCAAAAAGAAGAAAAACCCTATTTAAAAATAATCAAATGTCTTAAACAGATATTCCTACAAAAATCATAAACAAATGGCCAGGGGCACCTGGGTGGCTCAGTCCTTAAGCTGCTGCCTTTGGCTCAGGTCATGATACCAGGGTTCTGGGATCCAACCCTGGATCTGGCTTCCTGCTCCACGGGAAGCCTGCTTCTCCTTGTCCCACTCCCCCTGCTTGTGTTCCCTCTCTTGCTGTGTCTCTCTCTGTCAAATAAATAACTAAAATCTTTAAAAAAATAATAAAATAAACAAATGTCCAGTAATCACTCAAAAAGATATTTTAAATCAGTATGAGTTATCACTTATACCTACTGGGATGACTATTAAATAAAATTAAAAAAACAGAAAGCAACAAGTATTGGTGAGGTTCTGGACAAATTGTAACCCTTGTACTCTTAATGTCAATAGTACAGGCCCCATGGAAAACAGTCTGATGCTTCCTCCAAGAGCTAAACATTGAATTATCATATGATCCAGTTATTCCACTGCTGGGCATATACCCAACATAATTTAAATCAGAAACTCAAATAAATACTTGTATATCAGTGTTCATTGTAGCATTATTCATAATAGTCAAAAAGTAACATTACAAAATTCATTAACAGATGAATGATAAACAAACAGTGTGGTATATGCTTCTATGAAATATTATTTATTCATAAAAAATTATTTCAGGGATGAACCCTGAAAATACTAGGCTAAATTAAATAAACCAGAAACAAAAAGACAAATATGTGATTTCACTTACATGTGATATGTAGAAAGGTAAATTCTTAGAGACAGAAAATAGGTTAGAGATTGCCAGGGTCAGAGGGAAAGAGGTGTTACTGTTTGGTGGTCACGGAGTTTTCTTCTCTCTTTTGGGGGAGGGGTTGTCAACTTTAATTTCCTGATTTAATCAATTTATTTATTTATTTAAGATTTTATTTATTTATTTGACAGAAAGACACATGAGGGGGGTGAAGGAGAGTTTGAGGAACAAAAGGAGAGGGAGAGGTAAGTTTCCCACTGATCAGGGAGCTGGATGTGGCACTTGAGCCCAGGATCCTGGGATTATGACCTGAGCCGAAAGCATACAATTAACCCACTACGCCACAGGCACCCCTATATCCTGCTTTTAAAATTGTCACCATCATGGACTTCTTAGATTCTTCTGTATCTTTGTCCCAGTGGCTCTTGGTGGTAGCTCCACACACAGCTCCTTTCCTGCTCCTCCCTCTGCCCTTCTGGTTGCTCACTGTTTCAGCCTGAGTTTGACAGATCAACTTGCTTTGTCCTTCCAACCTGTGGGAGTAAGAACTGGACTTTTCTGGCTGGTGGAGTGTTCCTCATCAGCCAGTGTTTAAACCCAGCCTATTACTTACTAATTCTTCTTCCTCTTGGTTTTTGTGGCTTCAGCATCTTTCACATTCTAGACAAGAGTGAGCTGTTTTAGAAAATTAAGCATGAGAATTCCAGCCAAGGGCACTCATGAAGACAAAGTAAAACCAGAAGTAGAGTGGGCAGCCCAACTTCCCCATGCTGGAATCCGTCCTAGTGCTCTGTCAGGAAATAGAGCACATCCCTGTAGATCTGATCCATAGAGACCACAGGCTGTAAGACAAAACAGAGGGACTGCTAGTGGAGAAAGGCGGTCATCACCCATAGGCTAAGTGGTCTCCATAGGCAAGCTGTAATGGTCTCCATGCATATGTGAAGTTGTCACTCAGACTGTATCAGCTGTCTCCTGTAGCACAGGCTTTCCAAAGTTGGGAGAAGAAAGCTTGGTCTTGGGACTCCTGGGTGACTTAGTCAGTTAAGAGCCTGCAGTTGGCTCAAGTTATGATCCCAGGGTCCTGGGATTGAGCCCCATTTTGGGTTGCCTGCTTAGCGCGGCACCAGCTTCTTCCTCTGCTGTTCCCTCTGCTTGTGCTGTCTCACTATCTATGTCAAATAAATTAATTAAATTTACTTTAAAAAAAATTAAAAAAGAAAGAAAGCTTAGTCTCCAAGAGAGTGTTTGTGGTAGAGGCTGAACCAGCCCTCAGTCACCATGTGAATGAACCCACATATTGCAAACCAGCACAGGGACAGTAGCTACTAAGTCCCTAAGGGGACCACAACAGTTATAACAATAACAGTTATAACAGTTATAACAGCCATGTGGTCACAGCCTAGACCCCAGAGATGGAGAAGAAGCCAACCAGGAGATGCTGAGTGGGGCAGTCATTAGGCATAAAGTTGTCCAGCTCAGGTGCCGAGGCCAGTATGGATGCCAGGGTCTGGTGTCAGTGATCATGTCTTTGTAGGCTAATGGATGCAAGAAAGAGGAAAATGGGGTCATGGAGCTTCTGTTTGGGGTGATAAAACTATAAATATAGTGATAATGACTATATCTGAAATAGATTGTGAATATAATTAATGCCACTTAGTTGTATGCTAAAAATGACTAATAGTTTTACGTAGATGATGATGATGATAAACATGATAGATAGATAGATAGACAGACAGATAGATAGATAGCTGTACTATAAGTTAAATTAATCCGCAAAGTAGGAAGTTTGGAAGAAAAATGTTCATGGAAAACCACTGTTGCTTTCAGGAAATTAGAAGGCTACAGTGAACACTGAAAACTGCCTTTGATAATCACTGGTACCTGCAGCACTGACGTGATTGACACACCTAAAATATCCTGAAATTTAATGTAAACCTTACAACTGTATTATACATTAAAAAAAAAAAAAAGTCTTCAGACCATCTGCTGCATCCCAATATTGCATCAGAATTCTATGGGAAAGAGTGCCTGTAAATTGTTACCAAATTTTTCTCCTATTTTGTAGATGGGATTGCAAAGGGCTGCAGTTGATTTCAATATGATAACAAAGCAATGAGATAGTCCATGAGATTGTCAATTCAGTATCCAAATGTATTTTTCCATTTAAATTTAATCTGGGAATAAAAATAATAGCAACTGTATTACTGGTCTTCTTAACATGATAGTTATTCTTTGTTTAATGAAGTGGACATCACTTCTCTGAAAAGGAGGACCAAGAACTCTTCTGTCTTTTGCCATTTGCTTCCTCTTCTAGATCAACCACAACCTACCCTTTGATAACCTATAACCTAGAGATTAAATTAGAAAGTTAACTAATGTCATCAACACCTTTTATAAAATAATAGGAAGCAGGCAAGAAGAAAAAAATGTTATTTAATTAATTATTGGTTAATTTTTTTTTTTTTTTTTGAGAGAGAGAGATTTTTTTTTCTCCCTTTCTCACTTCTTTGGTTGAAACTGTGTTACCTGTCAGAAATAATGCTATTTTGTATATAAAGATGGTGAATATGATATTTAGTAATTTTACATATGATTGTGCAGGCCAAAGAATTACTGGCAGAATAGACAATCAGTACATAGATTAATTATTCTTTCCAGTGAGGACAAAGCATTAACCCTGCAACTCTAATATAATCAACCTGCTACTAGATGGCTGGCCAGTCCCTCCAGAAATGGTCATCAACATTGGTAAGATATATTTTGGTGAGGTGAAACCCATATGCTCAAGCTCATGCATAAACTTCATCTTTCTTGAGGCCATTGAGCAATCAGAGAGATGTCTGGGGAAGAATTATTAATAGAAAGGGCTATTTTGTACATATGATTATTGAAAATCTCTTCTGCTACTTGGGTGAAGATTCTCATAAAACACAGCACATACTCAGTGGTTCATTCATGGGACTCTATTCACAATGATTCTTCTTTACACCACCTCATTAGTAATCTTGCCATTTGTTTCTTCCAAGTGGTTCATCATGAAATCAAACCACCAGCAACTGCTTATGAATAAATTCTTCTAGCTATGTCTCTCTATAGGCAGATTTGACAGGCAGACTACCTGCTAAAACTCTATTTATTAGAGTCATTCATTTTCTCACTGTTCTTCAGGACTCCCAAAGATGTGGGAAACAATGTTGTCACAGTTAATTTTTATCTAGTGTCAAATACTGAATATAAGCAATTATAAATCAACCACCTTTTTCTTCTCATCAGTTCTTCACAAGAAAAATGTGTATCTGTGTGTGCATCTGTGCACACACGTGTATGTGTATGGGCACACACATGAACAAATGTGGGTTTTTTCCTCTGAGTTTTAGATTTGAGAACTTTGGTCTAGAGTAAGACAAATTAGGTAGGTCTCGAAAGCATGAAAGCAGTGTCCAAAACTCTACATAGGATTATAAATATATGGGCTGACAAATAGATACAAATTCCACTTCCTGAGAATTAAAGGAAGTGTTACATCTGGCTGAAGTTGGAAATGTGTATCTTACTCCTTTTCTTTACCTTACTTTAAAAAGGAAAAAGAAGACCAATAGCTTTCTTCTATTTAATCCTGTCTATGTTTGTTGGAGTAAAACCTGCAGAATTAAAGGAATCCAATTTAGCAGTTTCCATATTACCTCACAGTTTAGATTAATATTGTACATTAATATAAATAAAATAAAATAAAATAAAAACTAATTTAGATTAATATAAAATTCCTACTGAAAATAATATTGTGAAAAGTCAATTCTTTTAAAGTGAAGATGATTGTGTTAATTCATTTTGAAACTTTGCTGTACGTAGATAATATTTCCTTAGAAAAATATGGCATTCTTGTATTTTAACTTAGAAAAGATGTCTTCTTTTGAAAGAGTAGGTAAAGATAGGGGAAAAGAGAGAGCGTTCAAAGTTGAATAAATATTGTCTTAACTTCAAACCTTTTTGATATTGTTAAAGAATGACTGATTTTTACCCTCTTTAACATGGTTATGTGGAAACAACCCTGACTCCATGAGTAAATATGGCTGTGAGCCAAACTAAATATGTCTGCCTTTTCAAATATCATAAAAATCTTAAATAATGCTAGAAATTTTACCATGGAAATGCAAAATCTATTTTATTTTGTTGCTGTTGTTTCCTGAGAAAATAAAGAGGATTTTTACTGGAAAAAATTGAGAGGTGGAAAAATTTATGGGTGAGGGCTCAGGAACAATCCTGACTGGGCATGCTGAATCTCCCACTTTCTAGCAGGGTGATATTTGATCAGTTTTGCATTATCTGCAAAATAAGGATAATATATGTACTTTAAAATGTTGTTTTGAGCATTTAATGGTTTGAGTATAAAGCTATTTAATATATAGTAAGAAATTAAATTTGCCTGTTACATATCAAAATTCAATAAATGTTAGCTGATAATATTACGAGAGCTTTTGTTAGATTGAATGTAATTAAATATAATAAATTAAATATTTAAAAATTACTCATAGTAAAGAATCAAAATCCATGTATTAGGCATGACATTTTTTTGTCCACTATAATGTCATCAAAATAGATTATATTCCATTGAAACTAAGGTCAAGAGAAACACATACTTCTTCTTTGGAGGTACATTTATATGCCAGATCTGTGCCTTTAGTGATTTTTGTGCAGCAGATCAAAACAAGTATGGTTTAAAGTAGATAAGTGGCATTTTATGAAATCACAAAATGTGCCTTTAAACAGCATAATGGCTTTAATGCATTTTAATTAGCTATCTGGCAAATCAACAGATGTACATGACCAAGCTTGCATAATTTATCTACTAACAATAGTGTTGGTCCTTTTTAAGAGCTTGTAACACTGCCTACTTTAATGCTCTTAATACATCATTGATTTCTGGCCTAACAATTTGCAATAGTTTTAAAAACAGTACCATTTTGAAAATGTCAATAAAATGTATGTTTTCCTTAATCTATGCAGATGCATAGTCTGGTACAAGTAATTTCTCAGAACTGATGTTAAGGTCTGTCAAAGGATATGTCACAACTTGGAGTTTTTGTAGATAATGAGTTATAATCTATACCAGAATCTAAATGTCCCAATTTATTTGATCTTTTCTCAAGGAATCATTTTTATTCATGAAGTTGTATAACATATTGGTTTAAGGGTCACACCCTGGTGGCAGATGGCCCACAATTAAATACTGCTTCTAGCACTTCCTGGCCGTGTGACCTTGGATAACTTATTTAACCTTATCAAGGCTCTGTTTCTTCCATGTGTAACGTTTGGTAAATAAAAATAACTTCCTTGCTGGGTTGTTGTAAGGAAGAAAAATTATATAGGCATGTGTGAGTTCTTCAGTTAAGAATTTATTTGGTTTTAAACTTGTTTATTCAATGAACTTTAATCTTGTTTTTTGTCAAATACAAGAAAAAGGAATTTTTTTAAACAGTATATTTTATTATTTTATCATTGAATCTTGGAGATATCTATTGTGGCATTGCTTCATTCAGGAGGTAGAGTAGTGTTGATTAGTAGTAATTCTTCTGGGAGTTTCCCTAGTATAATCAGAAACTTGCCCCTGTACTCAGAGGGAAGGGTGAGACCAAAGAAAGGCACAGGCCACTCTGTTGGTAGGTAACAGTTCTAATAATTAAAGAAAATGTATGTGCAAGGCTTGTATTGGGTGGCAGCAAGACAAAAGGATACCCACACCTGTCCACTGCCTCCTAAAAGTTTATAAAGAGGCCTTACATGGGTTTAGTCACAAATAGCATACAGGTGTTCTCTACACTATACCACTATCTCAAGGCTATGACCTTGAAGCAGCCTCTAGGTGTGGGGAAGGTAAGCAGAACCCATGTTCCAAGGAGAAGGGGATAAAGAGGCTCTGAGCGCCTAGGTTCAGGTCATGGGTCAGTCAGTAGTTAACGGCCTTTTGATGATGTTCTCCAACACTCCATTCTTCAGGACCAGCTCTTATAAAATCATGTTTCTTTTTTCTGTAGTGGTTCCTGAGCAGTCAGCAAGGTGTTTCATTAGCAGAGTGGTAGCGCATTTGGAGGCTGTGTCTGCCGGCATTGGAGGCAGATGCCACAGCAGCAAAGCAGGCACATGCAAGAGAAAACACAGATTAAGACAATAGTTTCCCAAATCACTGACAACTTCTCCCACCATGAGCCCTAGGATCCAAACCCTTGATTTATTAAAACCCTTAGGCTGGGGGTTGGATCACTCAGGGCATTCATTTGTGTCCATATGACTTAATAAAGATGATTCATTAGCAGACTCATCAAGTATGAACACATTCTGTTTGGATAATGGTGCAAGTGTTTCCTTGTGAAGCAGTAATAAAGTTGAAGGCCATTTTATTTTGGAGGACAGCTTTTCGCATCAGAAACATTTCGGTGTTCAACAAGGAGAGACTTTGTTGGCTATCATTTAAGACTTGCTGGGTGAATTAATAAGGGATTTTACATGTGTTATAATGTCCTCTAAGCCAGTGGAGGTAACAAAGATAGAAGTCAGGTGATACTTCAAAATAGAATGTTTCCCCCCAACCCCAGCCTTGAAGAGAAGGAAGTTGATAGCTTTAGTAATCTGACCAAGTTGTATATACCATATGAGTTGGGTGTAGGGACAGCACCGTCAGGTGTAAGGAGATGGCATGGGGTGAGATATGCCACACCAGGACCCCATCTGTTCCTCCTTCAACTGCACATGTTCCATAGCGTGCATAGTGTGTTTCAATAGATCCGGCTTGCAGGAAGACAATGGGATCCCAGTGGAGATTGAGTAGTTCCCCCCACCCAGAGGTGCAAATTAATTCACCCATCCCAGTAGGGTGTCCCATTGCAAATTCCAGTAGATAATTCTTTTTCTGGGTGTATGGGGCTTGGTGTTCTCAGCAGGATAGTGTGTTGATTTACCAAGAGAGTTGAGGCAATAGTTGTTTATCACGATTTCCATACCTTTGCAGTATTGTGTGTCTGGGAAAAGGCCCCTAGTCTGGCATATGGAGCACTAGTTGAACATTCAAATATATTAAAACCTGGAATAGTATTTTAGTTCACACACCCAAAGTGGTTTTACCCATTAACAATTTAATTGGCTGCTTTAATGGCTAGGACTTAAGTGTTATCATCAGCCAGCCCAGTTTGAGCTCAGCCCACTGTCTGCTGCACTGGGTGCTCTGTGAGAGACTCTATCTAGAGGTATGCTGTGTATACAGGTAGGAGCTATTATTCTACCGAGTTATGTCAGGTTTTTGCCCCCTTCTGGAGCTGGAACCAAAATCCCAGGGGTATTCTCCCCTTTAGTTGTTTTTGCCACAGTGCCCAAATCATACTTTCTGGAGTCAAAGCACATCTAAGTCAAATGGTAGCTTAGGAGAGTCCACAGCTTAAATCTATTTCATTAGTATTTTTGCCTTCTCAAAGGTGGCCATTGCTCTGATCCTTCATCTCACATGTGCCTATAGAGCACAAAGGAGTCCCTCAGTTCAAGCAGGAGCCTGTGTCAAACAATGACGCAAACAGTTAAGGTACTGCAGGTAGGAGATATCACCAGGACCAACATCGGCTGACACCCCAGAACTGATAATGAACAGAACCAGAGAAGGTCTGCAGAGAACCAAAACTGATTAAATCCCTTTAAAAAGGGGAGGATTTTTGGCAACAAACAGTCAGACTCCTCAGACCTGACCCTGTCTGTCTGACCACTTAAAAAAGGCAGCTGCTACTGAAGGCTTTGCCTGATTGATCTCCCAACAGAATCGAGGTCCTTCCCTGCTGGAACATAAGTGGCAGTAAGGGCCAAACAGACCCAACCCTTATCTCAACTGCATGTCCATAGTCTGACTTGGCATTTAATTTGTTAACTTCCTGCACCCTCTATCATCTTGTTTGTTGTGTGGCTCTTCTTCTGTCCTGCTCTGTGTGCTGTGTAAGAAGCCAAGTTTAATCACATGGTGAATTGTCACTGAGTTTGGAATCCCGAACCTGCTTTCGAATTTAGCAAAAAAAGATAACTTTGTTTTATGATTGAATAAAGCTGACATTGTGGAAAGACACAACTCATGTATACACCTTCACATCATGCTCATGACAGTACTCCTTCTTTACCAGGTGGTAAGAGAGATGGAGACTTTATGCCAGTGGGTATTAAAAGTCTTCCAAAAGTCCGAAATTCCTAGGCAGGCTTATACTTATTTCACATTCTTAAAGGTTGGATAAGCTTGCATATTATCAATCACAACTTTTGTGACATGTGTCTTATCCTACCAGACATCCAAAATCTTATGGCAGTGCCTGGGCCTTGGATTTTTGGGGTTTTATTGCCCATTTCTTTCCTTGTAGATGTACCAGCAAAGACTGCAGGGTGTCCTGCAGCAAAGGCAAATCTTTACATGTTAACATTATATCATCAATGTAATGCATCCATTATCAAGTAGGGAAAGGAGTTACATGGAATTCTCTGTACTCTCTGCTCAGTTTTGTTGTGAACCTAACAGTGCTTTTAAAAAAAACAGTCTATTAAAAAAAAAAAAAAAGGAAAAAGAAAAGAACTGAGTTCTCCATTTACATTCTTCTTTTCAGTTACCACTAAATCTCTGCGTTCATCTCGGACAATACTTAATATTGTATGATAGGAAAATAAAATAGCCTGGAATAACTTATAAATGACTAGGTATTAAGTTGCACTCCAAGAGCAATCGGTGAGCATGAAGTTGGGGGTTACTATTGTGTTTCCTAGTATACTATACTACTTACACAAAATGAGCTGCATCAGAGAAACAGCACTGAACCAATTCAACTTTTGAGATCCTGAAGGACACATACTTATGTACCTAGTGGGCAATGCAGAAGAAATTGCAAAAAGTCTTCAGGTTAAGATTGAACAAAATTAAGGTTTTTGATTTTTAATTAAAATCAAATTTAATCAAAATTAATTAAAATCAAAATTAAGAATTGTGATTTCAATTCCTTTAGAATTTTTAACTCACAGAATCAAAATACTTTGATTTTTATCTTTTAATTCTTCTCAGTCCTTGGGTTTTGACTTGCAAGGTGACCTTGATTTCGCCCCGGAACTTTGATAATGAAGTATATAAATTAAATGTGTGGCTTCTCTATTACTTTCATGTTATTTTTGACATGGCTATAACATTTGATTATTGGAGTGTATTTGTGATTATGTTCTTTTCATTGTAGATAAAACAGGTGATTAGGAAATGCAAATAGATTTCTTTGGGGACCTGAAATAAAATAAGGGATGAGATTTCATGTTGGTGTTCAACATGTCCTTATAGTAGATATATCTCTTTTGTTGTTTAATCCCTGAAGACAAAAAAATCCACTGCTAAAAAGCAGTTCTGTGGATATATACAAAGGGAAAACAGTTTGTAAAATGTGAACATAGTCATGAAGACTGGAGATTGATAGACTGCTGTTACCCTACCTACGTATTTCTGGTCGAACATCAGTTTAAGGTGTAACCCAAAGAGTTGAACAGGCAGAGATTTAGAAATGATAAAAAAGAAAAATTCTTAGTACAATTCCTTACAAGTAATTGATCTTAAGAAACTTTAGGCACGGGACACCTGAGTGATTCAGTGAGTTAAAGCCTCTGCCTTTGGCTCAGGTCATGATCCCAGGGTCTTGGGATCGAGTCCTGCATCGAGCTCTCTGCTCAGTAGGGAGGTTGCTTCATCCTCTCTCTCTTCCTGCCTCTCTGCCTACTTGTGATCTCTGTCTGTCAAATAAATAAATAAATAAAATCTTTAAAAAAAAAAAAAAGCTTTAGGCGCTTGTTAAACTGTCTTTGAAAGACTCTTGATTCTGCATCTGTTGCTGGATCTTCAAATCCACAGTGTAGGCCATCAGGAAGTAAAGATGAATATAGAGTAGAGTGGATCAAATGCAGGATGGATGCACATGCATGAACTGGAACCCCACAAAAAAAAAGAAGTAAAACTTGTGTCAGTTTTGTTGTTTCTGACCTTGATGACTACCATATCCTATAGGAACCAGAACCCTTCATCACAGAACTGACCGCTCACTCTTTATTTATTTATTGTAGTTTTTATTTAAACTCTAGTTAGTTAACAGATAGTGTAGTATTGGTTTCAGGAGTAGAATTTACTGATTCATCACTTGTATATAATACCCAGTGCACATCACTCACTCCTGATTCAGTGGTGGGAAAGCTGAAGGAGGATGTATGGGGAGGTGCACGTGCAGGCTTAGTCACTGCTTTAAGTCAAGGACATGAGTCAGTAGGTTAACGACAGTGTGTGTGAGTTACAAAATGACTTTTGCTTCCCTCTACACTCATAATCTCATGATTCTTTCTTGTGTCTCACCCTTATAAGAAATGCAGTAGGAAATTCTGAGAAGTAAAAGAGTTCAGCATAGCAAGTTAACATATTACAGAGCTACCACACTATTCTTTCCCCCTCAAAGAGGAGAAACTCTCTCTTTGAGACTCATCTTTAGCTGTTTGACCAAATCCTTTTACTCTTCCCATACTTAGGGGTAGGCTAAGTTACATCGTGATGGTGGTAGCACTTATTTATGTTTCTGGATTTAGGAAAACTCATCTGCACAGATTTTGAAAATAGAAAAAACAAAATTCAGCCCATTAGAGACAATGACCTAGGGAAAAAATACCTATTTTGTTCACTCCATCTATTCTCTAGTAGGCTGTCTGCAGGTCTAGACAGTAAATGGTTAGCGAGTCCACTTGGCTTTCACACCTAAGCCAAATTCTCCAATATGCTTTACATCAGAAATAGAACTTCCATTTTGTTTCTACATTTTTTAGTGTTAAGTGTTTTATTTCTTATAGAAACTGGGAGGGGAAGAAGGATGGCATTTATTGGGTCTTCAATGTTATAATGGATAAATAGAATGTTTAA
Organism: Enhydra lutris kenyoni; assembly: GCF_002288905.1. Classification (NCBI taxonomy): domain Eukaryota; kingdom Metazoa; phylum Chordata; class Mammalia; order Carnivora; family Mustelidae; genus Enhydra; species Enhydra lutris. The sequence continues at coordinate 13,969,820 of NW_019154112.1, read as the reverse complement.
AATTGTAACACGTGTACTAAAATATAATTAAATTTCTTCAAAAATTATATTCTTTTAAAGGTGAAACTTATATTTTTGGACCAATCTTGGCATTAGAAACTTGCCTTGAATAGTCAGTTCAGGTTTCTGGCTATAATATCCAGAGGGATTATTTAAAGTTTTGCCAAAATACTATAAATAAAAGATATATTTTTGAAAATGCTCATCTCATATCCTGAAATGAGAACTGTGCAAATTATAGCATACACACACACACACACACACACACACACACACACACACACACGTATATGGTATGTTTTTCATTGCTATAATTAATACTAACCCATGATATCCAGTATTTCAGGGTAAGGTTGTAGCTGCTATAATGGTAGAGAATAACAGTGTCATACTATTGCTATTTGTGCTTCAAAAACCAAAACTCTGGTATATTTAGTAATATCTTTAAGAAAATTTGTATAAAATCTTATTCTGCTCCTGATTAAAATCCCCTGGCCCTGGAGAAATATCACTGGAGTATATGGAAATACATTGGCGTTCAGAAGGGATATACAACTTGGTCTTCCAAAACGGAGCCCCAGGAGGTATAGTCTTAAGATACACTGGGTGCCTCAGTCCTTAAGTGTCTACCTTCAGCTCAGGTGATGATCACAGGGTCCTGGGCTCAAGTCCCACATCGGGCTCCCGGCTCGGTGGGAAGGCTGCTTCTCCCTCTCCCTCTGCTGCTCCCCTGCTTGTGTTCTCTCCTTCTCTGTCAAATAAATTAATAAAATATTAAAAAATAAAGATACACTGGGTTTCTCGTAGATGAATAATATGCCTGTGCCCATTTCCCACATCTGAAGTTCTGGGATATAACATAATATGAAGACACTAATGTAATATGAAGACACTAATGTGATTATGAACAACAGAGATAGCAGTGTGAGACAGCTAGCTAAAAACTCCCATAATGAATATAGAATATCACAAAATAACATTTGTTTATGAAGTGGATTAACTAAATTAATAAGATCACACCACTAACTTTAACAGTAATGTTTAATATAATAATCAAGTACAAAGTTTCACTATAATCAGAGAATGCTTATATAAAAGGAAATATAAAATAAAACATGATATGGGAAGGAGTAAAAGGCCTACTAGACTTGGAAATACTGGTAAAAAAAAAAGTTAAGAGGATTAGATTTAGGTGAAATTATGATTTAAAATCATGGACATGGGGTCTCTAGGAAAGACACTGTAAAAAACCTGAGCTTGTTTATGAAAGCATATGAGAAAAGTGACTATGCATGGGACTCTTTCTCTGGCAATTCTACTGTGCTGTGGGGAGAATGGAGCATCACTGGTTGAGGGCTATGTCTAGGTAGAAGGCCTGAAATGGGCTATAGGCTGGCATAGAGCATGTGGCAGATATAAAGATTTCTACACGACTGGTTTTGAAATACAGAAATGCCAAGAAGGTAAGTGCTTTGAAATGGATCTGGGCTTGTGTAGAAAGTCCAGCTGACCAAATGCAATGATTCTACTTTCAGCTTTGACCCTGAATGCTTATATATAATTCCACATGCTTAATATTGATACATAATTACAAGTGGAAATAAATAAGTGATATGGACATCTCAGTGGAAGACAGAAAACTTCAAAGACAAGTGGACCAGATGATGCTTGTAAAGAGTCATTTCCTGATTATAGAAATGCAGAAGGACTCCAATTACAGTTTTGCCTAAGATAATGACAATCACAATCTTCCTTCAAAACTTCCTAAGTTTTGTGAATTTCTTAGTAACATTTTAATGTATTGTTATTAATTATTATTGTTATTTAACTTGTTTCTATCGATTATTAATAAAACAAGGACTGTAATTAAGAAGTCGATAGTCGATATAGTCGTAGCAGCTAGGCAGCAGAAAATAGAAAAATGTAAGATACTTGGAAGCGGCTATTGTGTTAAGATGTAATAAAAAAACAATGACATAGCCACCCCAGCCTGGAGTTAAAAAAAACAAAAGCACATAATTTTCAGAGAGAAAAAAATAAGACTATGCAATATCTTCTAATTATCTGAGACCTTGTACTTACCGAGAAAAATATTCTGTGATCAATATATATGCTAACACAGACCAATTAATAAAGTATGTGGTGATTCAACTTTAAGAACCTAGAATTCTGAGTTACATCTGTCCTTAGCTAGACCCCCTTGGACACCCCCAAAAAACTCCCTTTCCTCATGCTATTAAGAAAAATTGGTAGAGAAATGCCAGAATCTTATAAAAATAATCCTTGTAGAGTTTTTCCCCCCCAAGTTGGGAATATAGGAGATAAAGCTTGTTGTCATAAAGAGTCTCTGATACCAGCAGAAACAGAAGGAAACTGAGACACTTGAGTCCATTCACTGTATTTATCTGATCAATTTCAATGTATATAAGGTTAATATAATAAGCAGCGGAGTAAGCTTGCTAAATGGAACTCAGCAAGCAGTTTACAGACTGTGTACTTTAGATATGGTTAATTAATCGTAGAGCTCTTAGGAAAGAAATCAACAGGAAACCCATTCACAGAGCTACCACAAAATTTGCATAAACTGAGAAAAGTACAAGGTATCCATGCCTTTGGAAAATAAATTTAATCTAACTGCCACCATATGTAGTCGTGGGCTCTCACACAGGTCTGTGTCACTGGCATAGAGCTGTGAATGAAGTCTGTGTACCCTTGAAGAAAGCCTGCTCTAACACTACACTCAGTAATTGTTGAATGTTCTTTGTAGTCATTTCCAATACAATCTGTAGTTAGTTTCCAAGGCAACTGTAGACTAGGAAAAGCAAAATATCCAAATATCTCAAGGATTATTAAATCCTGGAGCTAACAATAATTTCAGGGAATATAAAAACATTTTAGCCAAATGTTTGTACTGAGTTGGTACTCAAGAATGCCATGGGATAAATGAAGTTATAATCAAATTTTATATCATATTAGGGCTCTTGAAATTCTAAACATAATGGTTGTTTTTTTTTATGTTGGAAATCATGTAGAATTACTATTGCTTCTCTCTCAAATAGCTGGTGAATTTACCAGTAAAGCCATAGGGCATAAAGTTTTCTTTTTTGGAAAGTTTTTCATACAAATTCAATTCCTTTGTTAGACTAGCTGTGCTATCTATTTCTCTTTGAGTGATTTTGGGAGTTCGGTCTTTTAGGAATAGACCAGTTTATCTAAGTTATGATATTTGTTTGCACAGAACTTTTCATATTTGTCACATTTTATCTTTTTAATGTCTGTGGAATGTGTATAATATGCCCTCCTTTGTTCTTGATGTTGGTAAGCTGTGTCTTTATTCTTTTTTTTTTTCCTAAGTTGAGATAGGGTTTGTTAATTGTGTCTGACCTTAGGGAAAAAAAGCATTCAGTCTTTTATTATCAAATATAATATTAGCTGTAATTTTTTTATGGATTTTCTTTAACAGATAGAGAAATTTCCCTTTTATTCCTTTTTTGAGTGTTAGATTTGGTCAAATATTTTTCATACATTTGTTGGGATGATAATGTGTTTTTGTCCTTTTCCTGTCAATTTGGCATTTTATGTTAATTGATTCTCAAATGTTTAACCAATCTTACATTTGTAGGATAAAACCCACTGATAAAGTTTTTTTGAAAAATGTTTCAAAAATTGGTATTACTTACTTTTTAGTTGTTTGATAGGATTTGCCAGTTAAAGCACCTTTTGTTTTTTAAAAGATTTTTTTAAAGATTTTATTTATTTATTTGACACACAGAGAGATTTATTTGACAGACAGTGATCACAAGTCCTCAGAGAGGCAGGTGGAGGGGGAGGAGGGACCAGGCCCCCTGCTGAGCAGGGAACCCAATGTGGGGCTTGAGCCCAGGACCCTGAGATCATGACCCAAGCCAAAGGCAGAGACTTAACCCACTGAGCCACTCAGAAGCCTCTGCTTTTTAGAAGATTTTTAATTATTCTTTTGCCACCCTCGCCTCTCCCTCTTGCTCTTGCTATCTGTATCAAAGATCGCTGATTTGAATTTCCATTCATATAATACCTTAAGAATAAATTCTGTTATTGAGATTTTTAGAGACCCGAAGTTGTAATACCTACTTTGAAGTTTCTGATTTATTTTTCACGTTATTGTTTTCGTTTTCTTCAAGCAAGACATCAGCATCTATAATCAGAAGTACTTGAGAACTGTTATTTGTTTTAATATTTTTCATTTTAGAAATCTTTCAGCTTTACAGAAAAATTGTAAAACAAAGTGAGGCACTTCCCATATAAACCATTATCACTACCTTACTAGTATAATACATTTGTAACAATTAATGAACCAATATTTATTGACACCTTATTGTTAACTGAAGCATATACTTTATTGATATTTATTTAGTTTTTACCTAATGTCCTTTTTGTCCTTAGTATCTTGATGATCATGTTCCAAGATTCCAGTTAGGATGTTACATTACGTTTAGTTTTCATGTGTCCTTATGCACTTCTTGGCTGTGACAGTTTCTCAGACTTTTCTATTGTGTTTTTGTTTTTGTTTTTGTTGTCAAGTGTTTTATAAAATATTTTTCATTTAAGATTTTCTCATTTTTCCTCATGATTAGATTGAGGTTATAAATTTTGGTGAAGGCTACAGAGGTAAAGGGTCATTCTCATTGTATCAATGGTACATACCACCATCATGACTTGTCATTGTTCATACTCATGCTTATTACGTGAGTGGTGTATTGCCTTTCAGATTTCTCCACTGTAAAGTTCATCTTCCCTCCTTATACAGTATCCTCTTTGGAAGGAAGTCACTATGTAGAGCCACACTGAGGCAGTGGGAAATTATGCCCCACTATTTTGAGTATGGAATATCTTCATAAATAAGTTAGAATTTTTTGGCATGGAGACTTGTCTATTTTCCCCATTCATTTATTCAGTCATTCAGCTATATTATTATGGACTCATGTATATTTATTTGTACTTTGTTTTATTTCTCAAATTATTCCAGCCTTGGCCATTGAAAGCTCTTTCATTTTTTTTAATTTAATAAATTAAAAAGGGAATAAATTTGGAGGTAATTAAAAAGAAGGACCATATTCTATAAATTAAAATGCCATGTAGGACAGTCAGTGAACTCAGGACAGGTGTTGCTGCAATTTAAGTGATTCTCCTAAAATGTAGACCTCTTGAGTTGGAACTGAACGTTTATAGGGCAACAAATAATGATGCAACTCTAAGTTATCTTAATTTCAAGGAAAGAGTAGATTCTGCTTGACCTGCGAGTTCTATTTTTTTTTCTATGAGGGAAATTGCTAATTATCCAAAATAATTTTAAACTATCCATTATTTTCCTTCACATATTGAACCAAAAAAAGACATAGAATGAGTGCATATGAAACCAATTAAATTTGACAATGTTTGTTTCTTCTCCAGCATTTATATAGTCCTCTATTAAACAAAATTAAAAGATAAAAGATATTAAAAATTCAATCTTCATCCTGCTTCTGATAGTCTCTCAAAGTGTTTTGTCCTTGTTCACATGTTGTAATTGGTGGCAGGCAGAATTTCCAGTCATTATATAAGAAACAAATAGGCAAAGAAGTTTATTAAATTTAACTGAACTTACTGCAGGTTTCCATAGGAAAAAAAAGTACTTTGTCATCAGAAGTAATTTTAAATTTTGAGTCAGTCTCTCTACCCTTAAAATGGATACTTTAAAATTATTTTGAATAATTACTAAATTCCTTCACAAAATGTGCCCCCTTCCCAGATTTAATTAAATGTATGTCATAATTTCTTCTCTCTCACACTCAAAGTGTTTGAAACATACTACCTTTATCTTTATCAAACTGTGAATTTACCCTTGGGCTATTTGGCACCATTTTTATCTTTTCAGAAGTAATGTCTCTTCATGACATCTCTAAATGCTTTTTCAGATGTTTTCAAAAGGTGACAAATGATTGCAATGATAACATAAATTCTCACTTGTCTTCTTGCTTCTACTATGCTGGATCAATGATAGTTGAAATAGAGAAAAGTTAAAAGGTCTCCAGGACTTTTTGTTTTCTGTGTGGGAGAGTCAAAAGAGTTCTTGGGTCATTTGGAGTTAGTTTTCGGGAACAAAATGAAATAATCAGAGAAGGGTAAACCTCTTTTAAAAATAAAAAAAATTAAAAAAAATGCACAAACAAAAATACAATGAGAGGCAAAAATTGATAGAGGTTGGGAGAAAATAAAATATTTGTTGGGAAAATTATGAGAAATGTGACTCGCACTACTCTTCAGCCCTCTGATTCTAGGACAAGAGATGAGGTTTGCCAATTTGAGCAGGACCTATGCTCTTTGCAGGTAGGATAGCATAAAGATGAAGAGCCTAGGCTCAGGTTCCAGACTACTCAATTTGATCCCCAGTTCCAGCAATAAATGGCCTGTGATCTTTAACAAGTTACTATTCTTTTTCCCGCCTCAGTTTCTATTCTATAAAAATGAGACTATAAGAGTATCTACCACATAGGTCTTGTTTTGAACATGTAATGTGCTAATATATGTAAAGAACTTAGAGCAGTGTAAAAACAGTAAGTGTCGTTGATGAACTTGTCCTGTAACACAAATTCATGTCTCATTTGGGCTAACAAAAAATATATTATGGAGTCCATTGTTTGTATCTGTCATCAGTCCTTTTTTTTTAATGCTGAATACAGATTATCAATGGCCATTGATATTAGTTCTACATGATCTTTTCTGGAAATACTCTAATATAATTTAGATATCTCATTTCACCAAAAGAAACACTACAGTAAGCCAATAATTGAAAATCAAATAAAGTGTTCAATGAAATGACTAAGAAAGGGTATGTGATATTCCAGTGCATCAATTTGAGACTGAATTAGTTTACATGCATTTTCCAGTTATATGATATTTAATAAGTAGTTATGAAATTCTTGATTTTTTTGCAAATCAATGCATTGCAATTGGATTTTTTTAAATACTAGAATTTTGCTTTTATCTAAAAGAGATAAGATCCATGATGATACAATGATTTCTATTTCTCAATTTAAAATTTACTAAGTTTGCTTTTATCAAAAGACACTTTCGAAGGCAAAAATTCATTAACACATAGACATTCAAGTTCATTGAATATTAAATCTTAAAATACCAAGTTATCACTAATAAATTAGAACCCCATACAGAAAAAGTGCTTTCATGCATTGACATCTTTTTAAAATATATTCAGTTTGTGCCTCAATTAAGTACCATATTTTTCAAGATACATTAATTTTCCTTCAAGCACAAAATCTTTTGCCATTTGAATAAAGAAAACAAGTACTTTTATATTGTACTGATTGCTCTCTTAAAATTCCTCACATCAGGGGCGCCTGGGTGGCTCAGTGGTTAAAGCCTCTGCCTTTGGTTCAGGTCATGATCTCAGGGTCCTGGAATCGAGTCCTGCATCAGGCTCTCTGCTCAGCAGGGAGCCTGCCTCCTCCTCCTCTCTCTCTCTCTGCCTGCCTCTCTGCCTACTTGTGATCTGTCTGTCAAATAAATAAAAAAAAATCTTTAAAAAAAGAATTCCTCACATCATTGAAACTTATTTTTATGAATATATTCTTATACAAAGGTTCAATATATTAGGCTACTAATAGCAATATAGTTGCAACATTCATCTTTTTTTCTCTTAAATTGAATATAGAGCTTCAAACAAATAATACCAATAAGACATTATGTCTCATTAGTGTAATGAAATGTACCCTCTATTTTGAAAGTACATCATTCATATATTGAAATACATAAAATTCTATAAATAGCTATGTGAGAAAAAGTTGTAATTGGAATCATTCATTGGTATGTTCATTCTAATGGTTTTGTCAATAGAGTAGTTTTCCCTTGGTTTAATCACAAATTTATATGAAATGTTCATATAAAGGAGGCCCAATATAGATCCCATTCCCCATTTACCATGTGAAGACACAGTGAGAAGGCACAGCCTGTGAACTAAGAAATGGGCCCTCATCATAACATGACCATGTGGGCACTTTGGTCTTGGATTTTCCAGCCCCTGGAAGTATGAGGAAACAAAATTTCTGCTGCATGTAAGCTACCAAGTCTGTGGTATTTTGCCATAGCAACTTGAATGAGCTAAGACATATTTATACGGTCTATTTGTATGGGTATTATAATTATTGTTGACTTAGGGATTATAAATATTATTGATACATATACATATATATATATGTGTGTGTGTGTATATATCCCAATAATACTACCATACAAATAGATCATATAAATATGTCTTAGCTCATATACATACATATACATACACACACACACACACACACACACACATATACACACTATGAGAATACAGAGGTTTGGGATAATTAATTTATACATTACCAAATGTTCTTTTATTTAAATATTGATTTTAAAAAACAAATAACTGCAATATACACTGCATTATGATTATCGAAGAAAACTGTAGTTTAGATCAGTAAGAACAGATAAAGATTTTTTAATTGGATTTAGGAAAAAATAGGCCTGTTGTTTTGGTGTAGGTGTCCATGCATACTTACATATTTTTGAAACCATTTATAAAGTAATTTATATTTCTCATGGAAAATAAATTACAGTCAGTGCTTAGGAAGCAAGGGAGTTGTATTTGTTAGGTGATTGGTAAATACATACTTGATGAAATTTTATTCGAACTTATTTTCTGGGTAATAGAAAGCTAATTTTTCTTGAAGATATTTCTTGAATTCACAGTGTCTGGAGTTAGAGGACAGTTAGTGGAGGACCCCTCTCAGCTATGCCTCTCTAAGAGGAAATGTCGTCCATTTGAAGAAAATTAAGATGGTAGTAAAACATATAATGTCTTTCTCCTCATTTCCGGCATAAGGAGTAACTTAAAACCGAGGTTTGCTGAGAGTACACTGGGATGTCTATGATCCATTTCATCTTGCTCAGAATCAAAAAATTCAAAGCAGAATAGCTTGCTGGGAAATATCCTTATCCAAAAAATGTTAGCAACTCATTTAGGCAACAGATGTCTGGCTATATTTAAAGAGTTGTTTAGGAAAGTCATAACTTTTTGAAATATTGAATCATTTTGTAAGGACTGGTGACATCTAAGTTACTAAAATCTATTTTTGTTTTATATGTATTTTTGTCTTTGTATACATAAGTGAAAATAAAAAGTACTAAAAATAATATTTCTGTTATTCAGTTCTGTTTCTCAGAACTCCAAATAATAAAGCATTATTTATAGAAGAATCTGTATGAAAATCCCTAGTCATTATGTACAGTATTTGGGTAAATTGATGCAATAATACGTATGTAAATAAATAAAAAATACACACACACACACACACACACACACACACACCATGGAACAATGAGAAGTTTTGTTTTGTGTTTCGGAAAAAGCGACTGATTCTGGACTTACAGTTATCTGTTAAAATATTGAGAATATTTCCTGGAACAGCAGGGGTGCCTGGGTAGCTCAGTTGGTCAAGAGATAGCCTTCGGCTCAGGTCATGATCTTGGAGTGCCTGGACTGAGTCCCATATCGAGCTCCCTGCTCAGCAGGGAGTCTGCTTCTCCTTCTGAAACTCCACCTTATCATGCTCTCTCTCTAATTCTCTCTCTCTCAAATAAACAAATAAAAATCTTAAAAAAAAAAAGAATGACATATAGTTGCATCTTTGAATTTTTGCAGTGAATATATGTGGTGTTTTACATTTTGAAAAAATTTTTCCACATGCAACGCCAGTGTCAACCCTGATCTATCTTTTCAGCTTCTAGATAATAATGAGATTGAAATATTCAGCTAGCCACAGGTATATTAGGACCTAAGTGAGAGGCAAAGATATTTCTTTTTTCTGAAGCAAGAGAATGAAGAGGGGAATGAAAGGGTAAGGACTGCCATGAACTTGAATTGGGATAACCAAACCTCCTTACACCTGAGCATGCATGCATTGGTATGAATTATAGTTATTGTTGACTTAGGGATTATAAATATTATTGATTTAGGAAACAAAATTGAGAATTTTATTTTTTATTAACATATAATGTATTATTTGCTTCAGGGGTACCTGTCTATGAATCTTCAGTCTTACACAATCCACAGCACTCACCATAGTATATACCCTCCCCAATGTCCATAACCCAGCCACCCTATCTTGACCTCTGACCCCCCAGCAACACTCAGTCTGTTTCCTGAGATTAAGAGTCTCTTATGGTTTGTCTCCCTCCCAGGTCCCATCCTGTTTCATTTTTTTTTCCTTTCCTAGCTCCTACGACCTCCCACCCTACCTCTCAAATTCCTCATATCAGAGATCCCATGATAATTATCTATAGCCATACGACCCAGAATGCAACCAATCTCATCTGATCTTGGGAGCTAAGCAGGGTCAGGCCTGGTTAGTACTTGGAAGGGAGAATTTTATTTCTAAGAACACTGGAGAGGGAAAATTCCCTGCATGGAAACCCCTCATAGTGTGAAACCTTTTTTTATCAGTAAGCTTGTAAATCTAAATATTCATAATAAAAGTAATATTCAGAAAATATTTCAAAAATTTTAACTCCTTTAAAAAATTGATAGAGGGGGGCGCCTGAGTGGCTCAGTGGGTTAAGCCTCTGCCTTCGGCTCGGGTCATGATCTCAGGGTCCTGGGATCGAGTCCCACGTCGGGTTCTCTGCTCAGCAGGGAGCCTGCTTCCCCTTCTCTCTCTGCCTGCCTCACTGCCTACTTATGATCTCCCTCTCTCTGTCAAATAAATAAAAAAATTTAAAAAAAAATTGATAGAGGGGTGCCTGGGTGGTGCAGTAGGTTAAGCATCCAGTTGTTAGTTTCAGCTTAGGTAGTGATCTCAGGGTCCTAAGATGGAACCTTGTGTCAGGCTCCCCCTCAGCAGAGTCTGCTTGGGATTTTCTCTCCCTCTCCCTCTGGCCCTCTTATTCATGTTCTCCTTCTCTTGCTCTCTCAAAATAAATAAATCTTTTAAAAAATTGTATAGATAATTATTAGCAATAACTCTTATTCTATAGAGAATACAGATGGGAAAAAATAGAGTCAGTTCATCTTAAAGCCATCCTCATTATGCAATAACTCTTGGACCTTAGGATAACATGTCTGTGCCTTTAAATATATCTAAAAGGCATTTGTGAGTGCATTTTCATCACTATAGTCAGAATATAATATTAGGATCAGCATACCAATGTGATTACATATGTAGTTTAAGCAATTTATAGTTCTAAATCTACCTTCCAAGACTGTGACCCCAAGATTGAAAGCAGGGATAAATTAATTCACCATATATAAATGAGAATAGCATCAATATAACTGCTAAGCTACAGAAGTTATATTGTAAGGGAATTAAAATTATTTTTAAAGTTACTAAAATAATAAAGGAAACCTCATTTAAGATGGAGTCAGGAAGCCCTGAAGGGGCATTTCACTTGCATGTGCTGCTCACAGCAGGCTGCGTGGCTAGCAGGGAAAAGAAAGATAGGAATTATTTTGACAAGTAAGAACATGTTTCACAAAAGAAATTTATCTCTGCTTTTAAAGAAGGAAGATCCCTCCATGCCCTAACGCACTAACCACCACTTGCAGTGAGTGTGAAACTGTCACAACCTTAAGCTCTTGTTCTTCTCCAATGAACTTCTGTTCAAAGCCACCCTCCTCCATTTCCTCTAAACCTTACAAAACCTTACCTTTCCTTTGTCTCTTCAGACTTGCCTATGGTTCACCATAGCTTGCTTGTCCTGAATTCTAATTCTTCTGCCTACTCTGCTAGTAAAACAACTGGCTATTTTATTTTGAAGTTTGATAAAGTTGAACATAGTAGTTATTAGAGTTCCAACTGACAGCCAAAAGGAACTTTAGAGAATGGCATGAAGATTGGAAACATCCTTTGGGAAAACCCTGACCTATGTTTGAATATTCTAGACAAACAGCCAAATGTATGCAAAGAAGAAAGTAGTTACTATAGTAAAGATATTCCATGTGACTTTGCAAACTGGAATTTTCTCTACACATAGAGGTTATTTTATTTCATTAATAAGGCCTTTCCTCATATTGACCATCTATATAAGTTCCCTTGGAGACTAAGATTTATATACGTGTGGATAGATGATATATAGATTGATATAATTTGAAGCCTGAGCTACAGAGCTAGAAATTAGAAGAAAATATGTGAAGAATAATGCCATATGGGGAAGATTACTTTGAGTGATAGGACGGGATCCTGTAGGCAAGGAATCAAATGGTGATGAAATGAACCGATTAACATTGGAAATCATAAAAGCCCCCATCAGCTGTCTAGTAGTAGAATGCCTAGTTGTATCTGAAAGCAGAATTAACATGATAGGCATTCTTGGTATTTGTATTTTGAATGCATTACTCCAAGTAGAAAGGTAGAAGTGAATTATACAAATTGAGTTTAAGCTCCAGCTGTTTTAGAGTCCTTCTGCTAACACAGGTTTTAGAATCAAGAACAAATGAAGCAGATGATTTAGGAATCAAATCATGGACCAAGCCTGGAGGAGAAAATTTAGGTTTCAGAAGAACTGGAGGTGAGAAAAAACAAACAAACAAACAAACAAAACACTCCCAAATTCTCACTCTAAATTTTCCCCTATTTAATTCAGTGAAGAAAAAAAAATGGAGTAGATCATTGTTTCCCTCTGGGAACAAGACTAGATATCTGAGTATGGATTGAAGTTGAAAATGCAGATTTAAGGATCTTCCCCACTATTGGCAGGACTCTTCTGAATACTCTCTTCATCTTGTCATTTTTGCAGTAACTTTTCTCTTTTGATCCATGACTGCATTGTTTAAAGTAATCTAACTGCTGTCAGATTACTAGTTATTTGTTTGAATAATACATTGATTCCATTCATAACATGTGGAACTTTAAATGGCTTAAAGTGATATGAATCTATTTCTAGTCTTGCTTTATATGGTAAACAGTTCAGTAGGTTTTCCTCCTTCATGAAATAATTAAAGAAGTCTGACAGACAATGGCTCTGTCATTTTGAACAAAGCCTTTTCTGAAGTTGTCTTGGAGGCTGATTTCATTCTAGGCATCTGAAAGATAAAAATGTATAATAAAAAGGATTGGGGAACTTGGGATATTATTTTAAGCTAGGCCTAGAAGTACACATATCACTTCTACCATGTACTAATGTTTCAAAAAGCCACACCTGGTTTCAAAAATTCTAAAAACCACAGAACTTGAAATCTAATTTTTGGTAGAATTATGATATGCTGCATGGGAAAGTATAACTTATTGGTGGGTAGTTAACTATCTCTGCTAACAATCCTAACTCCAAAACTGAGTCTGATTGTTATTCAATATTGGATTGGGGTAATTCTTTATTAGCAATGTGTTAGTTGACAACAGTTTTGGAAGGAAGATGCTGTAGTAGTAGTTTTATTTAGGTATTTTGTGTAGTAAATATTTTACCACATTGCTCTAATAACACATATTTTACTCAGAAGTATCATCTCTAAATTCTCTAAGCTACAAAGAGAGATCACGTGATATCCCGGGCATATGAGGCACTATGTGAGGCAGACATTTGTAATGTCACTTAGAAGTCTGTTTCATTCTCTTAAAATAATTATGAATAGTGCCTGCAGTGTTTATTTCTACCTATTACTTTCATCCCATCTTTCTTTACTGACAATGTGTTTTTAGTCTTACCCACACCACATACTTCTGGCAGTTGGCTTGTGAACATACATTTTGGGAGATTCTATTCCATTCTCACTACACTGACATAATGGGAATAATAGTATTTATGTAGGGTATTATTCTGGCTAGCATGTTGTGTATACCTCATTAATTTTGAGTTTTGTATTTTCTATAGACCTTTTCTCAACCTCTTATTAGTTCAGCTGGAAATAGGGAAAACATCAGTTCATTTACTTGTACACTCTTGGGAAAGTGGCACTTTTTAAGGATATGGTTATTCTCAAAAGACAGTAAAATCCTAGAGTTGTGGATGAGCATTGTTCCTACCATTTGATTAAAGCCTGACTCAAGGGGAGTGAAACACACCAGAAAAATATTTAAAGCAGCATATATTCCTGGGACCATCACTGTACTCTTATACCTACCGGTGTCTCTATCCATTACCCTTTTGATCTTGTTAGGTACACAAACTAAATAGATCCCTGCCTGTTAGTGTTATTTGTACTTGAATTTCTGTCAGTCATCATACAAAAATCTTTGTTGCTTTTAAATAAGACAATTTATACAAAAACACAGCACACTGTTTAAGTGCCATTTTTATTTCCTTTATAAAGTATGTTCACTTCTATGTCACATATCCTAGTTTTCTATGTTTCCTCAGAGTGAAATAAGATCAAGGGCAAAGATACTTCTGTGTGTTTGTCTCCATGTTTTGTTTTTGTTTTTTTTTTCTTTTTTTCTCTTTTTAGAGAGAGAGAGAGAACAAGCACAGGCAGACAGAGTGGCAGGCAGAGGCAGAGGGAGAAGCAGGCTCCCCACAGAACAAGGACCCCGATGTGGGACAAAAATATGGAACGCTTCACGAATTTGCGTGTCATCCTTGCGCAGGGGCCATACTAATCTTCTCTGTATCGTTCCAATTTTAGTATATGTGCTGCCGAAGCGAGCACTGTCTCCATGTTTTTAAAGACTAATATAAAACTAGCACACAGAGAAGAGATTTCTGTGAGAAATGGTACTAATCTAATTAAATGATTCAATAACTTGAACTACCATTTCTTGTAGAGGATTTCCCTGCTGGTTTTGTTTGGTAGAGTAAATCTCAAAACTTTATTTGGCTACAAAGAGCAACTGTCTTTGAGAGTGTAAAATACAGACCTGATGAACATGGAGATTTCTTGTTTGAAGTGGGAAAGGGAGCCTACCAACACATCTGTTTGCTCCTTTCATTAATACCTTCCAGTAAAAGCTACCGAAGTGCCTCACGGTCTCCCTTAATGTACTTAGCACAAAATACATTGTTCTTGAGGAATCTATAGTGATTGATGTGTATGTATGTGTCTGTTTTACACACAACAAAATCTATCTGGCCAGCACGAACATTTGTTGCTAGAACAAATCATTTTGAAACTGCATTATCATGGTGGGATCCACACTCTCAATTTTTCTTCTGTGCAAGTTAGCAATAGATACAAAACCCTAGTCTAATATTGGTCATCCAAATAATTTGTATTCGCATGAAAATAATCTGAAAATATAACTGATTTTCAAATGCATCTGTTTTTCTTCTTGCCAAGAACCATTAGTGGCTTACTTGTAGAAGATGGCATTCCTAAGTATAACTAATTATATGGCAAAATAGTGATCATGTATTATATTTATACTTTTTTCATGGAAGCCTTTAATCCAAAATGTAGACTTCTCTATCTAATGATCTAATGAATATTGGTCTACAAAAACTTATGAATGCATTACCTAAAATAGAGAAAGGCAATTAAAAACATTTTCAATCTCACCCATAAACTTTATGCAAATTCTATTATATTGAGTCCCAATTAACTGTTGAACTAAAAGTTATAATACAAAAGGTCCTGGCAATTACTAGATTTTGTAAAAAATTATCTATTATCTTTAAACAAATAGATTACTTGTATGAATCTTGGTGCTTGCAATTCAAACCAATTAATGAGGAATTCTAGATATGAATATCACTATGCAGAGTAGTAGTAGCTCACCTTAACCACATACTGTTGTTTTTCAAGTACTTCACATTTAAAAGTTCTTAATTATTTCAAATCAAACTGAGTCATCAATAAGGATATAAAATAAGTGTGTTAAGGTTTTCTATCATTTTTATGGGACCAGTTACACTGTAGATACAGTCTGTAAAGGAAATCCCTTTGGCTGATTGAAATATGTCCTCACATCTCCATGGCATAAAAATGAAACATGGTTCTATAGCAACTCATAAAGTTTCTCTTAGAGAATTGTCAAATCCTACTCTCTGTATAATAGATTTCCAAAGATCACTAGAAAGAATGGTGAGTCCTAGGTTTTCATCAAACTAAGATTGGTGATTAAAATATAGAATCAGGATTTTTTTTATAATATCATTAACTTACCCTGATAAGTCATCTAGGAAATGAATTTTTTAAATTAATGGGCTTTGTTTTTTAAAGCAGTTTTAGACTAAGAGCAAACTGAGCAAAGAGTACGGAGTTCCCACATACCCCTTCACTCTATTCCCTAATTTCCCCTATTTGTAATATCTTACATCAACTAATATAGTGCATGTGTTACAATTGATGAGCTAGTATCAATACTTTCTTATTAAATAAAGCTCATACTTTACATTAAGGTTCACTATCTATGTTTTCTATGCCATTGGTTTTGGCAAACATATAATGAAATGTATCCACCAGTACATATCACATCAAATAAGTTTCATTGTCCTAAAAATCCCTTGTTTTCCTCTTATTCCTCCCTCCTTTCTCCCCACTCAACCACTCATCTTTTTATTGTCTCCATGGTTTTTCCTTTTCTAGATGTCATATTGTTGGAATCATACATATGTAGCCTTTTCAGATTGGCTTCTTTCACTCAGCATATGCATATTAAGTTTCCTCCATGAACTTTTGTGACTTAATAGCTTATTTTTTTATTATGCTTAATACTATTTTATTGTATAGATTGCAGTTTGTTTGTTTTAAGATTTTATTTATTTATTTATTTGACAGAGAGAGAGAGATCACAAGTAGGCAGAGCAGCACACAGAGAGAGGGGGAGGGGAAGCAGGCTCCTGCTGAGCAGAGAGCCCGATGTAATGCGGGGTCCCATCCCAGGACCTTGAGATCATGACCTGAGCCGAAAGCAGAGGCTTAACCCACTGAGCCACCCAGGCGGCCCTAGATTGCAGTTTGTTTATCCATTCACTTACTGAAGGACATCTTGTTTGCTTTCACATTTTGGCAATAATGAATAAAACTGCTATTAAACATTCATGTGCAGGGTTTTTTTTTTTTTTTTTTTAGATGTACTTACCTCATTTAAGTAAATAATAAGGGATGTGATTGCAGGATCATGTGGTAAAAGCATGCTTAGTTTTATAAGAAATTGCCAAACTAGGGTGCCTGGGTCAGGTCATGGTCTCAAGGTCCTGGGATCAAACCCTGCATCGGGCTCTCTGCTCAGCAAGGATCTTCCTTTCCTCTCTCCCTCTGTCTGCTTCTCTACCTACTTGTTATCTCTCTCTGTCAAATAAATAAATAAAAATCTAAAAAAAAAAAAAAGAAAGAAAAAAGAAAAAGAAAAAAGAAACTGCCAAACTATTTTCCAAAGTGACGTACTATTTTGCATTCTCACCAGAAATGAATTTTTCTGTTGTTTCATGTCCTTGCTAGCATTTGATGCAAGGAAAAAATTTTAATCCATTTGAACATATGTTGAATGATGTCTAAATATTAAATATTAAACTAAAATTAAATTTAATTTGCTATAGAATCATTATAGCTAATGAGATATCGATTTTTTAAAAAGTAAAAAAAAAAAAAAATGAGTGCTGTGAAGTGTGTAAACCTGGTGATTCACAGACCTGTACCCCTGGGGCCAATAATACATTATATGTTAATTAAAAAAAAAAGTAAAATATTGAAACCACTAGATATTTCAAAATGGGTCTAACTACCACATTATGTTCTTTTATTTTTAAAATTTAAAGCATTACTTTTGTCTGATGTTCTAATTTTGGTCATTGCCTTACATATCAAGAACCTGGGTTTATATTTTTTATATTTCAAAGATATTAATTTGAAGATTTTATGTTTTAACCCCAGTTGGTCTCCCTATACTTGATATTCAAAACCAATATCAAATTGAGGATTGTGTTCTTTTTTGAAGATTTTATTTATTCATTTGAGAGAGAGAGTATAAACAGAGGGAGAGGCAGAGGGAGAGAGAGGCCGACTCCCTGCTGAGCTGGGAACCCAACTCAAGGCTCAATCCCAGGACCTGACCTGAGCCAAAGGCAGAAGCTTAACCATCTGAGTCACACAGGGCCCCTGAGGATTGTATTTTTTAATCCCAATTGTGTGTGTTTGTGTATAATTATTATGTATATGTATATATAATTATTATGTTATTTTAATTACAGCACACTGATCTATGCCCTGAGGATATAGTAGTAAACAAAAATGTTTTGACTACGCTGTTCATAGATTGTAGAGGGAGAAGACAGAAAAAAAAATAGAAATATTAATAGAAAAAATAAGGTCATGTAAGGGGTAGGGAGGTGCTGCTTCAAAAGGATTTGCCAGGAAGGGCTTCCTAATAAGGTAATAGTTGAGTAGAAGCCCAAATGAAGTCAAGGAGTATTGAGGACATCTGAATAGAGATAATTCCAGACAAATGAACAAATTCAAAGGCTCCACAGTAAAGCCTGTTTGGATCATTCCCAGGACTTACATAGTCAAGTTGTGAAGCTGGAACAGAAATCTGAGAACACAGAGAAAGAAAACTGGTTAGAGTGACCAGTTAGAGTGAAAGGAGGAAGATCAGTTAGAAAGTAACTACTGTAGTCCAGACAAGAGGTGAATATTGTTTAGAATAGGGTGTACTTCTAGATTTGGTGAAAAGTTGATAGAGTTTGAAGGTAAAGACCCCATGCATTTTTATTAACAGGTTAGGGATATAGGAGAAAGATTTTGTGGATGACTCCAAGGTTTTCATCTTGAGCTAAAGACTATACAGAGGTTTGCTTTGCTAAAGATGGGCACTATAAAAGAAGCTACTGATTTTCAGTGAAAATCAAGAATTTGGACATATGCAGGTAGAAATGTCTTTTAGACATCCATTGTGATGTGTCTAGCAAATGATTCAATATATTATTAAGAAATTCAGGGACTATAATTTGGAAGCCATCATTTGGATTGGATGAAGTCTGCCAGAGCTATGGTGTCCTATATAGTAGACGCCAGCCTCATGTGGCTATAAAATTTAATTTTAATCAACCAAAGTTAAAGAGAAATTTTAAATGTAATTTGTCAATCACACTAGCCACATTTCAAATGTTTAATAGGTACAGGTGGTTATTGGCTACCATGTTGGATGGTGCAGAACATTTCCATTTCCTAGGACACTATATCATTTGATTAAAAGATTTTTTTTTCTCTATATCTCCATTTGTCACCTGATGACAACGGAGGATTTTTATTTAAGATTTAAACCATATTGATACTCAACCTAATACTTCCCATCAACAGGTTTAATTCTATGAATGAACTGAACAAGGAACATAAATGTTGATATCCATGCACTCCCAAAGACATCATAAATACAACACAGTTCACTAAGCCAGCTTGTTAGTTACTGTTCTTACTGTTTTAATAAGGGGATTTTTGTGCACGAAAAATAAAATTGTGTGTATTAACACAAAGTTATAGTTCTTGAGATTACCATCTAGCTTCAAGCCCTCCCTGAAACTTTCCCAGCTGTGTGTACTTAGTCAAATTATTTAGACTTTATAAGTCCTGTTTTCCTCATGGGTAAAATGAGAATAATAATGTTCACCTTAAAGTGTTTTTTATAAGGAATAAAAGAATTGATGGTGGCTATAAAGTGCTTTGCACAGTAGCTGGCACATAGTAAGTATAAAATAAATATTAGCTTTAAAAATATCAACAGTAATGATAACACTAAACAACTATATAAAAGTAGCTATTACTTGTATGTTGGAAAATACCATAACTTTATTAAATTTTAAGAGAAAAGAGATATTACAAATAAATTTACCAGGGTTAGTATGTGCTTTTAACTGTACTCAATACAAGGTCATCAATAGAAGTACTCAAATTTTCTAGAGGCATTAGATGAACATAGATGCAATTAATAAAGCACTGATTTTTATAAAGTCCTGAAATGATGCATTTAAATGTTCATTTTGTATGTTCAAGTCTATATTAGAATATTTACTCTACTTTTAAAAGTTTAATATTTCAAAATCAGTTTACATTTCAGCATATTTTGTCTTCTCTCTCATGTCAGAAATCATAAGCAGTATAAGAAGTTGTAGCCCATAAATAAAAGTAGACTTGAAAAATGGAGCTAAAAAATAATATAAAATTAATTATTGGAATCTTTGACTATTTCTGAATTAAGCCCCATATATGTGCTCTCCAGTTTCCTAAGTAAATAAGTATTTTACTGAAAGTTGGACTTCCCCACTTGCAATTAGTAGAAACTCAATTAATGCAGGAGTTATCTTTGTTTTGAAAATTTATACTATGTAAGTCTTTATCTGCCTAGTGATTTTTTGGTTTGTTTTGTTTGTTTTGATTACTGCTAGAAATTTAGAAGCTAGATTAATAAATTTTAGAAGATGGCAATTTTTTTTTCTTCAATCAATGTGTTCAAGATTCTAAAATTAGAAGAAAATACTTGAGAAAAATTATGTGAATAATGCCTTTAGGTGTTGTTAAGGAAGCTGATCTAAATTATTCCATATAATAATCATCTAAGATGGATCTACTTCATTCCAATTCATAACCCATATATTCTTTTTTTTTTATGATTTTATTTATTTATTTGACAGAGAGAGACACAGAGAGAGGGGGAACACAAGCAGGAGGAGCAGGAGTGGGAGAAGGAATCTTCCTACCAAGCAGGGAGCCCAATGTGGGCCTCAATCCCAGGACTTGGGATCATGACCTGAGCCAAAGGCAACTGCTTAACAACTGAGCCACCCAGGCGTCCCCATATTCTTATTTCTAACACCACCAATTTCTTCATTCATCTAACAAGTTCGCCACAATTTTGAATATATAAATATTTATAGTATTATAGAATGTAAGCTAAATAATTGTAATTTATAATGCTTCCAATATATGACCCAAATTTCCTATACTTAATAAGAAACTTCTTTCATCTATGGACCTGAGCTTTCAATAATTTTGTATCAATTTTAAATTCTCATTAATGGGATGAATTTATATAAAATCTAAAATGAGATTTTATATTAAAATGGTAAAGTTGGAAGAGAAATGAGAAAACTGTTACATTAAAATAGATTATGTTATAGATTCAAATTTCAGTAGCCTACGTCAACAAAATTTACTGTTTGCTCATTTTACAAAATAATTGCAGTTGAGTGAATTTCACTCCACATGAGGTAGAACTTCAAATTTATTTTTTTCAACCAGACTGTGAGTAGTTGAGATCAGTGACTTTAATATATCATCTTATGTCCAACCCATACCTGGTTTTTCTCACATGGTAGATATTCAGTGATTGTTTGTTTAAAAAAAAGAAGAATTATTTAAGATGGAACATAATATTAGAAACAGATTTAAAATATGGAGTTCTTATGGGAGTGGGAAGGGCCAAGGAGGGCTTTATATTCAATTAAGGGTTAAAATCACTAATACATTTAAGATTAAAACATTTACATGCTGAAAAATGTCCTGACATATCATGAATATTTGAAGTCATAAAGAAGATGTTAACTAAGGAATTTGTTTCTAAAATAAATACAAATATATGATATTCTTATATAAGTGATTATATATATATATATATATATATATATATATATATATTTGAAAAAATACTAAAATACAAAGGTATTCAGAATTTATGAAATTACACCTCTGGAGAAATATTTTATATCTTGAACTCTAGTAGAATAAGTACTTTTGACACTTATAACATGTATATTAAATTGTTACACTAAAATATTGCTTGCTAGGAAAAAATATTCAAGAGATACTTATGTGTCTACTACATGCTAAGTAATGATTGCTTTCCCTCATGAAGCTTATTTTCTAAAGGATCTTGATAAAAGAATTAAACTTAAGAAAAAATAAATGTGTTTTAAACATATATATTTATATTCAAGATATAATTCTGAACACATATGTGTATAATTAATAATAACTTTATTTAGTTTCTTGATGTAATTCTTAATAAGTAACACAGAAATGATCTATCCAGCATTTCTTTTAGCTTATAAATTCTTAAAAAATTATGATTTTGTCTTCGCATCAAGTTCAATGTATATATGTGTGTGTGTGTGTGTGTGTGTGTGTGTGTGTGTGTGTGTGTGTATCAAACTGCTATTATGTGTGGGACACCTGAGTGGCTCTGTTGGTTAAGTATCTGCCTTTGGCTTAGGTCATGATCCATGATCTTAGGATCCTGGATCAAGTCCAGTGTCTGGCTCCCTGCTCAGCAGGGAATCTGCTTCTCCCTTTCCTTCAGCCTCCCCCACTCCCACTTGTGCTCTTTCTGTCTCTCAAATAAATAAATTAAAAAAAAGAACTGCTATTATGTAGGAAAAGTTATATTCCAATGGAAAAAAAATCAAGAATAAAAATTGAACTGTCAAATAATCCAGATCAATAATTTGATTAGTTTTTCAGTAGAATCCTATGGTTACATGTCTCTGATCATTTTATATGAAATGGTATATCCAACTAACTTCTTTCCTGATGTTTGTATATTTATTATACCTGTTATTCTCTAAGATTATTATAATTCCTGAATGCTATCTTTTGATTATAAATTAATGTTATGTTTTTAAATTAAAAGCAATGTTATCTTTACTTTTATACTTGAGGACTAAACCAGAATATAATTCAGTTGATATATAGTAGTCCCCCCTCTATTTGTGGTTTTGGATTCTGCAGTTTCACTTACTTGTGGTGAGTCTTGGTCCAGAAACAGACAATCGTCCTTCTGTTATTTTCAGAAGGTCAGTAGTAGATTTACATTTTATCACCACACCTGTGTCATTCAGCTCACTTCATCTCATCACACTGGCATTTTATCATCTCACCTCATCACAAGAAGGGTGAGTACAGTATAATAAGATATTTTGAGAGAGGCCATCCATATTCATATAACTTTTATTATAGTATATTATTATAATTTTCTATTTAATTATTAGTTATTGTTATTAATCTCTTATTGTGCTGGATTTATAAATTAAACTTCATCATAGGTATGCATGTGTAGGAAAAAAACACAGTATATAGATAGGATTGGTATTGTCTATAGTTTCAGGAATCCACTGGGGTCTTAGGATGTAACCCCTGTAGATGATGGGGGAGCTACTTTATAAATAAACCTCACACTCTGAAGTTGTTATATTGGTTTAAAGATCATCAGCTTTCCCAATCTTGTAAAAGAAAAATACCTGGAAATCTGGAAAATGGACTTTGGTCACATTTATGAGTAGTAGATAAAAACTGTACCTTCTCCAAATGAACTCCTCTTTTTCCATGTCACGCACAGAGATCCCTTAGGCTTCATATCTTATCACGCTTGTTCATCCTTAGTCGACTGAAAATGATGAGTCCTGTGTGAATCCACAAATGTTTCTTAAACTATAAAATTACACCATAAATGTTATCATTATGCAATAATAATAGTTTGCTTTCAGCTTCTAATTGGCTGAAACGCAGTTTCACAAATCCCTTTAAGATCATCATTCATTGAACAATTATAAATTAAGCAACCAATATAAGCCTACCAGTAGAATTATTTCTTCAAATTGTGATGTTTCATTACACAAAATACCACGATTTATACTAAGGGTAGAGTGTTTGCATTACAAGTCCCGTTATTGGTTATAATGAGCACAATACAAGGATAACTAAAGCTGTAACTTAGAAAGCATAGCAACTCAGTACTGCATTTGAGCCTGAATACTTTGCTGAAAAGACATTCTTTTATTTCCTTTGTGTTCTTCTTATTTACATACTACATTTGTGAACTCTGCTGTAAAGCAAATGTAAGATTAAGGTGATGGAGAAGTCTGAGATACTCCTGAGAATAAGAAAAGAAGGTCAAATAAAAAATCAGAATTTTCCATTTCCATCACATATTTTATTAGTTTTAATTCAACAAATAATAAAATTTTTCTACAGGAAAATGATCTTGTTATAAATTTAAAATATGTAGTTACACCTTCTTTATTATTATTAACATTGTTGTCTTTCATTGAAACAATGACTTAATTTCAAAATTTTTGATAATATAAGGTCCCTTAGGAACACCAGTGGTCAAGTTATAGTAGAAAAGAGAGTGCGGGATTCTGGGACACAAAGCTGACTAATAAATTGTACACATCTAAAGAAAGCTCAAAGTATTTGAACAAAAAAATTACAATATAATATATAACATATAAAAATAGAGGGTTTTTTTGAAGATGTGGGAAAAAGTACATAAACTCTTCTTTGAGAGTCAGTGAATAATTCAAAAAAGAGTTTATCGTTGAACTGGAGCTTTAATGACTAAACATAACTAGCTAGAACTTTTGTTTCAGGTAACAATTCTGTTTAAGTAACTGGATTACCTCCCTTGCAAACCAAACAAGCAAACAAACAAACAAAACCCCCCCAAACCAGTAAGCGTTTGGTGGTGATAGTGATGGCGGGATGTGTTGAGCTCGGGAAACTCTTCTTAAATGCACCAGTGAGCTGGAAGAAATAAAGTACCTCTCTTGCTAAAAATTAAGAGAAGGAGAGTAGCCAGAGGGCTATAGAAATAGTGATAAAGACAGCTTATAAACTCATAGCATTTGTATCTAGGTAAAGTTGAAATATTGGTTCTTATTTTTTTTTTGACAGTTTTTTTTTTATTGTGTTATGTTAGTCACCATAAAATACATCATTAGCTTTTGATGCAGTGTTCCAAGATTCATTATTTATGTACAACACCCAATGCTCCATGCAATACTTGCCCTTCTTAATACCCACCACCAGGCTTACCTATCCCCCCACCCCCTCCCTTCTAAAATTCTCAGTTTGTTTCTCAGAGTCCACAGTCTTTCATGGTTTGTCTCCCCTCCAGTTTCCCCCAATTCACTTGTTCTTTCCTTCTCCTAATGTCCTATAGCACATAAGAACAGAATGCAAAATTCAGAGCATTCTCCAAAAGTAAAGACACATAGAAGACCCTTCTCATCTCAGGATGAAAGTGTTAAAGGTGAATGAAATATAAACCTCTCTACCTCCAATCAAACAGGAAACACCAAGCAAAAATTGGCTTTATTGAAACCTTAATCTGGAGTAGAAAAAGAGCAAAGAAGAAAAAACTATTGTGAACACGTTTCCTCATTAAGGTAGAAGATTTAAAAACATTAAGGGTTTCTATTCTTTCTTTCCTGGGCTGTGTATGCCCTCTATTTGATTAGACTATGGGTAAGCAATGGCCCTGATAGATAGAGCACAGCTGGTGTGATGTTGGTGGCCAGCATGAGATCAAAAACTAAGGCCAAGTGTCTGAAAACTTAACTGTTCTCTGTCTTTATTAACTACTTAGATACTCAGGGACACCAGGACAAGTTTGAGGTAGTCATCAGATTGTTTGAACAAGATGAATTAGAGGTATATTTGGGATTCTGTTAAGACATTTATTTCATAGATACTAATTTTTCTTGAGCACAGACTATAGATCTAGTCCTGCATTAGCTCTTCTTTGTCATTGGTGAATAATAATACAATGACTTGATATATATTAAAATAAATACAAACTAATACTATTTTATTTTGCAGTTTCAATGAAATTTAGCAGAGATAGTAATGCAATTGATCTATGTCAATTTTCATTGCCTGTAAGTCCAACAACTAATATTTGTTTATGAATCAGTTTTTTTCATTTATTTGTTCAGTAATTTATTTATATCTATAATTTGCTCCAGAAAGCATTTTATTTAGAAAAAAATGACACAGTTAGAAATTACATACCACTAATCTTAAAAGATTATAGGGGAAAATATTATAAGGCAAGGAAGAATATGATTTTGGATCAATATTGACCAACTATAAAATTGGGACAGAAATAATTAATTCAATATACAATTGCTATTCTTGAGTGATCATTTAAATGCACTGCATTTTTTTTTGACCATAAATTTATCTTTATTCAGATTATGATTCTTGAACGAGCATCCGTTGTTTAGACTTGGTTTAAGCTATGCTTAATTAGAACACATACAAAATGATTATATTTCTTTTGATTGGAAAGCAAAAATTCTGTGTTGCATTTCACCATATTTACTAATTATATTCTGATATGAACTTCTAAATGCAAATAGCTTTGAAAGTGAATAAAATAAATTCCAAGTGACCAACCCTGCCCTCTTGTAGGACGAGCTCTGAGATGCCGCCTTCTTTTCAGCACATGCCCCGTTGCTGGCTCACGGCTCCCACAGTGATGCGGGCTACAACCCGCGGCACTCAGTTTCAGTTTCAGTTTCAGAGTCCTCGCTCCAGGGTGCATCTCGCTTCTCAGCCACCAGTTTGATGAATTGAGAGTGACTGGCATAAAGCTGGAGTTGATCACTGATGTCCACCCATTTCACTTTTCCAGCATCATCACCAGCTTCCTGGCATTTAATGCTTAGAGAAAATTTGTATCTCAAGAACTATGATGAAAAGAAATCTTGATTTAAATTTTTTGGTTCAGTGTCTTTGTTTAAACAAATATTTTTTTATTCCAGAAGGTAAACTTCTCTGCCCATTGCTCTGTTATATATATATATATATATATATATATTTGCATGAGCTCATCACAGCTATATCTGGTTATATCCTCTCCTCCAACTTTTGGACTTCTATACATTTCCCATGGGGTCTTTCACAACAATCTGCATTTCAAGATATCTGAAACAATCATTTTCCTGGCTTTCTCCGAATATGTCCTTGTTTTTCTTTACTATATGTTAGTGCTGAGTCCTTACCACTAGCAACCTTACTAAATGAATGTCTTCCCTTCCTTCTCCAATGCTACCACTTTAAAACTAGCACCAACCACTGCTTTATTTTACCTGCTTATTTTAAGTAAGTGCATTCATCCTCAGGCCAGAACTCTAGTTCTAAACACCATCTTCCCCTGTCTCCATTCTCACAGTCTCTCTAATAGCCATTAAGGTGATCTATGCAGAAGACTTCTCAACTCCTTCCTTAACAGTCTGAAGGACCACTGCACTTACTGAACTTTACTTAACACGGTATGCAACATCAACCATGCCATTGCCAGAGTAGATCTTCAGTCCTAACGTTCTCCACGCCCTTCAAACTAGAAGAAAGTCAAATTACTCTTAATAGCTAGTTTTTCGTGCATGATAAGATGCAATTCTTACATGTGTACCTTTGAGTTTGTTTTTTCCTCTGCTTATGATTGCCTCTCTTCCCTTTCCCCACATCACCTTCATTTCCACCAAGAAATATCCACTCATCCTATAGGTCCTTATACTGGTAATTACGTTTCCAAGAATCAATTTACAGTCTTCCAGGCTGATCACCATTCTATTGCCAAATGCATTTATCTTTCACTGCCCTTAACTTTGTAAATATATAATTATTTGTCTATCTTAAGAATTAGATTGTGGATTATTGTGGATGTTATTTAAGTCCTGTTCTTCTTTATATCCTGTTTATATCTTTAGCCACCAGTACATTTTAGTACATAGACACAACAAAGAGTATAATTTTGAGTGAGTGAATGAGAAGAGATACCCTTGTTTACTTATCTCAGTATGACTAAATTTCTGTTATAATTTGAGTTTACTGTTTATTTGAAATGTGCTATCAATAGTAAAGGAAGATTCTGCTCACAGATGTTTTTATTTTGCATATAATATTTCCAAAAATAGCTTATCTTGCTATCACTCATTCTGTTCATTTTATTAATGCATATAGTTTAAATAAATTATGAGTTCATGAAATAGCACAAACATATTCTTTCAAGCTTGTGTTTGTAAGCATTGAGAGCTTAATGCAATTCTGATCTTTCAATTCTTTTCTTTAATATATTTATGTCATCTGTATATTGCCATGAATACTCCTACTCTTCATGGTTATGAGGGTTTGGAAATCTTTGAGATTCTCTATACCTGCTGTTAAAGGAAATCTAATGAATCTATATATCCAAAGGAAAGGAATCTGATGAATTCCTTAAACAAGATGATATAATCCTTGTGCACATGATCAGGTAAGAGATTAGTGCCATGGGAGGTTGCTGGTTATGAATTAACTCAGCAGCCCTAAGAAGGTCCAGGTCTTTTTGCTCCTGGGATGGAATTTAAACCAGAGAAATCAGAGAAATAAATACACATATGTTGTTTCTTTTTTATTTTAAATCATTTTAGACTTACAGAAATTTTCAAAAATCATAGAGTTCCTATATATCCTTCACTTAGCTTCCCTTAATGTTAACACCTTTTTTTTTTCTTTTCAAATATTTTATTTATTGAGAGAGAGAGAGAGAGTGAGAGAGAGAGAGCATGAGGAGGGAAAAGGGGTGAAGAAGGGAAAGAGGGGAGAGATAGGAGGGAGAAAGGTGGCAGATGCCTTACCAAGCAGGGAAACCCAACACAGGGCTTGGTCTCTGGTCCCTGAGACCATGAACTGAGCCAAAGGCAGCAGCTTAACCTAGTGAGCCAACCAGTACCCTGTTAACATTTTTTATAATCACTGTACACAACCACATAAAAAGTAACATTCTTAAAATACTATTAACTGCATTTTATTCAAAGTTCACTGGTTTCTCCACTGGTCATTTTCTGTTCCAGGCCCCAATCTAGGATCTCATGATAGATTTAGTTGTCATGTTTCCTTAGTTTCCTCTAAGCTGTGACAGTCTTTCAGTCTTGCTTATGTTTCATGACTTGGCACTTTGAAGAGTACTAATCAGTTATTTTGCCAAATGTCCCTCAAGTTGGATTTGCCTAATGTTTTCTTGTGATGAGACTGAGGCTATGCAATTTTGGCCAGAATGCCAAAGAAGTGAGCCTTCTTATGTGTCCTGTCACAGGGTAGATATTGATGTGTCTTATTACTTTGGTATGACTCTTGATCACTTGTTAAAGCAGTATCTGCCAGACATCACCATATGTTATATATTCTCCCACTCCATGGTTAATTAAAACATTCTTTTGAAAGATATTTTGAATTTTAGGGGACTTTTATTCTCCTCAAACTTGTGTTCATTAATTTTATCATCCATTGGACATTCTTGCCTGCAACAGTTATTACTATGGTATTCTAATAATGATTTTCTATTTTCCCCATTCCTCTGTTCACTAACTGAAATTTTTCTGTAAGGAAAATATTCATGAATAGAAACTTTTCTGCAAGGGAAACTTGCCTTTTCTACGTTCATTTACTTATATTAGTATGAATTCATGGATATTTAGTGAATCTATAGGTAGGATACAATGCTACGGTGATTTGATTTGTTGCTATACTTGTTCCAGCTTTAGCAGTTGGGACACTTTTAAGTTAGCTAGCATGCTTTTTTAATATGTCTCCATGTTATTTTTGCGGACTTCCTTATTTTCTGACACTACAGGATGTTTTCTGGCTCATTCTATTCTTTCTCTAGATCTGCTCTAGAATTAACCAGTTCTCAAAGAATCCATAGTTCTTTTTATTGGAAAATGATATTTAAAAACCAAGATTTGGGTTCTTTACATTCTCCATGTTCATCACTACTCCTGTGTGTCACTTTTTCCGGGCCTTTGGGAGATAGAGCTAAGAGATATAAATATAGATACTAAGTCATATATATATGTTGATTAACAGTAAACTTAGAGAATGAGATGGGAAGTATTCATTTTTCTTCTAATTTTGGGAAAATTGGGTAGAATTGATGTCATTTTCTTCATAAATTTTGGTAGAATTCACCAGTGAAATATGGTGTTTCCTTTAGGAGAAAGTTTTTAACTAAAGAGGTAATTTCTTTCATGCATATATTACACACATATTCTAGGCCAGAAATAGAAGGAAGGACAAAAAATGTTCCTCAGATATCTGTGTTAATTTACAGAAGCATTTTCAGAAATCCAACACCACAAATTTGGTCTATATTTCATTGAGGAAATGTTAGTTTTATAATCATGTGTAACTACAATGGAGTGTAGGAGATGTAATCTTTATCTGGATACATTGCCACAAACACAAGAGTTTTGTTAGTAAGTAGGAAGGAGAGAATAGCATTGGTAAGGCAACCAGTTTCTTCCCCTTGGTAATATTAGTAATTGCTTGAACAAATTAGATTTCTATATTAACTACAGAGAATCTGAAGTACCAATGGGTCAGTCCTGATGAGATATTCAATAAATATTTAAAAATAACAAATTGGAGCACAAACCTCAGATTAAAAATGAAAAAAAAAATGTCTTTGTGAATTAGAACAGCATTCTGACATTATGAGGGTGTAAAAGTTCTGGAAGAAGGTATAGGCTAAGAAAACATAAGTAGAGCACTTAATCTAAACAACAACCAAATCTGTGACATGGAAGCACAGTATAATAATCAATTTCTACTGATTGGTTTCCAGCAGAGACTTCTTATAGCTTCTGACACATCCAAGAATATCAGTTACAAAGGACAAATGATTATCTGTCTAAACCATAGATGGACACCTTTCCACTCCCCTCCCCCCAGGTTCCTATTTATATTGTAGAAATTAGAGTGGGGAAATTTAGCACGGTAACCTTTTATTCTCTTTTTATGCCTAGTGTTCTGAAATATCACAATGATATGCTTTGTTGGAAGTCTTTTTTATTTATTTTGCTATGTATTCAGTGGACTCCTTCCATCATTTCTTTTATTACTACTTTGATAATTTCCCTTGCATATTTTATGTGGAAACTATATTATTTCAGTCTTTTCTCCCAGCAGATCTTCTATTTTGTTGTTGTTATTCTGTGCTATTTTCCTGTTTGCATTTTTCTTTTCTTTTTAAGAGATGGTCCCAACTTTACCATCAATTGAACTTTTACTTTTTTCTATCATATTATACACATTATTATATCTTCTCTTAGTATTATATATATTTAAATTTTATTTTCAAAGTTTTTTCCCCTCTTATCTTTGTGTTTTATTTTCC
This sequence comes from Enhydra lutris kenyoni, assembly GCF_002288905.1. Taxonomy (NCBI): domain Eukaryota; kingdom Metazoa; phylum Chordata; class Mammalia; order Carnivora; family Mustelidae; genus Enhydra; species Enhydra lutris. The sequence continues at coordinate 13,938,957 of NW_019154112.1, read as the reverse complement.
TAGACATCCTACTCTTGTTTAATGAATATAATAATGTCTTTTATATTTGAGGATGCTATTAACTATGTTACACAAATATGTTTCCTTTTTCTTGCTTCCCATATTTCTTTGTTGTATTTTAGTTTTTTCTTACCTTCCCTTCCTTTTTGTAAGAGCTTTTGAAATGTTCTGTTGTTCTTGGATAGTGGTCATATTTAGGAATAGTCTTTGGATAGAGTTTGTTAATAGAGTGACTAATATTATGATGACCTAGGGGAAATCAACCATTTTTGTTGAAAGATTCTCAAATGCTAAGGTGGTTGGTACATGACTCTTAGGCTTGCAAGATTTTCCAGAAGGGATTCTTTTATTACCAGAGGGTTTTGAGGGTGGACAGCAAGCATTCTGGAAGCTAATCAAGTGAAATGGTCGGTTTTTACCATTCAATACGCAGAATTATTATTTATCTTCTTTCCTTCTTTTAGCTAAGTATGTTTTCCTAAAGTTCAGAATCCCTTGTTCAACTTCCACTGGCAATAATACTTGTCTTCTATTGTTGTGGAATGGTCAATCACTAAGCTATTTGGGTTGGAGGTAACATATTTGGAATCCAACAAATTATCTTTTACTGATTTCTCTTTTTGTCCCATTTAATAATGTACTTTCAAAAGTACTGTTACCTAAATTTCTTATGACATTCTTGGATTTTGTGGCACAAGGAATTTTACATATTGTTGGCTTTCTGTACTGTAGTTTCTTATTAAAAAAAGAAGAAGAAGAAGATTTAATCTAAGTCAATTGTCACTCATCCATCTGCAAAACACCATAAACAAATAATTTGACATTTCTCATCTACTCTGATCACCTCTAAGTTCTCATTGTCCTTTTCTCTATATATTGTTTTTATTGTATTATAAGAGAAGGATTTGATAATGGAGTAGAGAGAAACATATTTTATCCTTCAGCTCTAACTGCAATTATGAATAGATGTGATTTTTTTCCTTATTAATTTTTATTTATAAGTCATATCAAACAGCAGTGTAGGTTTGCTGCCACAAAAACTTGAGGAAAAATGGTAAAAAAAAAAATTCTGTCTTTATAAACCCCCTGCAGTATTTCTTAATGGTTTTAATAATTATGTGTAGGAAATGTTTTGCATATTTAAATCCTAGCTCTTCTATATCAGTAAGTCAAAATATGTTCTATAACTTTGATTTGTGAAAATGCCTATTGATGTTATTATCATTTCTCTTACCTAAGGATTAGCATAATTTTTTAAGACGGTGAAGGAGAGGGAAGAAAACCAGAAATATAAAGGATAGAGGTGGTGGGTAATGGAGTGCTTAAGAAAGTGTCTGTGCCTAATCTCCCTTATACCTTCTTGTCACTGGGGCAAGGATACGATAAGACTCTAGAACTGTTTGGTGAAATCTGAAAGTGAAGAGAATTTTGTTTCCTGATTCCCTGCTAGTACTCTGGGAGGTGAGACCTTTGCAAAATTTCCCAACACCCCTTTGGTGTGACCACACTAGGGGAGTGTGCAGAACAGGAGGAGAAAGGACCCGACACAAATATACCAAACTGCTTGTCACCCTAGTGTTGGATAAGGAAAGAGCTAAACATTCCTGCACTCAGAAATATGGGTAGTTTAATAAAAGGGAGAACTTATAGATCTTGAAGGAGCCTTAGCTACATAGATTCTACCCCTAATGACCAGTTGGGAGGTCAGCCATCTTAGCAGATGCTACTATGGATGAAGAGAGCCACCCAGAACCAAAAATATCTAGACCTCAGCCAGATCCCAAATGAGCAGGGACCACTCATGACCAGATGCTTTCCTTGATGCTGTAACAGAATGTAAACTTCCAGAAACATAAACACTGTCCTAGGAAGGAAAAGAAACAAGACAAATATCTAAAATAACCGAACTGAAGCTTATACAGGACAAGAAATAATAAAGCAAGTTTTCTTATGTCAAATTGACTACATTGTTGTTGTTGTTGTTTTTGTAATTTACAAAAATGAAAAAGTTTAGATTAAGTTATCAAAAATAACTTTTCCCACCTGGTTGTTGTTTTTTTGTTTGCTTGTTTTAAAAATATTTAAAAATATTTTATTTATTTATTTGAGATAGAACAAGAGAGAGAACACAAGCAGGGCAGAGGGGCAGGGGGAGAGGGAGAAGCAGGCTCTCTGCCGAGCAGGGAGCCTGATGCAGGGTTTGATCCCAGGACCCAGAGATCATGACCTGAGCCAAAAGCAGGCACTTAATTGAATGAGCTACCCAAGTGCCATATTGTTGTTATTTTAAAAATCATACCTGCTGTTTGTCATAACCAAAAAAAAAAAAAAACCCAACCAAACAAACAAACAAAAAAAAACCAAAATCTGAATATGCTGGGAGGAATATAAAATGAGCATCAGATTAAAAAAAAAAAAAAAGTGATTTCAAGATGAGGGTATTCAAACACTGCTAATAAGTACAAGGCAGAAATGCAGTTAACAGGGTGTGATAGTTAATTTTATGCATCAGCTTGAAGGGTGTATGTGGATGTGATTTAACACTGAAATGGGCAAACTTCGAGTAAAGCAGATTGCTCTCCATTATGTGAGTACCCCTCATTCAATCACTTGGAGGCCTGAATAAAACAAAAATACCTGCCTTCCTGGACAAGATGGAATTCTCCCTTTGTCTGTTTTCTGCCTAGACCTGGAAAGTGATCTCCCCTGAGTCTCTGCCTTCTAGCCTTTGGACTGGAACTGTACCATTAGCTCTTCTGAGTTGGACGCCTCCTGTCCACACTGCAGGTTTTAGACTTGCCAGTCTCCATAATCATAAGAGCTAATTATTTATAATAAATCACTTTCTGTATATGGAATCATATCAGTTTTGCTTCTCTGGAGAGCCCTAAAACATGAGATTAATCCACTTTTATTTAACCACCAAATGACAGATTATCATCACTTTGTATTTGCTATATCATGCTAAGATATGCTACATGACATAAGTAAACTTGAACTGATTAGGTAAACTCATATGAAATTTTTAAAATAAGTTGATAATGCAAGATTAAGATGTGTTCAATGTATCTTAAATTTAAAAATCATGATGTTGGTGGCACAGCCATATCTTCCCATAAAATGGTACTAGAATCTCTGTCAAGAATGAATTTAGGATTAGAAGGATCACTTGTGTAACCCAGTATGACATTTCCTATGCTCTCATAGAGATGATTTCATTTGGCAAAAAGATTTATGCTGCCTCTAAGAACACAAGGCAGATGACGAGCGCTGTTATAGTTGATATGGTCACTATTCAAATAGCAAGCCAGGATTCAGAAAACAGCTCTTCCCTTTGCCCAGGCTCTGCCCTACAGAGCAGCAGAACAACAGATCAATTCAGTCAATTTTGTCCCACATTTAAATGATTTGTGAAGAAGTTGAACCATTTTTAAGTTTTACATTAGACTAAAGTATTAGTAGAATCTGATGTTTAAAGACTTGTATTAATATTAATATGTAAGATAATTTTATTATACTGTAAAACATAGTGAATGCTGGAATGCCATTCTTCTAATGAATGGCAGCTTTTTAAAATAACAATTATTTGAATATAATTAGCCAGATGATGCAAACATAGGAATATAATTTGCCTCATAAGTACACAGAAATTTTCAAGAATATATGAAGATAGAAAGAAAAGAAAAAAGCTACCTCTGTGGAAGATATGGCAAATAGTAACATCCAGACATCAGAAGCTTTAAACATGGGTTGAGTGATCTATTTTTATAATTTTTTCCCATCAATAAGTCTATCATCATCTCTATACAAATGCAAGGAAAGACATATTCAATAGAAGCATGTAAGCAAAAAGTCAATTTACTTTTGTGAGAATCTTCCTCTTGGATCTTACTTGGTGACATATAATTTCAACAAACACAAATAAAAAACTTTAAGACAAAGATTCTTTGCAGAAATTGTTTATAACTTCACCAACTGGATCAATAAGCTTGTAACACAAACTTACATTATCCAGCATTGAAGGCATCCCCATGCATATCGCGTTATGCGTCACCACTCTTGTCTCTTCTCTGACACACTGTTATTTTCCTTCCTTAGGCACCTCTGAATTCAGGTGATAACTAGATACAGTAGAAAATTTTCAAGTGTGATTCATAGGGAATGCTGTTTAACTATGTTTCCTTCCTTTTGTTCTTGTTGTTTGTTTTTATCTCTTTGATGATTAGTCAATTAAGCTGACTTCTATGAGTAGACAATAAAACTACTTAAAATGGTTTCTAGAAGAAAACACAATATATATCTGTTTTATTTCCTACATCCTACACTCCACAATGTTGTCCAATTCCACATAAAAATCTCACGGCATTCTATTTTCTCCATACAAGCATTCAGTAGCCAGTGGTGGCCAAATTATTAAGTCTCCTGAAAACAAGAAAATCCTCCCGTTTTTGGTGTAGACCCAAAATATCCCCCTGGATGGTAAAGTGCATTTTTGTTTCCCTTAGCTGTGGCTCAGAAACAGCGAAAATTCGTGGTGACATTACTCTTTCCCCCTCCCCCCGGGGAAAGCTGTATTTCCAGTATTTAAAATACTTTTTAAAGATTTTATTTATTTATTTATTTGACACAGAGAAAGAGAGCACAAGCAGGGGGAGCAGCAGGCAGAGGCAGAGAGAGAAGACTTCCTGCTGAGCAGGAGCTCAAGGCTGGGGGTGGGGGGTGTTCGTGCTTGATCACAGGACCCTAAGATCGTGACCTGAGCCTAAGGCAGACACTTTACCAACTGAGCCACCACCCAGACAGCCCTCCAGTATTTAAATTAATTTAACATATAAATTCAGTTTGGGATTTGTCTCTTTTATATATATATAAATATAATATATATATAAAATATATATATATATATGCAAACTGGCACACCAATATACTGAGATGATGAATCCCATTCTCTGTACTTTTCTTACTGTGGAAAATGTACATAAACCTTCTGTGTTTAAGCTGTGGACTGTGTTTTTAGAATATATAACATTCAGCAAATGAATTATCACATGGCCAATCAAGTGTGTTGTCATTATTTTTCTTGTTTATCCTTTCTTATTAGATTCTAAGTTTGTGAAGACAGAAGAACATGTTTGACTTGTTCAGGGATGTAACCACACCATGAGGCATAGTACCTGCCACAGAGTAGGTTCTGGATAAATGTTTATTGATTGATTGATTAAATGAGCACCTACTCTCTCTTATATAAATCATATCAATTCAGCTTTCTTATTCATCTTGCTCCTTTTCCATAAATATACTTTCCTCACAGCACAATATATTTTCTGATTGGATTATTTAACTAAAGTTGAAATACAGATATTATATGTCCTCTTTTTCACTACAATTGGATTTTTGCTATGCTATAATAAAACCAACAATAATTAATTATGTGCTAGCTCTAAGAAGGAATACAAGCTACTATAAAGATACAAAAATTTATAAACCATGGTTAAGTTTGCATAAAAAAGTCTAATTTAGCTGACATGATAATATTTAATCAACTGAAGAGTCATATGAGAAGTAAAATATTTAAGCAATAGTTCAAAACAAAGATAGAAAAAACTATAAAATATGACATTCACTTGATTTTCAGTATCAGATTTTCTATAAAATTGAGGTAAAACTTCAAAAGAGTAGTATTTTAGTATTTTACAAATCAAGGAAATCATCATAAAGAAGGCAGACTATGGCCTGTTCAAAAGCTGTTAAGAATTGTACATGGAGGGTCACCTGGGTGGCTCAGTGGGTTAGGCCTCTGCCTTTGGCTCAGGTCATGATCTCGGTGTCCTGGGATCGAGCCCTGCATTGGGCTCTCCGTTCTGTGGGGAGCCTGCTTTCCCCTTTCCCTGTGCCTGCCTCTCTGTCTACTTGTGATGTCTCTCTCTCTGTCAAATAAATTAAAAAAAAAAAAAAAAAAAGAATTGTACATGGACCAACCATAGCAGCAACTGGCTTCATATGTAGAATTTGAATCTATTTACCTTAATCAAGTTTTTATTGTGTAGAATAAATGCCCAACACAACTTGGAAGAGGTTAAACCTGGAAGAGGTTTTCTAATTAAAACCTTCCTTTATCATATATCATATTTGTTTTTTGTTTGTTAGCTTTTTTTTTTCCCCCTAAAGATTTTATATATTTATTTGAGATAGAGAGCATGCACACAAGCTAGGGGGAAGAACAGAGTGGGAAAGAGAAGCAGGGTCCCGGTTGAGCAGGAAGCCAGACACTGGGCTTGATCCCAGGACCCTGAGATTATGACCAGAGCTGAAGGCAGTCACTTAACCAGGTGAGCAACCCAGGCACCCCATATGTCATATTTGTTAGCTCCCTTTTCCAAAGTCACATTTTCCTAAGTCCCAGTCTGAGGGCTGGCATTTGGATAACTTAGGACCTAGAAAAGCAGCCCACACAGCAGTCCTCTGTCCAAGACAAATCCTGAAAATAAAAAGAAGCTGAGATATGTATTTCCATTCCCTCTTTAATTTATGGATAAAAGACATACCCTTCTACTCAGAGTAGGAGTAAATGGGTGGGTGGAGGAGATAGGGCTGGGAGTGTCATGTTAATAGATAACCCTCCACATAGAAGGAAATGTCCAAAGTGGGAATAAAGGTTTCCCTAAATACTTATAAGTCTCTTCCTCCAGATCATTGCTTCTGATGGAAATAGGATTATTGGTTACTTTTGCTTGTTTATTTGCTTAGTTGATTTTATTTCAGAATGAAATGCAGTTTAATGACAAGGTTATTAATTTTGATGTAAGAAGAATATGGAGTCTATTCATCAAGTCTTGGCCCAACAGTTTTTTTTTAATTTATTTTTTAATAAACATATAATATATTTTTATATATTTGCACCTTACCCAGATGTGCAATTGCTGGGTCATAGGGTAGTTCTATTTTCAAAATTTTGAGGACCTCCATGCTGTTTTCCAGAGTGGTTGCACCAGCTTGCATTCCCACCAACAGTGTAGGAGGGTTCCCCTTTCTCTGCATCCTTGCCAGCATCTGTTATTTCCTGACTTGTTAATTTTAGTCATTCTGACTGGTGTGAGGTGGTATCTCATTGTGGTTTTGATTTGTATTTCCCTGATGCCGAGTGATGTGGAGCACTTTTTCATGTGTCTGTTGGCCATCTGGATGTCTTCTTTGCAGAAATGTCTGTTCATGTCTTCTGCCCATTTTTTATTGGATTATTTGTTCTTTGGGTGTTGAGTTTGCTAAGTTCTTTATAGATTTTGGACACTAGCCCCTTATCTGATATGTTGTTTGCAAATATCTTCTCCCATTCTGTCAGTTGTCTTTTGGTTTTGTTAACTGTTTCCTTCGCTGTTCAAAAGCTTTTGATCTTGATGAAATCCCAATTGTTCATTTTTGCCCTTGCTTCGCTTGCCTTTGCCAATATTCCTAGGGAGATGTTGCTGCAGCTGAGGTCGAAGAGCTTGCTGCCTGTGTTCTTCTCAAGGATTTTGATGGATTCCTTTCTCACATTGAGGACCTTCATCCATTTTGAGTCTATTTTTGTGTGTGGTGTAAGGAAATGATCCAATTTCATTTTTCTGCATGTGGCTGTCCAATTTTCCCAACACCATTTGTTGAAGAGGCTGTCTTTTTTCCATTGGGCATTCTTTCCTGCTTTGTCGAAGATTAGTTGATCATAGAGTTGAGGGTCTATTTCTGGGCTCTCTGTTCTGTTCCATTGGTCTGTATCTGTTTTTGTGCCAGTACCATGCTGTCTTGATGATGACAGCTTTGTAATAGAGCTTGAAGTCCGGAATTGTGATGCCACCAACTTTGGCTTTCTTTTTCAATATTCCTTTGGCTATTCGAGGTCTTTTCTGGTTCCATATAAATTTTAGGATTATTTGTTCCATTTCTTTGAAAAAAAAGGGTGGTACTTTGATAGGAATTGCATTAAATGTGTAGATTGCTTTAGGTAGCATAGACATTTTCACAATATTTATTCTTCCAATCCAGGAGCATGGAACATTTTTCCATTTCTTTGTGTCTTCCTCAATTTCTTTCATGAGTACTTTATAGTTTTCTGTGTATAGATTCTTAGCCTCTTTGGTTAGGTTTATTCCTAGGTATCTTATAGTTTTGGGTGCAATTGTAAAAGAGATTGACTCCTTAATTTCTCTTTCTTCTTGTCTTCTTGTCTTTGGTGTAGAGAAATGCAACTGATTTCTGTGCATTGATTTTATATCCTGACACTTTACTGAATTCCTGTACAAGTTCTAGCAGTTTTGGAGTGGAGTCTTTTGGGTTTTCCACATATAGTATCATACCATCTGTGAAGAGTGATAGTTTGACTTCTTCTTTGCCAATTTGGATGCCTTTAATTTCCTTTTGTTGTCTGATTGCTGAGGCTGGGACTTCTAGTACTATGTTGAATAGCAGTGGTGATAATGGACATCCCTGCCGTGTTCCTCACCTTAGTGGAAAAGCTTTCAGTTTTTCTCCATTGAGAATGATATTTGCAGTGGGTTTTTGATAGATGGCTTTGATAATATTGAGGTATGTGCCCTCTATCCCTACACTTTGAAGAGTTTTGATCAGGAAAGGATGCTGTACTTTGTCAAATGCTTTTTCAGCATCTATTGAGAGTATCATATGGTTCTTGTTCTTTCTTTTATTAATGTGTTGTATCACACTGATTGATTTGCGGATGTTGAACCAAACTTGCAGCCCTGGGATAAATCCCACTTGGTCGTGGTGAATAATCCTTTTAATGTACTGTTGAATCCTATTGGCTAGTATTTTGGTGAGAGTTTTTGCATCTGTGTTTGTCAAGGATATTGGTCTGTAGTTCTCTTTTTTGATGGGATCCTTGTCTGGTTTTGGGATCAAGGTGATGCTGGCCTCATAAAATGAGTTTGGAAGTTTTCCTTCCATTTCTATTTTTTGGAACAGTTTCAGGAGAATAGGAATTAGTTCTTCTTTAAATGTTTGGTAGAATTCCTCCGGGAAGCCATCTGGCCCTGGGCTTTTGTTTGTTTGGAGATTTTTGATGACTGTTTCAATCTCCTTACTGGTTATGGGTCTGTTCAGGCTTTCTATTTCTTCCTGGTTCAGTTGTGGTAGTTTATGTGTCTCTAAGAATGCATCCATTTCTTCCAGATTGTCAAATTTGTTGGTGTAGAGTTGCTCATAGTATGTTCTTATAATTGTCTGTATTTCTTTGGTGTTCGTTGTGATCTCTCCTCTTTCATTCATGATTTTATGTATTTGGGTCTTTTCTCTTTTCTTTTTGATAAGTCTGGCCAGGGGTTTATCAATCTTATTAATTCTTTCAAAGAACCATCTCCTAGTTTCGTTGATTTGTTCTATTGTTTTTTTGGTTTCTATTTCATTGATTTCTGCTCTGATCTTTATGATTTCTCTTCTCCTGCTGGGTTTAGGGTTTCTTTCTTGTTCTTTCTCCAGCTCCTTTAAGTGTAGGGTTAGGTTGTGTACCTGAGACCTTTCTTGTTTCTTGAGAAAGGCTTGTACTGCTATATATTTTCCTCTCAGGACTGCCTTTGCTGTTTCCCACAGATTTTGAACCATTGTGTTTTCATTATCATTTGTTTCCATGAATTTTTTCAATTCTTCTTTAATTTCCTGGTTGACCCATTCATTCTTTAGAAGGATGCTGTTTAGTCTCCATGTATTTGGGTTCTTTCCAAATTTCCTCTTGTGATTGAGTTCTAGCTTCAGAGCATTGTGGTCTGAAAATATGCAGGGAATGATCCCAACCTTTTGATACCGGTTGAGACCTGATTTAGGACCAAGGATGTGATCTATTCTGGAGAATGTTCCATGTGCACTAGAGAAGAATGTGTATTCTGTTGCTTTGGGATGAAATGTTCTGAATATATCTGTGATGTCCATCTGGTCCAGTGTGTCATTTAAGGCCTTTATTTCCTTGTTGATCTTTTGCTTGGATGATCTGTCCATTTCAGCGAGGGGAGTGTTAAAGTCCCCTACTATTATTGTATTATTGTTGATGTGTTTCTTTGATTTTGTTATTAATTGGTTTATATAGTTGGCTGCTCCCACATTAGGGGCGTAGATATTTAAAATTGTTAGATCTTCTTGTTGGACAGATCCTTTGAGTATGATATAGTCTCCTTCCTCATCTCTTATTATAGTCTTTGGCTTAAAATCTAATTGATCTGATATAAGGACTGCCACTCCTGCTTTCTTCTGATCTCCATTAGCATGGTAAATTCTTTTCCACCCCCTCACCTTAAATCTGGAGGTGTCTTCGGGTTTAAAATGAGTTTCTTGTAGGCAACATATAGATGGGTTTTGTTTTTTTATCCATTTTATCCATTCTGTGTCTTTTGATTGGAGCATTTAGCCCATTAACATTCAGGGTAACTACTGAGAGATATGAATTTAGTGCCATTGTATTGCCTGTAAGGTGACTGTTATTGTTTATTGTCTCTGTTCTTTTCTGATCTACTACTTTTAGGGTCTCTCTTTGCTTAGAGGACCCCTTTCAATATTTCCTGTAGAGCTGGTTTGGTGTTTGCAAATTCTTTCAGTTTTTGTTTGTCCTGGAAGCTTTTAATCTCTCCTTCTATTTTCAATGATAGCCTAGCTGGATATAGTATTCTTGGCTGCATGTTTTTCTCGTTTAGTGCTCTGAATATATCATGCCAGCTCTTTCTGGCCTGCCAGGTCTCTGTGGATAAGTCTGCTGCCAATCTAATATTTTTACCATTGTATGTTACGGACTTCTTTTCCTGGGCTGCTTTCAGGATTTTCTCTTTTATCACTAAGACCTGTAAATTTTACTATTAGATGATGGGGTGTGGACCTATTCTTATTGATTTTGAGGGGGGTTCTCTGCACCTCCTGGATTTTGATGCTTGTTCCCTTTGCCATATTGGGGAAATTCTCTCTAATAATTCTCTCCAATATACCTTCTCCTCCCCTCTCTCTTTCTTCTTCTTCTGGAATCCCAATTATTCTAATGTTGTTTCGTCTTATGGTGTCACTTATCTCTCGAATTCTCCCCTCGTGGTCCAGTAGCTGTTTGTCCCTCTTTTGCTCAGCTTCTTTATTCTCTGTCATTTGGTCTTCTATATCACTAATTCTATCTTCTGCCTCATTTATCCTAGCAGTGAGAGCCTCCATTTTCTATTGCACCTTATTAATAGCTTTTTTGATTTCAACTTGGTTAGATTTTAGTTCTTTTATTTCTCCAGAAAGGGCTTTTATATCTCCTGAGAGGTTTTCTCTAATATCTTCCATGCCTTTTTCGAGCCTGGCTAGAACCTTGAGAATTGTCATTCTGAACTCTCGATCTGACATATTACCAATGTCTGTATTGGTTACATCGCTAGCTTTTGATACTGCCTCTTGTTCTTTTTTTTGTGGTGATTTTTTCAGCCCTGTCATTTTGTCCAGATAAGAGTATATGAAGGAGCAAGTAAAATACTAAAAGGGTGGCAACAACCCTAGGAAAATATGCTTTCAGAAAGTGGTTGATTTTCTGTTTCTAGAATTGCTGTTCTTCTTCTCTTCAATCTCCCGTTGGATTTGTAGGTGTTTGCAATCTTTAGATAAGCTATCTAGCTGATCTCCTGCTACCTGAAGTAGTCTCAGCCTGCTACTTCTCCACCATCTTGACTCATCCCCCGGCCCAACAGTTTTTTACTCAGTATTTTACCATGGTGTGCTTTAAATAAATCTTTTAAAATTGGAGAACATATCAGCTGTATTTCCTCCAATATAATTAGTTTGTATACTCTTAGTCTTAGAATGATCAGCAAACTTAAATATATGATAACATTTAATATACCATCTTTGGTGACAACAATCAATGGTATGTCGTGGAAAATATTACTCTTCCTTTGAGTATTTGGTTATGAGAATGGACTAATACAGTGTGTGTGTGTGTGTGTGTGTGTGCACGTGCACACACTTAATTTGATTTATCTCTGTGGATAAAAATGGAAAGTCTCCATAAAGATATGACTTGTGAGCTCAATAGTAAAATGAGTCAAGCATGTGAAGATCTGTGTGAAGAGAGAACTGATATAAAAACTTTTGGAGGGTACAAAAAATATGGCTTTATTAGGGAACTGAGGAAGGTTATCAATGGGACAGGACTAGACTGAGTTAGAGTAGCAATAGTAAGCAGAAAATCTGGAGAATTAGCCCAGAAGGAAGTTAGGAAGTTAACAGACTTTTGGATCATAGAAAGAAAAGTAGTTTTTATTTTAAGAACACTGAAAACCCATTAAAGAGTTTAAACATGGAAATAAAAGAATGTAATTTACATTTGTAAAAGAGTGTTTCTCTGTTTAAGCCTGGTTGGGTAAGAGAAGAGCAAAGTGAAATGAGGAATTTCATATTTGTCTACAGGAAGCAGATTTTGGCTTGGACTAGTAAAGGGTTTTCAGTAAAAACTTTAGTATTCCTTGAGTGTTTTACAGCAACTTCTCTACCAGAATAACTCTTGCTTATCTTTCAAGTTTCAGCATTAAGATGCTACTGAGAGAAAAGATTAAATTGTCAAAAGAATAAACTTGAGGATAATGGCAATATTATGTATTGCCAAATATATGTATCTAGGCAAACATATGAATTGAGGGCATTCTATGTTCAAAGTATACTAAGACATAAAATAATGCATATGTTACAAAAGGTGTCATCGATAATTTATAATTAAGTGGAAAAAAATCTCAAAAGCATTAACAATTGTTAAAAGATTTAACAAAAAATGTTCTTTAAAGTAGGTAATCCAGGGGCGCCTGGGTGGCTCAGTGGGTTAAAGCCTCTGCCTTTGGCTTGGGTCATGATCCCGGGATCCTGGAATCGAGCCCCGCATCGGGCTTTCTCCTCGGCAGGGAGCCTGCTTCCTCCTCTCTCTGCCTGTCTCTGCCTACATGTGATCTCTGTCTATCAAATAAATAAATAAAAATCTTAAAAAAAAAGTATGTAAGCCAAAAAAAAGATAAAAATTGAATTATAAGAAAGGTCACTTTCAGCAGTTAATCTGGAAAAATATTATGAGGGAAAAGTTATTGATTTATAACCTAAATTTTAGACCTTGACATGCTAGTAATTTTTGAAAAATAATAAAGGATGAAGAAAAATTATAGATAAACAACAACTTTGTGAGTACACTGAAGGCATGCAAGTAAAAAGAAAAAAAGCTTCACATTGGCTGTAACATAGGAATGTATAAAAGAGGAGGAGAGTATGAAAATAATATTGGGAAACTGTATTATAAAAGTTCTTAAAAGCAAGGCTAAAAACTGTGAGATAAGAAAATGTTGAGTTCAGACCTATACTTCAGGAAGATCATTTTGGTAGCAGTGGAGGTGAGAATGGAGTCCAACGGGGGAAGATATGGGCCCTAAGCCAAGACCACACCAAGAGTTAAATGGAAAGATACAACTATCTTGTTTTCTTTTTTTGTTTGTTTTCTTTTTTTTAATGTAGGGGACAAATGACAGAGATAACTAAGGTTTTGCATTTTAGTTTATTTAGAATAACAGTAATAGTTTCCATCTTCTACATTTTTCTTTAAATATTTGTATTCCACAGATAGAAATATGGACTTCATTTCTTGTCATAATCCTGACTGAATTACTCAATTTAAGAGCGAAATGGTCAGAGGAATTCACTGTAACCTTGTGGCAAGACGAGATCTTTGAGGAGAGCATGCAGTTACAGAAGAGCAGTGACAAATAAATGAGTTTGCAAGATGGAGAAAATGACGTAATACCAAAGTAGATGAGGAGTTCTAAGGGTGGTAGGTTGGGACCGAAAAACAAAGAAGTAGTAACTAGATCTATGAAGGGAGAACATTTGTAAGAATGAGAGCAAAGCAGAAGAGAGTATGAGTGCTGTAGAGGTCCAAGGAAATTACAAAAGAAAAGATCCATAGAAATTTTTAAGGAGGTGGTAAATAGAGAAACTGAGGCTATCAACTCACTAAAATGCCAGGGTATAAGTAGAATTAAAGAGCAAAGAATAGTGGGGAACAGGAATTTTACTAGAAGGGCATTTAATAACATGTGTGACATGGTCAGGGTTAAGGGTCTGCACATGTTTTCCTGAAATGCTACCCAAGCCTTAACTGAGTCCAGAATATTTGATAAATTCAAAGAAAATACAATTAACATTGTCTTTTCATTTCTCATTCACATTCAGATGCAATTCCTCATCTTCAGTTAGATTGTAAAACCACAAACACATATGACACATTGATGAAGAAAGTAAATTTCAGGAAAGTATCTCATTAAAAATTTCTGACAAAGCAGGAACTGGATATGAATGAAAAATTACAAATATGTCATTGTCAAAGAGCATAATTTAGTAAGGGAACTCTGCTTCCTAGAATATACTTTACTATAACTATTCCTAATTTCCATATTGTAAAAATTTTATTGACTACCATTCACAGATAAATGCAGTTACGTGGATTATCATTTGTCTCACATCTGGCTCTGGAAAGAAGAATCCCATGGGCTTTAATGATTTTAATTTTACTAAGATATTTTGCAATTACTATTCAAAAGGAGGAAAAAAATTAAACAAAAATAGATTTTACTGCAATATGTTTGCTAAATAGAGTGACTTGCTTCATTAACAATAGCTGGTTTTACAAAAGAAAACTGACTATGTAAATAATTCCATTTACTGAGGTTTAGAATATAGAACACATAGAAAACCAAAAAATTAATAAATTCATGAGTAAGAAAAAAATTTCAATTTAACATTAACTGCACAGGTTGACTTCAAAAGTCAAGTTATATTGATAATTTACATTAACAAAGTAGCCATGATCTCATGCATATATATTCTAAAAAAGTTACATTCCAATGATTGCTAATTCCAGATGTAAAGATTATATTTCTTACACTCTAAATATAATCAGACTTTATTACAAAGAAGTGACAACAAAGTGAAACATATATGTATTTTTAAAGGAAATAAGAAAGATTTCGATTAATACTTGGAAAAATGACTTCATAGTGAAACAACTTACATAGGAAACTATAATATATTTTAAAATAATGGTTTTTATTGTAGTCAGTCATTTCCATATTATACATTATTAAATAAGAAAATTATAAAACGAGATTATAAAATACAATTAACTGCTTTTCCTTTTGTTTTATCCTATTTTTTCAGTTTTATGTTTGCATATTTAGAATGTACTCTACATGCACTTACTTGCATAAACTAAAATTCCAGGTCAATTATAAAAACTGAATAAAACTTTTTGAGAAAAAAATATACTAAGTTTAAAAAGAATGGAAACATTGTATTAGGAAACATACTGAATTGTTAAAAGAGTTGATTTTAAAAGTCACAACAGGAAAATAAAGAAAACAATTTCTAGAACTCTGTGTGGTGACGAATGTTAACTAGACTTATTGATCCTTTGACGAAGTATACAAATACAGAATCATCCTGCTGTATACCTGAAACTAGTATGGCATAAGTCAGTTATATGTCAAAGAAAGAATAGAAAACAGATCCCCTCAAGACCCCACATTTTCATGAGTATGCTTAAGGAAATATATTCTATCTTTTACACAAATATAACTCACATATTATATCTGCTCACCCAAGCCATATTTAAACCAGTGGGGAGTTTGGCTTTCCACAAAGGCCCATTAAGTGTGTAACAAAACTTTTCAACCCCTCTTGGAACATGTATGATGATATCAGTCTGAGCATTCAGACCAAGTTTAGGTTTGGGCATGCATCTCACTTCTGTGAAGTGACTACAACACTTCATAATTGGTCATACAAATACAATTTTAATAATATTTGGTTATCCACTCAGTTTTAACACTATTATGAATAACTCAAAAGAGGGGTGTAGCAACCTAACACAGAACTCTGAATTTAGTTCAAATTACTTTTTTCTTATAATTATTGTGCATGGCTTAGTTTCTTTCTTTCTTTCTTTTTAATTTTTATTCACAGCACTCACCACACATGGCTTAGTTTCTTAAGTTGAAACTTCTTGCTGAAACTAAGATAGACATGCATGTTTAAATGGTGTCTGCTTAAAGGATAGAGTTTCTTAGTGTCATTTTTATGATTTTAGGAATAATGCATTTGATACTATATTCCAGTAACAGTTCTAATGTAAATGTGCTTAGTTTACAAAATACATTAAGGGACGAAATAATTTCTGAAAAAAGAATTGAAGTCCAACATGCATAAATTAAATTCGGGAGTCAATAGAATTTTTTTTTTTTAAAGATTTTATTTATTTATTTGACAGAGAGAGATCACAAGTAGATGGAGAGGCAGACAGAGAGAGAGAGAGAGAGAGAGGGAAGCAGGCTCCCCGCCAAGCAGAGAGCCCGATGCAGGACTCGATCCCAGGACCCTGAGATCATGACCTGAGCCGAAGGCAGCGGCTTAACCCACTGAGCCACCCAGAATTCTTAATAAAAATATAAAGCTTATAGCACTTGGGCACTTAAAGTTAACATACCAGTCAACATTTTTTAGTGCTTAATGTATGCCAAGACACAGGAGGAAGAATATTCTATTAGGACCCCTCTGAGTGAAAAGGTTTAGCTCCTGCTTTGACTTTAGCAGAACGAATGCCCTTTTATTTCTCCCTCCCTCTAAATACAACTCCAAAAGAGTATTTCAGAAGAAAATCTAAAGAGGAACAGTAAGAAGCCAGTGCAGGCCAGGGGAAGCAACAGTAATTAATTACCCTTTGAGCTGTTTTCATTGTTTACATGAGAATAATCAATTGATCACTTGGAGTAATCAGGCAGTCAGCAGGGAATCTCTCCACTCTGGACAAGTCAGTGAAGAGACAGCTCTGACTTGCATCTTATCCTCTGGGGCTCTCTGACTCTGGGTGGGATCCCCTGCAACTGACATCCACTCTTGACACATGGGAACCTAGCCAACATCAAGAGCCAAATCTCATCATTCAACTCAGCCTTTGTGAATTCCCTCATAAAATGATAAATTTGAACCGTATAAAATTGCTATTTTGCAGGTCAAAAACAGTAAAAAATCAGCATTTTTTTAATGGATCAGTAATATCTTTCTTTTTGATATAATAAAAGTAATTGACACCTCTTTCAGGTGTCATTGAGTCCAGTGACCTCATCATAATTTTAATTCTGCAGCTCGAGGCCTGTGACACCAGAATTGTTTTTTGTATACTAATAAAGTATTTCAAGTAGTAGAGAATCTTATCATCAAATTAATCAATAACTTAATACTATAAGTCAAAATTCTCTGAGTTTGTTACAATTTTATAGTGCTCACAAGGGGAGTTTAGAGGAGAACTAATCTGTTTATGAACATGTATTTAGTTTTTGAAATCTAGGTACACACATAAGCTGTCAATGAATGATAAGTATAATTTTCACAATGATATTATTGACTATTTTTCTGGTTTAAACTTTATATCAGAAAATTACTACTAGATTAAATTTAAGTCAAAATCATCTATGAGCAGCTATAAATATAAAGTGGCACCTCAAGAAATAAGTAGATTGATATTTGGAAAAATCTCCATATTTTGTGGGAGGTTGGGAAAAAATGAGGCTCCCTAAAATTCTGTCAGCAGAGCTGTAAGATTATAGGATAATCATGCAGTTTGGGGCTTGGAAGCAGGCAGATAAATTTTTGAAGTAAATTATCTGTACTGGTAGCCAAAAAAATCAGGATGCACAACAAATAATAATTTATTATTATTACAAAACTTGCAAAAGTACTTCCTGATAGGGCATACTTTTAATGATTATTGGGATACATATAATATATTGATATTTTCCAAATGCTGTTATGTATGTAACATTGGTCTTCTATTTTAATCAGGCAAATGACATTAAGTGAGTTACATTTATGTACACTAAAAAAGGAAACGGCGATCTTGGTTTTCTGCTTGAAGTTTGAAAGCAAGAGGGGACCAGTAACAAAATAGCTTTTAAAATTCCACTCTCACTTGTCTTTATTGACTTCTGTCTTTTTTTAATTGGCCTCACCAATAAATGATCCATTCTTTGTTTTAAAAATTGAGCTCAAGAAGATATCAACTCTCAATACATTTGGTGGCATTTAGTTTTAATGCTTATGTCAGGCATTTCTTTTTATAAATTTTGGGGCAAGTAAGGTTTACTCTTTGGTTGTTTCCCTGCATATATGACTCGTCCTAGTTAGTCACAGACACAGTGAACATTCCGTACAGTCTGCTGTCTAGAAACAATGAGACGTAGATCACACACAGGGTTAGACTCTGCAAGGGAGGGTGACTTGAGATGCAGCGATGAAGTCAAGAGGATCTACTCCTGAAGCTGTGAGGGCTAGTGGGCCCTCTGAAGACAATGGCTACAAGGGGAAATGCAGTGGTAAATGCCTCATTGTTGCAAAAGGAGAAATGATTGAGCAGTTTAAACAAGCTTTAGCTTATCAGTTCTGGGTCCGTTGGACGCAGTGCAGCTCTATGTAGGTTGACTGATTGTTTAATGTCAAATACATTTTGAATTTTAGAAACTGTGTTAGCTCATTGAGTCAGTTAGCTTGAGCCCAGAGAGTATAGTTGAGTCCCCAGAGCAAATTATAACTATTTTCTATTGATTTTAACTAATTTTCAAAAGCTAATTGTCCACTTTATATTTTCTTAAGACCGACCTAGTTGCTATCTTCAATTTTTTGTACTTTACCAGCTGAAGGTTTTGGAAATTAGCTATTTTATGAAGCCTTGCGTTCTTTAAAGGAATTAGGCTTCCCTGATGGATCTGATTAATAGGAATTTTTAAAGTAGGTACACAGAGTGTGTTGTTTCTACCTTCATATTATATGGGTTTGAATTAAGAGCCAGACATTTTTAAATAAGAAAATAAGAATGCTTTAAAATGATAAAGTTGGAATCAACAATGAACGTGTAACTTATGATTATTTGTGCATGAAATAACATGGGTATGAGCATTTATAAAGTAAGAAATAGAGATATTTCAAGGAGAAGCTGAAATAACCCCATTTATCTTTCTCATTTATTCAACATTTTTAAGACTATAGAAGAATTAGTAATGTAATTTAAAAGTTATATATAATTTATATACTTAGCAAACACTATCACTGAAACGGTAAAAATATTTTCAAATGTCTATGGAAACATTAAAAAATTGATAATTTGATGATAAAAACTCAGGTAGTCTAAAAGTAGGTAACTCTACATTCCTAAAATAAAATACTATTAAATACTAAAACAGAAATCAAATAGTGTATTTAAAAAATCTTACTAAAGTTAAATAGAACATTTTGACAAATTTAAAGAGGATATTACAAAATGTTTGATAAATAAACTAAATGAATAGATGACACATAATTACCTCTAGAATTTAGCAAATTCAGTGCTCAGAGAAAATTCATAGACCTAATATTTATACTCATTTATATTAGTAGGCAAAAATGAAAATTATTGAATAATGCTTATAAATCAAAAGGTCATAAAGAGAAAACCAAAGAACAGAATACAAATATAAGCAGAAATTAATTAATTATAAAACTAAAGAAGTGGAGCTAATGGATATGTACATGTATCAGTGTATTGAGAAAAAAAGACATAGAAGTTAATATTTATTTCCATTATATTTTTATACAATATTAGTAGTAATTAAGGACTAGAAATTTCAACTTGTAAAATTACCATACTCAGAATGGATTATAAACAAAAATCTTATCATCTAAAATTATAAACTTCTAGAAGAAATATTTTTTCATTTTGTGAATCATAGATTCATTCAACTTAGTAACAAAAGCAGGATTTATTTTAAAAAAAAGTAGATTTTTTTCTACGTTAAGTGCTTCTTCTGCTCTTAAAATATACCATAAAGACAGGCAAAAGAAAACATTTGCGATTGCATATCTGATAAAGTACTTATACCCAGAGTATATAAACAATTCAAAATTAAGTAATAAAAATGGAAAAATCTAACTTAAAAACACATAAGATTTGGACAGTTACTTCAACAGGGAAGATACCAAGTGAACAGAAGGAAATATATTTAACATCATTAGTCATTATGAAAATGTCAATTAAAACCGTAATAAGACACCACAACACATCTATTAGAAATGATCCCATTATATATTGGTAAAGATGTGGAATGACTGGAATACTCATATGCTGCTCCTGGGACTATAAGATTAATATCTTTGGAAGTCAGTTTAGCGGTTTTCTAGAAAGTTGAAACATGTACTAAATATATGCCCAGTCAGTTTCATCTTAATTTATTTACCCAAAAGAAATGAAAGGAAATTCCAGTACATTATGTATATATTTAAATGTCCATAGCAGCTTTATTCTTTTTTTTCCTTTTTTTTTAAATTTATTTTCAGTGTAACAGTATTCATTGTTTTTGCATCACACCCAGTGTTCCATGCAATACGTGCCCTCCTTAATACCCACCACCTTGTTCCCCCACCCTCCCAACCTCCACCCCTTCAAGACCCTCAGGTTGTTTTTCAGAGTCCATAGTCTCTCATGGTTCACCTCCCCTTCCAGTTTCCCTCAACTCCCTTCTCCTCTCCATCTCTCCATGTCCTCCATGTTATCTGTTATGCTACACAAATAAGTGAAACCATATGAAGCTTTATTCTTAATAACCAGAAACAGAAAACCACACAAATGTCCATCAACTGGTGAATGAAGAAATAGATTGTGGTATGTCCATATAATGGAACAAAAACATGGATGAATAATCAATATAATTATACTGAGTTAAAAATAACAAAATGAGGGACGCCTGGGTGGCTCAGTTGGTTAAGCGGCTGCCTTCGGCTCAGGTCATGATCCCAGGGTCCTGGAATCGAGTCCCGTGTCCAGCTCCTTGCTCCGCAGGGAGCCTGCTTCTCCCTCTACCACTCTGTCTGCCTGTGCTCACTCTCTCTCTCTCTCTCTCTCTCTCTCTCTCCCTGACAAATAAATAAATAAAAAAAATAACAAAATGTGTCCATATTGTATATTTCCATTAATATAAAATTCTTAAAATGTAAATGCATATATAGTGATAGAGTTGTTACTAGTTGTCAGTGGAGAGAGTATGGGGAGGGGGGCAAGGAGGGACAGGTGGAAGGGATTACAAAACAGCACAAGAATGCTTTTGGAGGTTAATATTTATATTCATTATTCTGATTTTATTGATGATCTCTGGGTAGACAGATGACAGAAAGAGGATAGATTAATAAGTGTATTTACATAAGTGTCAAAACTTATAAAATTATCTGCGACTCATTGAATGTCAATCATACCTAATAAGATTGTTATAGAAACATTAAATGGTCTCTGTAATGAGACCATTTGTACTATCTGGTTGGCAAAGGCTTTACAAAATGTTACCCAACAGGTTAAGTCATAGAAAAATAAAGTCCCTCTGTTTCTTGTTATTGTATGAATTCTTACGAAGTCTAGAGTTTAAATAAGCCTTATATATCAAATACACAAATTTCCACTGTTTATTCAATAGGTATTAGTGTAAGAGGATATTAAAATGATAATCTTTAAGCAGTGTCTGAATTTTCAGACTTGAAACACAGCAACTGTTGTCAGGTAACTCCATATCCCAAAACTAAATGTTAATTTGCCAGTATAAGAACATCTACAATACTATAAAATCCTTTTGGCCAACATGAGCTATCACTTGCCTGTGGGTATGAGTCCAGGTAAAATGTTTGAGAAGACTGTTAAGTTGGCATGTTGTGCATGGCACAGGGCCCTGATAGCTCTTTTAGTTTTGTTTTGTTTGTTTGTTTGTTTGTTTGCTTGTTTTTTCCTCAACAGGGATTCAAGGGAGCCACATAAACATCTTGACCTGTGCCTTGACATTGTGGGGAGGTAGGTCATGATGTTTATGATTTAATGTCACATTAATCATTGGATAGATGCTTTGCAGTGGATGAAATAAATCTCATGGGTGCAAGCTGCACTTTATCCAAGGGCAGGACTAAGACTTATTGGATTTTCTGTTCACCCAAATCAACCCCAAGTTATTTTTAAGAGGACCCTAAACAATAAGGGGTGTGGAATTAAAAATCAGCCTCTAAAATTCAGCAGGGAAAAAATAAAGGAAAAATTTTCCATTAACATTTTATATACATGGTCCTTATTATAATGTTCTGGAAACTCCCTGTGAAGTAATATTTAGCATTTTCATCAGGATTACTTACATAGAGGAAATGGTGGGGTTTTGATTTATGAAAAGAAACTTGATAACTTTCTTTTATCTAGAGCTATGGAAATAAACTGGGTGTACACATGCTCAATGATGCACAAATGACAACCACAGCCGTACCAGGTGCAAATGAGCATGACAACCAAAGGAAAGTAATTGTAAATAAGACTGATGACTTTTTCCATATTTCCTCATTTGCAGTTACTGATTTTTTTTTTTCTTCAGAGTATATTTAGACCCCTGATAATGCCATAGTCTCAGTAAAAGGGCAAATAAGCAAACCTGATTTTTCCCACCAAGAATGGACAGACATTTGAATTTGAGATTTGACCGAGAAATCTCTTGGGAGAAAGAAAGAGCAACATTTTTTTTTTCTTTGCCAACTTTTAATTGTTTTTGCCTTACTGGGCCCCATGGTTGGTTCAATTCCCTGCATCATATGTGGCTTTCGCGTTTCCCCTCACTCAACTCTTACATGATGCTATTAAGAAAGTCTGTTGTAGAGTGTCAACAAGAAAGGAATCATAGTCTTAACTATGGAATACAGGAGAGACACTAAGCAAGTCAATGTATTTCAAGGATAATGTAAAATTGTTATATGTTTTGTCATTATTTGGCAGCAGGAAGTTAGAAGGGACAGTGCATCTCCTCTTTGTATGCTCTAACAACTTGCTTTAGGAATCACTTGTGCCATCTCGTATGATTTAATTAACACTGTGTTGGGAGCAAGCCAAAGCAGAACATGACAGCCATACACAGTATGCCTCTAGGATACTCAAAATTCTTTTGTTTCCCAATGACTTCCTCAAGGTCCATACTTTGCTGCTGTAAATTTAAAGAATTTTCATTGATCTTTCAAAAAATGTAAGCATTACCAGAGTGGTATTGTTTTGCATTTGTTGATATAAACTTTTCTTAACTGGAACCCATCTATTCTATACATCCCAGCACACATTTGAACTTTCCAGTTCAATGACACTACCCTACAGCTTTTCAGCTCTGGGACAAATTTCATTTCATTCCCTTTTAATTTACTTTTACACATCCCAAAGGAATTAAAGTAGTGAAATATCAAGACAGGGGCTCAAAGAGTCACCTTGCAAATCTTCTAGCTATCTCCCCTGAATCTTTTGCAACCACTAAAATATCTATATAGATTCAAAAAATAGATGAAATCTTGTAAGACTAAAAAATATCACTAACATTTACACAAAAGTAGAACGTAAGGGAAAATCTACAGACTAAAGTTTTTAATAAAAATTATAGAGTTAGTTGACACAATTTAGCTTTTAAAAAAATAATTACTTGATATTTAAAGAAACTTATGGTGTATGTATATAAAACATAACATGTATGCAAATATAAATATATACAAAGAAACAGATTGAGAGAGCTTCTGTGTCCTATTTAATTATAATTCATTATCCAAATAAAAGAGTATCTTTGAACATCTAATTTATATCTGTATTATGTTAAATATAAATAAAGCTCTAGGAAAATGCATCTAAAATAAAGTGGCACTCATTTTTAATTACTCATATTTATCAAGATACCTTCAATAAGTCTCAAGAAGTTATACTCTCAAACAAAAACTAAAAAAAAAAAACCTTTATAAAAATTGAAAATAATAAGATTTATTCATTTAAGTTTCCTAACATTTGTTGAACACTTACTAGATTTCATAATGGGATTTTTATCAACACAAAATTGGACAGTGTTCTGGTCTAAAACCAAACACACTCTCTATTTTGTAATGATGACTAAGTAAAGCAAATTAGGACCATAAAGAAATATAATAATGAAACACCAGATTTTGAAAAAAGCTTTAAAATATTGTGATAACTCTTAGAAATATCTATATCCATTAAAGAACCTAATTGACCTCATTAAAACATGGTGGTTCTCTCTGCCTCAATTGAACTGGTCCCAACTTGGCCTGCCTTGGGATAGTTGAGCTTCAGAACTTCTGTCACATATTTCTGTGCTTAATTTAAGCTGCAATTTCTCAGAAGATATGGTGTATCATTTTTCTACTCAGAGCTACATCTGAGTATGTTGAACAACATGTTGAACAACATGAGAAATTCTGAATGGATTTTTCCATCAAACATGCAGTCAAGGGAAACTTGTGAAGGCAGGTAACAATCTGCACACTTTCCAGTTTTCTCCATAAACACTTCACACTAAACTCCCACTCACCACTACAAGTCCTCTCTTCCCCAACTCTACTTAATGGGCTGGTGGTGTGGGGTTCTTTGTACCATGGTTTGCTAAGCACTTTTTAAAGGGAATTCAAACTATCTTTCATCTATTTATCTATCATATCATCTATTATCTATCATCTATCCATCTATCTAATTCATCAATCTATCAATAAAAAAGCTGTAACTGTGATGTAAACATCAAGTTTACTTAAATTAACATGTGTCTACATGCAGGAGTATTTATTTTTAAGGAGTTTACTGTAATCATGTGCACATTTTAAAATTTAGTAAAGATAAAGTTGGAAACTAATATGCAGTGTCATTATATACAAATTGCTTATAATCCCAGTTTATTAAATTTTGTGTTCAGAGTCATTTTGACAAGATTACTTATGGTATTTTAGGGGCCCGGGCAGGCTGGCTTATAATGTACTACTTTGGCATATTCATTAGTTTGAATTTAGGATACTTGGGAAACACTCAGACCCACCTCTGTCTCCCCAAAAGTGGTAAATAAATCTCCAATATGAAAAGTACCCTCCCTGTAATAACAAGTAAGAAGGCATTCATATGACCAGAACCAGGGACTTTAAAACAGAGAAAGCTATAGAAACAAACCTCGTTAACTTTTGTACTAATCTACTACGTCTGCTCAAATTCCACTTAGAATTCCTTACTAATTAAGTTCCCTAACACCTGTTTTCTTTATCCTGTTAATGCCTCACAAATTTATTATCTCTTTGTCTAAAATGTATATAAACTGCCTACTTTGATCATTTCTTTCAGTCTCAATTTCATTATCGGTCTTCATGTTTACATAATAAAATTTTGTTTTTCTCCTCTTGTTAATCTGCCTCACGTCAACTTAATTCCTAAATCAGGGGAAGAACCTTGAGAAAAGAATGAAATTTCTTCCTCCTCTATAATATCTTTATATAAGAACAATAATTTTAAAATTTCCATGCTGGTATTAAAACAGTACAGAAAACTTTATCATAAAACCTTAGAAGATTTAATATTTTATTTAGCATTTTATCACCTATGTCAAAAAAGGTAATAGGAGTTAGAACAAGCACCTGCCATGAAATTTAATTTCAGTCTGTATTAGAGTGTAAGCTCTGATATTGGCTAAACTTTATATTGCTCTGCCTACCCATCTATATAATAGGAACCATAATATGTTCTATTTGCATCACTGGAATGTTAATGAGGATTAGTGAATCAATACATAAGTCAAGTGCTCTTAGGAAACAATTTGGTTGTAAAGAATCACTGCAGAGTAGAGTTCAGAGAGTTATATGATGTAGAACAGGCTTTATTGAGAATAGAGTATGTTTCAGTGATCTTGTAAATTGCCCCATTAGGTATCAGATTTCACTTTTTCTAGTTTATCGACATGAAATAATCTTCAAAAGTAGACAAGGGACATTTGTCAATGTCTATTTGTAACATGCGATTGCAACTAAATAGGCATGGCAAATACATTTCTGTCAAGTGGGCATTTCATAGGTGTTAGCCAATGTGATGATATATAAGATATAGGGAGGAGATGGGCCATTTGTGATGAATTCAATTGACTTCATTCCACACCAATGGACTCTGAGTAGCTGAAAGTACCCTCCCTTCCATAACCAATCTACTGGCTAAGATTGACCCAACTGCTTTCAAAATAACATGTAGCAATTACCCTTTCACATGTTTTATGTGAACATGTCCATTTGTGAGAGGAAAGAGATTATAAATTATCGATGCCCTTGTTTTTCCCCTTAATAAGGGAGGATTTTTTTTTTTAAACATTCTGACACCTTATTTATCTCCTGCAAGAAATAATCAGTCTCACCAAAACTTCACTAGAACAAATTGTTTCAGGCTTTGGTAAAGGTGTTTACGTTTTACTTAAAAAAAAAAAAAAAAAAGTGCTATTGAAGAACAATAACTTGCGAATGCCTTTCTTAAAGTAAAAAGTCAAATGCACAAAAAAGAAAGTATCTAATATTTTTGTTAATGGAGTCAGAGCAATCAATTATTTTACATAAAAAGTGACATAGGGGGTGCCTGGCTGGCTCAGTCAGTTAAGTGTCTGCCTTTGGCTCAGGTCATGATCTTGGGGTCCTGGCATTAAACCCCATGTCGGGCTCCCTGCTGAGTGGAGAGTCTGCTTCTCCCTCTCCCTCTTTGTTCCTCCCCCGCTTGTGCTCTCTCTCTTTCTCTCTCAAATAAATAAATAAAATCTTTAAAATAAGAAAACTGACATAGGTTTGTCCTCTGTGCTGTTGTGGCATTTTTTATTAATGACTAGTCCAAAAGTAGATTTATCAAAAATCTCTTTTGCATGTTCATTGTTGTTACAATGGGCATCTAGAGATACACGCACAATATTTCATCTTACTTACTTTATTTTTTTTTTAATTTTATTTATCTGACAGAGAGATAGCAAGAGAAGGAACATAAGCAGGGGAAGGTGGAGAGGAGAAGCAGGCTTCCCACTGAGCAGGGAGCCCAATGCAGGGCTCAATCCCAGGACCTGAGGATCATGACCCGAGCTGAAGGCAGACGCTTAATGACTAAGCTACCCAGGCATCCTTCATCTTACTTTAAAAGATATTCCTTCAGGAATATTAACTTTGTTCCCCAGTTTGTTCTGAAGAACTTATACCTTGGTAGGCAAAGTGCTAAAAGAACCAAAAACTCGCCTGTCCTCCTATGGAATTGTGTTCTGGAATTGGGCTTCTAATTTTACTAGCTGGTGGGAGCTGGTTGTCCTTTTTAACTATGTGGCTAGATGCTTTGCTACTTCTGAGTATACCTAGATAGCATGTGCAATTTCCATTGTTCCCTAAAGAAACAAGCCCTGGAAGTAGATATGACTTAAGTCTTCTGCTTTGTTGTTGTAAACAGACAAAACAAATCCAAACATCTCCAAATAAACTAATAAGCTTTCTCTCTGCTTTTCACAACCTATCACCTGGCTTAATGGTCATAAACTGGGAGAACTCTCATTTAGTTTATATAATTCTACACTAATATTTATCTTTAGAACTAGACATTTAACATAAGCATATCTGTTAGGTTTTAAATGAATATTTTAGTTAAATATTTATTTTTTGATTTAGGAAAAGTATATTATATTACTTAAATTGTACTTACCATCACCCATAGTTCAAATCAGCATATGAAGTAAAGGACCCTGACAATTAGAATGATGCATATCTGCTAAGCTCTAGGAATTGGCAGATAAAAGTGTTTATTAAGACTGAGGCTGAGGGGCACCTTGGTGGCTTAGTGGGTTAAGTGTCTGTCTCCAGCTCAGGTCATGATCCCAGAGTCCTGGGATTGAGACCCGAGTTGGGCTTCTACTAAGAAGGCAGCCTGCTTCTTCCTTTCTCACTGCCATTCCCCTTGCTTGTGCTCTCAATGAGCATACACACTCTCTCTCTCAAATAAATAACTAAATTCTTTAAAAAAAGAAAAGACTGAGGCTGATAGAAGTACCATATTCACATGCCGATACATTTGTTATTTGAGAAGGTGTTAATTAAACAGTAGTACCATAAGTAATTCAAGAGTCCAAATTATGATAATTTAAATAGGGGTCAGTGATGGGTCTGGATAGTTTCTTTATGTATATTTTCTGTTAGTAAGTCATCTGGAATTTATATTATACAAAACTTCTTTTACAAGCAGAATTTTTAGTTTAGTTTGTATTGATTGTTCTCTTGAACATTTTACTTCCAAATAAGGTGCTGGTCATAGTCATCTTTTGAAATTAATTTCTAAACAACAAATTGTATCCAAATTACATCCCTTATCTGCAGAAAAAACTGGAACTATATTTTGAAAATCTCTGTTTATCAAATAAATGGTATCACAGAGATCTTAGCAAAAAGGAGTTTAACCTTACTTCAATGTTAATTTCTAGATAATATAATTTAGCTTTTAATCACTGCTGCTAGATATGGCTGTTACATGTGCACATACACTATTTTTTTTAATTTTTTTACTTGAGATTTCCTTCCTTTTTTTTTTTTAATATTTTATTTATTTGACAGAGACAGATAAAGTGAGAGAGGGAACACAAGCAGGGGGAGTAGGAGAGGGAGAAGCAGGCTTCCCACCAAGCAGAGAGTCCAATGTGGGGCTCAATCCCAGGACCCTGGGATCATGACCCAAGCAGAAGGCAGATGCCTAACAACTGAGCCATCCAGGTGCCCCTCTTTTTTTTTTTTTTTTTTTTTTTGTTAGAGAGAGAGCCCAAGCCACTTTTTCATGTGTCTGTTGGCCATTTGGATGTCTTCTTTGCAGAAATGTCTGTTACTGTCCTCTGCCCATTTCTTGATTGGATTATTTGTTCTTTGGGCGTTGAGTTTGGTAAGTTCTCTGTAGATTGTGGATACTAACCCTTTATCTGATATATCATTTGCAAATATCTTCTCCCATTCTTTTGGTTGTCTTTTGGTTTTGTCGACTGTTCCCTTTGCTGTGCAAAAATTTTTATCTTGATGAAGTCCCGATAGTTCATTTTTGCCCTTGCTTCCCTTGCCTTTGGCAATGTGTCTAGGAAGAAATTGCTGCAGCAGGTAACAGAGGTTGCTGCCTGTGTTCTCCTCAAGGATTTTGATGGATTCCTGTCTCACATTTAGGTCTTTGGTCCATTTTGAGTCTATTTTTGTGTGTGGAGTAAGGAAATGGTCCAGTCTCATTCTTTTGCATGTGGCTGTCCAATTTTCCCAATACCATTTGTCGAAAAGACTGTCTTTCTTCCACTAGAAATTCTTTCCTGCTTTGTTGAAGATTAGTTGACCATAGAGTTGAGGGTCCATTTCTGGGTTCTCTAGTCTGTTCCATTGGTCTATGTGTCTGTTTTTGTGTATGTTACCCTAAATAGCCAGAGGAACGTTGAAAAAGAAAACCAAAGCTGGTGGCATCACAACTCTGGACTACAAACTCTATTACAAAGCTCTAATCATTAATACAGTATGGTATTAATTTGGAGATTCTACAAAAGTTGAAAAAATAGTTTGATTTCAAAAATTCTACATGTGTCTATTTAAAGACTACCATAAAATAAGAGTAAAAAAGAAAATTGAATGTATGTATGGGAACTAATTAAATTCACCAGCTTCTGTTGAAAATAATGTCTTCAATAAGTTCATACTTAAAGTTCATTCTAAATTTAAAGAATTGTGAAAAATTAATGAGTCTTCAAATAATAAAACACATTTTTAAATTTATCCAAATTGAGTTGTGTCATTGGTAACTTATAAAATGCAATGTATAACTGCAATTATGTGTATAAATTCACATACTTTTAAATTATTGACTTGGGGGCACCTAGGTGGCTCAGTCGATTAAGCCATTGACTCTTGATTTCCTCTCAGGTCATGATCTCGGGGTCCTGAGATCTAGCCTAGAGTTGGGTCTTGGCTCAAAGGGGAATCTACTCATCTCACTCTCCTTCTATCCTTCTCATCTCCTTCCCCCTCCCACGACATGTCAGATAAATAAATAAGTAAATCTTTAAAAAATAAATACATTATTGATTTTAACTTTTCAATTAATTCTCCAAGTCAGTAGCCTAGCAATACTGCAGTTTGAAGCATTTTCTGTGAATGTACACAAAATATATTTCAGTTGCTAAGAATAACTATGAAAAATATAATATTGGTAATAGAATAATTGAAACAGTGATCTTAAGACAAATCCATTGTATTGTAATGAAGTAAATTTGCTATTGAAATTATATGTAAATTCTATATCAATAATATTAACATATTTTAACCCTATTCAGCATGGATGATAGTTACTATTAGGAATATCAGGAAAAATGGTCAATAAAAATCAACAGAAAGTTATAGAATGTGAGCTAATAAAGACTAAAAAGAATTGTAAGAAATATAGCCAATATATGCCTCTTATCTTTCCCTCTTTTTTTTTTTTTTTTCTTTCAGGGAGAAGGATTATACTCCTTATAAGGAGATGCATTTAACTACATCCCTGAGACTCACAAATGCACAGATAGATATACCCTACTTACTTCACGACCATTCAAAATTAAGTGTTTCAAGAGAAGATCATAGAGGAAAAGCCCATTGCAATGATGTGTGAATGCATCAGAAGGCAAATTTCAAAAGAGGGACATGCAAATAATAAATGCCTTTTGTTCCACCATGTAGACAAAATCCATTCCAATTTGTGTTTCCTCCTATTTATGTGATGAGCAAAATTAAAAAAAAAACAAAAACAAAAACAAACTAGCATCACTGAATTTATTTCTTCATAAAATTTAATTTCTTACCACATTGCAATGGCTAAATTTTGAAGTTGGCATGTCCTTTACTTATAATACTTTTCTTGGGGAACATTTGCTTCCTAAATATTGCATAGTTATAGAAGGCAGATTATAAATGCAATGGTAAATAATTTATAATTGTAACATAGTTTGGGAATAACTGAATTTTCCTTAAATGTAAGAAAACAGTTTGTGTAGGGAAACCAAATATATACAATTCTTTTTCAACATTACATTTTCCATCTTTACAAGTTCACATTTACATGAATTATAATTTTGTTCTAAGAATGAAGGTCCAAGTTCAGATAATATCACACTGCCATAGGTACAGTGTAAAGCTTTCATTATAGCATATTCTCAATTTCTCTCTCCCATACCTTGACCATTATTGTCACACTTGACTTTAGCATATGCTTATAAACATATGATGCATGATTATAATCATTGATTTGTATGGTTACAGATATTTTGCCGCATTCAAAATAGGAAAATAATTGCATTTTACCTTCATTTTTCTAATTGTCACTCATTTTTCCTTCAAACATCCAAGATTATGACTACTACAAAACTGCTTCCAACCAAAAATTTCTTTCAGCTTTCTCTGTAGTGTACATATGCTGAGAATGAATTTCCCAGGCTTTTTAATTACCTGAGAAAAATCTTTACTTTTCCTACACATTTAGAAGATATTTTCACAGGATATAGAATTCAGTTTGGGCATATTTTTCAATACTTTTAAAGACACTACTACATTGTCTTCTCACATGCATGTTTTCAGATGGGACATCTACTCTTAATTCTTTGTTCCTCTCGGTTATGTATAATGTTTCTTTTGGCTACCTTCAAGATTTTCTCTGTTTTTCATTTATTGTAGTTAGAATATGATATATATCAATGTTTATGGATTTCTTATCTTTTTTGTTTGTTTTAGGTTTCAGTATTGCTTGGTGTCCTTTATGATTCTCATATCTGTGGTATTCTGCCTAACATTAGTTTGGATTAATTGTCAACTGTCATTTCTTCAAATATGTATTGTTCTTTATTTATTCTTTCTGTTTTTCTGAGGTTCCAATTAACTTGTACTGTCATGGTTTGAAATTGGTCAACAATTACTGTATGTAACCTATTCAACTTTATTCTTTTCTCTTCACATCAATTTGGGTACTCTCTAACAATCTATTTTCATGTTCACTGATTATTTCTTTGGCTTTATATAATCTGCAAAAGAGTCCATAAATACATTTTTTTTTCAGTTCTATTACTGTTTTATTTTTAGCATTTACATTTGATTCTTGTAGTTTCCATCTCTCTGGTGAAAGTAACCATCTGAGCTTTCATACTCTTATCATTTTCCACTGTAACCTTTAACATAATTATCATAATTATTTTAAGTTCTTTTCTTGATTATTCCAATTTTTTGGTCACTTTTGAGTCTGATTCTTTCTTTCTTTCTTTCTTTTTTTTCTTTTTTTTACTATGTTCAGTTAGCCAGCATATAGTACATCATTAGTTTTTGATATGGTGTTCAATGATTCATTAGATTTGTATAACACCCAGTGGTCATCACAACACATGCCCTCCTTAATGCCCATCACCCGGTTACCCCATCCCCCAATCCCCCTCCCTTCTACAACCTTCAGTTTGTTGACTGGAGTCCAGAGTCTCTCATGGTTTATCTCCCTTTCTGATTCTTCCCATTCAGTTTTCCATCCCTTTCTTTGTGGTCTTCCATGCTATTCCTTATGTTCCTCATATGAGTGAAACCATGTAATAACTGTCTTTTTCTGCTTGACTTATTTCACTTAGCATAAACCCTTCCAGTTCCATCCATGGAACTGTCCAAATAAACATATACTCAGTCCCTATTACTTTCTGAAGATGTCTGTTACTTTCTATATTTTGGTTTGAATATTTTCTATGAGACCTCAATTTTTCGATGGGTTCAAAAAAAGACATTTCGCAGTATCTCTTTTTTTTTTTCTTGTTTTATCAATGGAAGTGACATTTTACCTAGCTCTCTATAGCCCAAAACTAAAAATGGAAGTCCACTGGATTAATCAAAAAATCATAGTTCTCTAATAAAATTATCTATAAATTATAGTTATATTTTTGTACTTAATAGTCACATTCATTTTAAGTCAATGTTTGAATTTCTATGCTCATCTATTCATACTACTTCTCTTGTGTTTTAGTCATTCATTATTGTCCCCTAACATGCAAATTTGATTTTTATACAGTATATTGTGAATAAAGCTTTATGATATTGTTACAATATTCTAGGCTGTGGTTTGTACTATCTTTTCCCAAAGCAGATTTAATGTTTCAATATGATTTCCAGTTAGAGCATGAGCTGATAACTTAAATCTGTTTTTGAAATGAGCTGTTTAAAGTTAGGTTACAAATGTGTGTTGGCTCATTTATTTAATTACTCATAGAACATTGAGAACAGGGTCCTAACTGGTATATATACTAGACATTCTTAAGCTTGTTTGGCACTGAATACAATTACTCTCTCCTAACTACATGAAACTGTAAGGAAATCTCATTTTTGAGCTATAACTACTTGTCACCACTTTTAACTAATCTTACAGCCTCAAAGTTTGTATCTCAGAGAGCACTGGAGAAAGCGGCTCTCCCTTCAGTGTTTTTCTTTTCCCTCAAATCCTGGCTACTCTTTTTTTTTTTTTCCCTCTCTCTTGGCATCTCTCAGATATCTTTATGTACATTTTTTTATCTTATTATTTACACTGTTTACGTTTATGTTATGTTTAAAAACATAGAAAAATACTGTGCCATCACTCCAAGGAATGTTAAAAGTTGGATGTTTAAATATTTGATGCTATTGTGACTTTTTTTTTTAAGCTCTTGGGAAATATCACAGTCTTTATCATTGAGCAAACCTTCTTTGACGTATCTGGTGACCCCTTTCTCTTTTGGACACCAACAGTACGTTGTGTATACCTCTGTAATAAAATGTAATGAACTATTCTATAATATTTGATTTTTTGTGTGTTTTATAGTTATAAAACTCACAGTGATGAATCATAATATTTTTACATACAGTATTCATCACTTTGCATGACCCTGGTGTGTATGAATTTTAGTCATCACAATTTATTTAAATAAGGCCAGCCCTCCAACAGCACAGCTCAGATTTCTTTTATCTTGGCATATTAACTGTAAATAATTGCATAAAACATGAACTTTGCTACTGGATCATTAATCTATATCACTATCAGTATCAGTAACTAATCATGTTACTTCTTCCAAATTCTTCTGGAGAATGACCACTGTGCATCTGTTATTCAGATTGTGCACAGACAGCAAGGCATATAATTGCATAGCTTCCATGTTTCCTAGTGGTAACTCTTGTGAAATTCTATAGAAATTGAAAGAAGAAATTGGATAGTGAAAATATAGGAAAGAAACCAAATATGACATTTCTATAAGTGAAATTGGATGTGATAAGAATATTTTAAAACAGTTACAGTAAAACAAATATAGGACTTGACCTAGGTATGCATGAAATTAAGGTGCGAATTATACTGAAAAAAGTTTGATCAGTATAAAAAACAGAGTAAAGCTTCTTTGACAAGTTTTAGTTTAAATTACACTAGGAACAGAAAGTAACTTATGGTTGAAATGGAATATTTGTTTCCACTTTGGAGTAAGTGTTTCCATATACACACACACACACACACACACACACACACACAATTAGGAAGTCTTCAAAGTTTTATGTATATTTATTTGCATTCCCCAAATAACGAAACATTGAACAAAGACTTACCTAGGATGCAGGAATGGCATGTGGTTCCTCTTCCATACTGTAGTTACTCTGCAGATTACTGCTTTACCATGCTCTGACAAAATCCCTTTCATATTCTTTGTATAACATTTAGCATTAGTAAAACATGCATTTATTAAAAGGAGGCAGGTTTTTTAAATCAAAGATTGACCATGCTAAAATAAAGTTTAATTTTAAGAACACCTATCCATACACTTTTTTAAATTAAAAAAATATATATATTTATTTGAGAGAGAAAGCATTGGTACAGGGTGCGGTTTGGGGGTGGGGGGTGGGAGGAGAAGGGGCAGAAGGAGAGAGAAACCCTAATCAGACTTTATGCTGAGCACAGAGCTCTGAGATCATGACCAGATCCTGGCCAAGAGTTGGACACTCAAATGACTGAGCCACCCAGACACCCCACACCTATCCATATTTCAATGAGAAAGCACAGAGTTTAAATGTTTCCATATATTATTTTTTAAATTTTCTCTGGAAGGAAGAGTTTTGTTTTGTCGCTGTTTTGTCCCTGACATGAAAACTCACATCTCTAAAAAAAAAAAAAATGAGTTCAAAAGATTTTGATGAGGGCGCCTGGGTGGCTCAGTGGGTTAAGCCGCTGCCTTCGGCTCAGGTCATGATCTCAGAGTCCTGGGATCGAGCCCCACATCGGGCTCTCTGCTCAGCAGGGAGCCTGCTTCCTCCTCTCTCTCCGCCTGCCTCTCTGCCTGCTTGTGATCTCTCTGTCAAATAAATAAATAAAAAAATCTTTAAAAAAAAAAAAAAAGATTTTGATGAAAATTACAAAGTTACTTAAAACAAACTAATAATAATGTGGCACCTTGCTTACTTCTGCTTCTATGCCAAGTAGAAAGGAAGCAGACATTAAAAGGGGGAGAAGGTGGGTGGAGGTAGGGAGGTAGTGGGAAGAGAAGGCAGGTTTTGGGTTCTGTTTGTTTGTTTTGACTTGCTTGGTTAACTGACATTTTAGAATTTCAATTTAGTAGGAATATATATCTGAGTTATCTCTCTAGTCTTCAATTTAATATCTTTATTATAGGATCATGATCATTTTAAAAACATATACCCAGATACAATAGAGAAATAAAAGAACTTGAATGGTTGTCAAGATACGCCATTTTTTTTGAGGACAATGATTTTATCAGTTCTTCAGTATGCTTAGGCATAAAATCACAAAAACATTTTATCCACATCAAGCTACAGAATTTAGCATTGAGGAGGCAAGATATGTATTAAAGTGACTCACTCCACAATACAGCATTTTAGCTACCTTCTTTTTAGTGCATACTGTTCCTTTATGGCCCATGACACCTACACTCTTTGAATAAATGCTTATATACTAGAAGAGGCTACTGCACTTTGCAGGACCCCACTCATTCACATCTCCTATTTCTTCCACAGCTTTGCTTTGCAATTTCACTTTCTACTGAAAAAAAAAAAATAAATAAATAAATAAATAAAAATCTAAACCCACAAACAAACAACAATAACAACAACAACAAAAGAGTGGCTTCTGCTGCCTGAAGTACATGAGGGGTCTATTGCTGACTATCTGTATTAAATTAAGTTTTCCCCATCTTTTACTACAATGATACACAACGCATTTTAAAATTAACCCTTGTCTAGTAATTTAGAAAAGACTGCATTTTGAGTCTCAGTGTCTCTTATATTTCTTTCTTGTACATAGGTTATTCCTAAACTTGATAGATGGTAGAATGTTTTATATTTAAGAAGAGCAACTTTAAAGTGTTTTGCAATTATAATATGATTCAATAAGATTAAAGAACAAAATAACTTTTTAAGGATGTGAGTACTTGAAAGATCACAAAATACTTGAATTCAATTGCATAAAGAACACATCTGCATGAATTTCTGAGTTTTCTAAATCTGATCTTTTTTGACTCATTCTGCTATTATTATTTCTCAAAATAAACTTTTAATTTAGGTGGAGAGATCTTTCATTATTGCTTCACCTCATGGTGGTTGCTTTCTCCTTGCTTGGATGCTTTCCCCAAAGCTTTCCATAACTTCTCTTCTATATTCTGGTGGGAGGTGGAAAGGTGTCTGGAAATGGAAAAAAGGTGAGAGCATCTTCCTAACTGTTGATAATGTTTTATTACCTGGTATTTGTAGTGGCTATCTAGAAGCATTTACTTTTTTCTTTTTTTTAATATTTTATTTATTTATTTGAGAGAGAGAGTGAGAGGGAGAGACAGCAGGAGCAGGGGGAGGAGCAGAAACAGAGGGAGAAGCAGACTCCCCGCTGAACAGGGAGGGCTCACACAGGGCTCAATCCCAGGACCCCCAGATCATAAATTGAGCTGAAAGCAGATGCTTAACTGACTGAGCCATTCAGGTGGCCCCAGATGCATTTACTTCATAAACATTTATAAACCTGTACATTCTTTTTGTGGATTTACCTATATTTCAATTTAAAAAATAATTACAAAGTAAAGAAATTATCAGAAAGTACTGACATTTAGTAGGGTGATGCCGTAAAGTGGTCCAGAATACAAATAATTACTTAAAGGAACTGTGAAGAATTGGAAGGTTTTAAGATCTCTATTTAAAACATAAAACTAATTCAGAAGATAAAAAAATTCTGGAAATTGATAGTATGATGGTTACACAGCGTTGTGAATGTACTTAATACCACTGAATCACACACTTTAAGATGAGTAAAAGAGAAAATTAAAAAAAATTAAAACTATTAATTCAAGGATCTAGAGATGTGTTCATACTGTACACAATAAAATGTTTTCAATGATTTAATTTTTATTTACAATAGATTAATATTAGTTATTTTAGCATAAATAGCTGCTGGTAAGAATTCCCTAGTATATAAGTGGAATAAATGTGAAATGTGCAGTTACATATAAACTTTGAAGTTTATTTTATTCATCTTGCTTTGCTTTTACCTACATAGAGAAGGAAAAATAATTTCCCTTTACTCTTCTAGGTTCTTGGCTGAGAAATGGGTCTCAATATAATATTAATATTATATATTAATAAAATAATAACAATAATACCAGATTAACAGGAGAAAGACAAACAGAAGTTTAATAACTTGTTAACTGAACTTAACAGTCTTTAGTGTGTGGTCACATAACTTGGCCTTGTCTTTCAGTTGGTGACAAACCACTGAAGGTTTGAAAGTGTGTTTAAGGTTGTGGCCTGGGCCATTTTGGGGAGTTACTCAGTTTTCCTGGGTCTCTCCCATGTATAAACAAGGTATACATATTATTAAACTTCTGTTTGTTTTCTCCTGTTAATCTGTTTTATGTCAACTTAATTACTGAACCAGCAAAGAGCCTACAGGGAAGAAAGGAAAACTTTCTCATCCCTACAATAGCATCTGGCATGTTGTTCAAATATAGTGGTACTAATTACCTCTTCATTGTAGCATTAAATAACAATAGTTCAACAGAGTAAATTTTAAAGGTCTGATTGGTTTCAATGAACGATTCATAAGTGGGCAGCATCCCATCAAGTGAGTAGAAAGGAACCCCAAAGAGATACATACAGAAAGGGAAATGTTTTTAAACAGAGGGCAAGGAAGGCATAAACAACCAAACAAAAAACCAAAAACCAAAAACCAAACAAACAAAAAAACACCAAAAAAAAAACCCCAAAAAAACAAAAAACAAACCAAAAACAAACAAACAAACAAACAAACAAAAAACAGTATTATATCAGGCAAGGTCATTTCCTTTTGAGGACAAAAGTTATTAGCTACCTCACTGGTGCTGACTAGGATATTCTGGACTGACTAACATTATATTCCTGAGGAAAGTTGCGACTGCAATTAGATTAGATATTAAGCCCTGGTTTGGTTACAGTGGGCCTAGCACAAGTGACTCTTTTTGTAGCTATGGTTTTCTTTTTAGTAAGTCCCCACTTTCATTCAGACCCTTAGCTTGACGTGGAGGTGTGAACAAACTTGAAGGCATCATTGCCACTCTCAGCTGTCACTGGCAGATTTTGTTATTTCCTTTTGTGGTATCCATAGGTCATGATGTTTTTGCTTAACCCCTGTGGCATTGACAGGTCACAGTTCCAGATTAATCATGTTTAAATCTGTTATTCTCTTCACATCTTTTCTGACATTCTAGTCCTAGGGAGATCATTTGCTTCATGGTTAGTGGCTGCAAATGTACACTGAAAGCTTTTGAGAAAATAAAAGACACCAGGAAGATTATTATGATTATAGTAAACAGGGTTTATCAACATTTGGAGTGCGCTTTGAGGCCATGGTCCCCAAGACCCAAACCACGTAAAATCAAGTAAGTCAAAAAAAGACCGCACTGAAGAAATCACCTTTTAAAGCCAAGTGGTTTGCTCAGTGATCATGTGTAATGGAGTTTCAACTTCCCGGAAGTGTTAATCCAGATACAGCAGGTGGTGTCAGCCACAGAACAGACATCTCCTTGCTCAGCTAAAAGATAATCAAGGATGATCCTGTTATTAAGGACAACCATGGCCAGAGCATCTAAGGAAATTTTTTT
This sequence comes from Enhydra lutris kenyoni, assembly GCF_002288905.1. NCBI lineage: Eukaryota > Metazoa > Chordata > Mammalia > Carnivora > Mustelidae > Enhydra > Enhydra lutris. The sequence continues at coordinate 13,899,934 of NW_019154112.1, read as the reverse complement.
TTTTTTTTTTTTGGGTGGGGGGTGAGCTACTTCCTTAGCAAAGGATTCTGCAAAACTTCTAGAGTTATGGAGAGGTCTCTGATAATATTCTCACTTATATTTACTTCTAATCTGGAAGGTATGACCCTGCCAAAGGAAGTGAATCCTGAGTCATGAATGTTTTCTAGTAGATCCTTCCTAATTGGATAAATCCAAGGGATTTGGACAATGAGGCATCTTAGTTCATTTGTGGAAAGTTAGGTGCGTTGTTAAGTAACTTAAGAGGCATTGCCTGGCAATGTGCCAGCTCTCTGGGCTTTCACAGGTCCAAGGGGAATGATGAATACCACCACAGACGAACCCTGTTGGTTACAAACAATTCCCATTAAGAAGGTACTATTAGGGGCGCCTGGGTGGCTCAGTGGGTTAAAGCCTCTGCCTTCAGCTCAGGTTATGATCCCAGGGTCCTGGGATCGAGCCCCACATCGGGCTTTCTGCTCAGCGGAGAGCCTGCTTCCTCCCCTCTCTCTCTGCCTGCCTCTCTGCCTACTTGTGATCCCTCTCTGTCACATAAATAAATAAAATCTTTAAAAAAAAAAAAGAAGAAGGTACTATTAATGTGTTCATTTGCAGGGATTTCTGTGTTTATCCATTCAAGCTAGGGCCAGTCAATTTTTCAGCATACATGGGAAGAAAATGTCCTAATCTGAACTAAAGATTTGTTCTAAATACTTTGCAAATATGGTTACTGCTGGTGAGTTACTTAGTGAGGCGGGAAAGTGCTAATCTAGATATTCATGGTAATGAGGGGGTGCAAAAATACTAAAATTTATGTAGATATTTGAGTAAGTATGGTTATCACTGGAGAAGAGAAGAACAAGACACTAAATGTTCTGGTTGCACAAAATGGCCATGGTAAGAGACTGCCAAGGAGGGTCATAGTCTGTGGTGACATTGGATATAGAAGAGAAACTGGTCACAAGAAGGACCAGAGGGTCTTTAGCATTATGGATAGATTAGATATCTTGGTGACAAATCCAGCAGTCTGAAATTTTACCCTCCTTAACAGTGGCCTGGGAGATTAAGGTGGACGTGTTATTTTTCTAGACTAATACTGGACTAAAGGAAAGGAAGGGAAAAAAAACACAAAAAACAAGTTTTCATGCCCTATGAATGTGTGAAGTCTTGATCTGGCATCTTGTGTGAAAGCAGTCTACTTCCATGTCAGTACTTCTCTTCCTTGTCCATTTGATTCAAAGGTCTCCAGCATCTTCAGTAATAGTTATCAAGTGGAATCTTCTTTAGCTATGAGATGCGTACCCCAAGGCTCAATACCTTCTTGTTTTTCAGGAGTGTCAGTGGTCAGGAGCACTTGGTAAGTTCCCTTCTAATAGAGTTCCAGGGTTATTTTCCTCTGATAAATTTCCAGAATACTCAGTCATCAGCTCCAGGGTTGGACCAACAGGATCCTTTCAACTGCAATTCAGGAAGTCTTCTTTAACCTGCCATGAATGTCATGATGACAGGCTGCAGCGTAAGTCATTAAAGATTTAAGTGTCTGCTCACATTAGCATGAAACAACAGGAGTCACCAGAAATTTGAATACCAATAGACATTGGTCTACTCGTGACTATTTCATTAGAGTGGTTTTATGTTTCCCAAAGAGGGATTATGAATAGTCAGCAAGATGATAGAGAATACCTTAGGCGAAGGGAGTCCAGTAGTTTCTGCAAGTTGAGATTTTTAGTTTGAGGATCTCATTAATTCTGTCAGCCTTGTCTGATGATTGAGGGTGAGAAGGACAGTGATAATTCCAAGAAGTTTGCAAGATTTTCATTAAGGCTTATGTAATTTATCCCATAAAGTTGGTGTCTCAATCACTGGAGATTGTGGAAGGAATATCCCAAGTGGGAAACATGTTTTCTAATAGTTTCTTTGCCACTGTGGGGACATCAGCATGGTGGAAGGGGAAGGCCTTGATCCACCCGAAATACACTTCTACAATAACAAGTGCATATTGATAACCCATACCAAGTGGTAGTTGAATGAAGTCCAGCTGCTGGTGGTCAAAAGATCCACAACAAGGATGTCTGAAATGTTTGGGGACAAAAAGTAGTTTTCTAGGATTATGGACCCAAAAGGTTAGACATGGGTGGTAGACTGTTTTTGCAATTTTATAGAAGTCTCCTTACCCATGTCTATTCAAAATTTGATTCATCTTAAATGCATGATGGTGGGTAAAGAAATGCCAAAACAAAACAAAACAAAACAACAACAACAAAACAAAAAAACAACAAAAAAAAGGGGGTTAACAGGGATTTGGGAAGAACCAAGAAGCTATCTTGGGTTTCCATGGTCCAGCTGCTTATATAATTTCCGACCATTTAATTTCTCTGATTCAGGAGCACATTGTTGCCATGTCACAAGGACGTCAACATGGCGAAAGTGTAGCAATTAATTTTTGCCAAAATAGATGGATTCCGTATACCTGGCATTCCCACCATACTCAGATTTAATCCTTTGAGTGTGAGCTTCAGTTTTGATCGCAGCAATTTGAGCATAGCAAGAAGGTTTGCTTGTTGTCCATTTTCGACTGGGGTTCCAGAGCATGTAAGAAAAATCCTTTGCGTGGACAGCATCCCCAAATCATGGACGACCCGAAAGACATACTGGATGACAATGTAAATGTTAACAGTTTATCCTTCTGATAACTGACTCAGGTAAGGGCCTGAACTCTATTTGTGGGAGGTTTCCCCTTGCAAGTAGCTCATATTGGGTAGTAATAGCATAACTAGATTGGAAACTCGCTTTATTATTTTGACAGTATGACTCATCAACAAACGAGATTAAATCAGGGTTAGTTAAAAGAGTGTCTCGTAAATCAGGACACCTTGTCAGAAAATGGGGTAGCAAAAGGGATACAGCCAATGGAGCTCAGCCCTTATCCGGCAGAAGCAGCAGTGTAGCAGGATTAAGAATGCTGCAATGTTTAAGATGTAGATTAGGTGACAAAAGCAGAAGGATCTCACGGGAAGTTAGTCTGCATGCGGAGAAATGCTGAGTCAACTCAGAGTTAAGAAGACTTTATACAGCATATGTAATTTGTAAATAAACGTCATTTGCTAGGGTTAAATCTGCTGAGATTTCTACCAATTTTGTAACTGCAGCTATAGCCTTAAGACAAGTGATTTAGGTACAAGCAACTGTATCAAGTTGTACTCTTTAATAGGAAACAGGTCTATGTTTATTACCACGTTCTTGTGTGAGCATTCCGAGGGCTAGGTTATCTGTCTCATGCACAAACAAAAGTTTGTGAAAAGTTTTGAGGAGTTGTGTAGCCCTAGAGCAGGTAGTTTCCGCAGTGCTTGTTTTTTTTTTTTTTTTTTTTTTTTTTTTTTTAAAAAGGCGGCTTGCCAGTGTTTATCTTCCCAAGTGACCAAAACTTTGGTTCATGGAGTGGGGACATCAGTGGAGAAAATTGAGTCTGCAATAACCAGCCATACCCAGAAATCCACAAAGTTGTCACTTAGTTGAAGGCCTAGGAAATTTCTGCGATTAGCTGAATCTTTTTTTGGAGATCGTGGGACTCCTTCACACTTAGATTATAACCTAGGTAATGAACAGTGCCTAAAGATAATTATAATTTTTCCTTTTTTTTTTAGGGACCATATGTTACTTTTCAGCTAACTGTTGTAGCAAACAAGAGGAATCTTTTGTGGATGCCTCTTTAGGAACTGAGCCATAGCAAGAGGTTGTTTACATATTGTGAAAGGTTTGATTTCTCAGGAAGCTAAAGGGTGCGTAAATCTCTGTGAAGTACTTGGGAGAAATAAGAAGAGCCCTCGGTGAATCCTCGAGACGTAACAGTCCGGGTATATTGTTGATTGTTCCAAATAAAAGCAAATAGATACTGGCTGTTAGAGTCTACCGGGGTTGCTAACAAAGGCTGAGAAGAGGTCTATAATAGTGAACCATTTCAGTCTGGTGAAACACAACAAAAGGGTCTTCAGGTTTTGAACAACTAAGAAATGGGAAATAAGTATCTTGTTAATGACTCTCAAACCCTGAACAAATTGCCAGCCCCTCCCATTAGGTTTTTGGATTGGCAAAATCAGTGTATTTCAGGGGCTGGTGCAGGGAATGATTAGCCCCTGAGTGATTAAGTCTTCTTCTATGGCAGTGAAGCTTTGTATGGTCTCAGGCTTTAGTGGATATTGAGGCAATTTAGGAAAAGCTTTCGTCACATCTATTGAATCTTTATAGGCTCTGTACTTTTTCATTCTTCCAATGTCAGTATTAGAGTCAGCCTGCAGATTTTCAGGCACATTGATTAAATTAGGGACTTTTGTTGGAATTCTTTTTCTTCTATATCAAAAGCAGAATGTAAAAAACATAAAAGACCAGGTTGGTTGGTTGGTCAGGAAATTCTAAGGCGAGGTCTCTATTGGTATCAAAATGTCCTTTAACTTTAGAAAGGATATCTCTACCCAATAGATTGAAAGGGGCTGTATCGCATAGCAAAAGGGAATGTTTTTTTAATAAAAGGTCCCAGAGTCATTTGTACAGGTTGAAACAGAAATTCTGTCTGAGCTTTACTGGATACTGCCAACACGGAATACTCTTTTTTCTTTCTTTTTCTGCCCCCCGCCCTCCAAGAGATTTGTTTTCCTCTGAGAAAACAGGTTAAACAGAAAGCATAGCTCTAGTATCAACTAATACTTGGCAAGGTTTCCCATTAATTTCAAGTTTAATTTCCTCTTGAGTGTTTAAGGAAATCATGGTAGTTTACTGGAGACTCCTTGGAGTCATCAACTCTGGGAGGTCCCCATATGGAGGGGCTACCTTGAGGGTAGAGATGGGAGCAATCAAGTTGAAGAATTTGCATAGGACCTTTGAAGACAATCTTTCTTGTCCCTGTTGATTACAAGTGAAATGTTGACTTTTGGGCCAATGCTTTCATGATAGAACTCTAAGAAGGCACAGTGTAAAAGGCCCAGGTATTATTGGAGGACTCTAGCCTTGGTGTTGTTGTGGCTGCAAGGCTAATAGCATAGCAGATTTTTTTTTGAAGTCTTGCTCCAGGTTATTTCAAAGTGCCCAGCTATGACCATGTGTTCAGTCAGAGGGTTGGCTTCTCATCCTATTTTCTGCCTTTTTATTAATCCATTAATCTCAGGTTATAATCCATTTAGAAAAAGAATAGCTACAGCAAGTTTGGTGACCTTATTTATTGTATGGAACCTGGAATACCATTAGAAGAGGACTTCCAAGTCTCTTAAAGTCTGCTACAGATTGATTTTTCTTTTGTTTGCATGTTTGTATAATAAACCAATGACTCAGTAAGGGCAGAAAAAAACCCTAAGAATAGACTGTAAAAGTTCAGTAGTTATTTCTTAAGCTCTTTCTGATCTGTAAGGGGAGCACATTGAGGATCAAGGATCTCAAATATCATCCTCAAGATTTTGCCATTTTGGCTTCTTCTATCTATTTTTGAGCTTCCCTAGGTCCTACCAATATGTGCACGACTGATACAAATCTGACAGCCAGGGTCATAGACCCCAATAATTATTCTAAAAACTTCAAAAAAAAAAAAAAAGCCAAACTTGTTTGGGGATCCTCCCTAGGATTAGGAAATTCTTGAACTCTGACTCTGAGTTCAGTCTTTGATCAAAGGGCAAAATATACATCAGGAGTTTTGTCTGCAACCTTGGGTAGTTTTATTTTTAAATATTTTAAAAAGTAACTTAAATAATCTCTTCAGAGTAGAAAGGCATTTCAAACAGAGAATTAGTAAAACGTTAGTGCTCGCTAAAGAAAAGGGGAGCAGTAGGAGTCACATCAGTTATATAGTCTTTTGTTTTAGTTATCTCCTAGGTCTTTACTTTTAAACTTGTCTTTTAATAAAGCTATCTTGGAGTCTTGAAGTCTTTTGGAAGTTTTGGCATAAAAGTTAAAATAGTTATCTTATTCTGTTTATTTAATTTGGGGACACTTGTTTTCAAGTATGCTTCTTAAATGAATGGCATTGTCTAACTGGAACATGCCCCATAATGGCCATTGCAATTCTAGGTTGTTTTTAGTAGGATTTTGTCATTTTTTAAGGTATCAACAGCTACCAGGACTATAGTTCCTAAACAGGTGTGTCAGAAGACGGTATGCTTAATTCTTTGGAATTAAAGATCCCATTTCTTTTGGCTAGCCTTTATCTACACAAAACAAGAAAAACAAACATGTGCTTCTTAATGTCTTAGCAGTAACCAAGTGATATTACTGCATTCTAGCCACTAGCCAAGAGAAACCCCTGTGTACACATCCAATAATTCCCACTACGGAACCTGGGACTGGGGAATGGATCGAAAGACCAAATTTAACAAATGGGTACTGCAATCTGATTTCAAACAAATGGGGTACTGCAGCTGCCATCAGTAGTTCCTAACATGGAATCTGCGGAAGGATTCCAAACAAATGTGGAACTGCAGCCAGCAGGTTGCAACATGGAGTCTGTGTTTGGAACCAATGACCAAAATTTCCACATAAATGGAGAACTCTGATCCAAATTATCAGCATTGCCCACTATGGAACTAGTGATTCTCGACAAATGGGGAACTGACTCAAAACCCAATTAGATTGGGGGCTCAACACAAAGAGAATGGAGCTCAGAACTGAGAGGAACTTAACTACATCCCTCAAAGATGGTAAGAAAGGCAATGAACTCAAAAGAGGTTCATGGGTGCCAGGTCTGTGTTTCTCATTGTCCCTGAATATTATCTGAAGTTTGCTTCTGATTCCAGTGCCACTGCCACCAAATCTGTTAAATATATATATATATATATATATATATATATATATATATATAAAATCTGTTTCTAGGTAAAGTGAAGAATCTTTAAAAATAGGTATCATGTCTGTTTTTTTCATCTTCATATACATATGTCTAGAAAAGTTTTTAGAACATTATCCAGAACAAGTATAGAACATAGAAGTTGCTTAAGATATAATGAAACAATTTATTTATGGCATAAAATATTTTAGATCAGACTATCCATATATTTTTTCATGACTACATAAAATAGATCAAAAAGGAACTGGCCACAAGGGAAAAGCATTCTATGAACCAAACAGAGTGAGAAAGTACAATGTAATTTCAATTTGATTATAAAGAACTGTTAATGTATTTTTTTTTAAAGATTTTATTTGTTTGACAGACAAAGATCACAAGTAGGCAGAGCAGCAGACAGAGAGAGAGGAGGAAGCAGGCTCCCTGCTGAGCAGAGAGCCTGATGCAGGACTCCATCCCAGGACCCTGGAATCATGACCTGAGCCAAAGACAGAGGCTTTAACCCACTGAGCCACCCAGGTGCCCCTGTTAAAGTATTTTTGAATGTTTTTCTTTCTTATAATGTGGAAATTTCTAATGTATATAATATCTTATACTTTTAATCCACTAAGGGAAAAGGAAATGTGAACATTTTTCTTTTTTCTTTTTCTTTCTTTTTTTTTTAAGATTTATTTATTTTAGAGAAGGAGAGGCACAGAGAGTGAGAAAGCAAGTGGGATGAGGAGCAGAGGGAGAGAATCTTCAAGCAGATTCTCCACTGAGTTCAAAGCTCATTGGGGGTTGGGGGGTTGGGGGGACTCCATCTCATGACTTATGAGATAATGACCTGAACTGAAATCAGGAGTTGGACACAACCAACCAAGTCATCCAGGTGCCCCGAAATGTGAACATTTCTAATGCATATAATATTTAATATTTTCATCTATTTAAGAGAAAAAATTATTTTCATGTGGAGCTTAGTATGGATGTACCTAAAATTGTTCACCATGGAGGTACACATTTTAAAGCTTTATCATTAAAGATTTTTTATTTAATTATCACAACATTTTGGGGCTGTAGTATTTAAAAAAGTTAACATTTATGAGAAATTTAAACATCAAAGAGGCCACATGCCTATGTTGCAATTCCTCCCAGTGTGAATAAATGGTGCTAGAATCTGAACCCGGTTAGATTTAGCTGTAAATCTAATTTTGTTTTTTTTGTTTGTTTGTTTTTTATTTTTCTTGTTTTAAAACTGGCAGAACTGAAATGGAGAGATATAACAACACATTAAAAAAAAAGACAAAAAAAAAACATTGACGGGTAAGAGAAGCAACTAAAATTAATTTTGTGTTCAAACTTGAGTTATTTCATTCTTAAAAAAAATGAGGTATATATTATTTACCTAAGTTAGAGCTATAAAAACTGTGATTCAAAGGTCAATTTAATTTAGGCCATCCTCATAAATCTCAGGAAAGAAAAGATGTGCATACAAATCTCTTTGACGTTAACACTAACAATCTTAAGTCAGCATATCATGGGGGAATGATGAAACATGAATAGATATTAGTTCAGAGTTTGCCCAAAAGGTTCTTCACAGAAAAACGGTATTGCAAAAAGAGAAGAGAAAAATGCCCTATTTGGAAGTAATTGCTAGTTTCCATTTCTGGACTAAATAGAGAGTTAAACAGATTCAAAATGCATACATAAGATTAACATCTAAACAGTATATTGATACCTTTATTGACATTTAATTAAGACCTGATTCTTGATAACAATGATTCCTTCATAGTTGTGAAATGTCATTGTTGAAGATACACTGAACCACAGAACACTTAAAAGCAACTATGTATTTTGGAAATGTTTGACCAAAGGAAATAAAGTTGAGAAAATAATTTTTTTTCATAATTTACTAGGTTTATTAGCAAGAACATAAAGTATTTGTTTCTAATTTTTGCTATCTGTAAATACTGTTATATTAATTTAAAATTACATTATTCAAATCCAAATGGAATTATATTTAAGAAAATGTTTTAAATGTTAAGTTTTCTGGATCCCATTAATTAGAAGACAAACAAACTCTGTTTTATTTCCAAAGGTACAAAGATATAACTAGTTGCATCGCAAGTAACCTTCAATGATAGATCATCTTAGCAATGCAATGATTCAAAAGGAGAGTTTATGGCTACTCTAATTTATATACTGTGGAATGAAATGTCACAGAGGGACATTTTAAGATGAAAATCAGTCATTTTAAATTCTTACTATTTTTGAAGGGATTGAAGACTAATAAAGATATATTTTAAAGTAAAACTGACAAATATAATATTGAAATCAAACCCATAACATAAAAGCAAATATTTTGAACAGCTCTTTTAAAAAGTTATGTTTTTGATTATATAATTAAGTTATTCATATGAATAAACAAAAGCAGTCTTCATAAATGTGTAATGCCAACTTTTCTGCCAGATATATTTCCTCCTTTGAAAATCCAAAATGAAAAGTCATATTAAACTTCCTACCTCCTCTACTTTGAGACCACATTAACATAATCCTAAAAAATTAAAGAATGGGGGTGCCTGGGTGGCTCAGTGGGTTAAACCTCTGACTTTGGCTCAGGATATCATCCCAGGGTCCTGGGATCAAGCCCCACATCGGGCTTTCTGCTCAGCAGGGAGCCTGCTTCCTCCTCTCTCTCTGCCTGCCTCTCCACTTACTTGTGATCTCTGTCTGTCAAATAAATAAATAAAATCTTTTAAAAAAATTAAAGAATGTGTGAAATCACAATGAGGAAGATGATATGGGGATATTTCAATGTATTTCTAGAACATGCTAAGAATATAAACAAATGTTAATTTATAAAACATAAGATGTAGTTTTCCTAGGCTCTTGAAGTGTAGAGGGAACTGAGCTGTTCAGCAGGACCATATTGAGAAAGGTTTTCAGTCTCAGGGGCCCAAACCTGGCATTCAGCTTTTGTCTAAGACCATTTGAAATTCTGCATTTAAAAAAAGAGAATCCTTTTTCTCTCTCTTAAAGCCTCTTCCACATTTTCACATTGAGTTGCTAACAAGTTGTTATTTAGAGACATAAAACTGATAGAATACTCTCTTGAGAAATGGAACAAAGGCTTTGTGAGAATAATTACAGCTAATACAGATGATACAGCTTTTAGGGATAGCCAGGAGTAACATACAATTCAACCATAATATGCATAATAATGTGCAATACACCTCAAAGTGTAGCTGGCCAATTGACATTCTTTCAATACACATATTCCTCCCATGGAGTCTCTGCATTGCATTATTATGAACAATAAATACATATTACCAGTGTATTAAGAAAAACATGGGAAACGTTAAAAGAGGCCAAATACATGGAAACCAGGGATGTGATCACAGACAGTGAGCTAATACAGATAATTGAAGATAACATTAAAAAAGACTAGTAAATGTCTTCTAATATATTTGGAAAGATTTTGCAGACATAAAGCAGGAATTGGTTGCTACATAAAAGATTCAGATAATGGGAAATAATAGCATTTTTAAAAGATTTTACTTATTTATTTGAGAAAGGCAGGGGAGGGAGAGGCAGAGAGAGAGGGAGAAGCAGACTCCCTGCGGAGCAGGGAGCCCAACACAGGGGCTTGATCCCAAGACCCCAGGATCATGACCTGGGCTAAAGGCATATGCTTAACCCACTAAGCCACCCAGGCACTCCATCATTTCTTTTTAATTATTAAAAAATAATTTTAATTAAAAATTAAAATTTAATTTAAACGAATGGAGTCAGCACACCGTCTTTGGGCTGAACCATGGTGGACGTTTGAAGGCAGCTGACCTGTAGCCTGCAATGCCCTGAATGGTCTCCTATGGAAGCCTGAGCCAGTGTGTAGCTCTCTCCCTTTGTCTCCTAACCATGTCCACCAACAAGAATGCTAATTCACCAACTGCACACCTTAACAGATTTAAGAACAAGAAGAAAGACAGTACAAAAATAAGACAGCACTGAATAGAAGTTAATGTGGACCTAAGGAAAGCTAAGAAAGATGACCAGATGTTGAAAAGGAGAAATGTAAGCTAATTTCCTGATGACACTACTTGTCCACTTCAAGAAACCAAAACAACCAGGGCACTGAATTGGTCTGTTGATGACTTTGTTAAAGGCATAAATAGCAACAATTTGGAAAGCCAGCTCCAGGCTGCTCAAGCTGCTAGGAAACTGCTTTCTAGGGAAAAACAGTCCTCCACAGACAACACAACTGGGTTGGTCTGAGTCCAGAATTTGTGTCCTTCTTGAGCAGAACTGATTGCAATCCCATTCAGTTTGAATCTGCCTGGACCCTCTCTAACATTGCTTCTGGGACATCAGAACAGACCACGGTTGTGGTAGATGAAAATGTTATCCCAGCATTTATTTTTCTGTTGGCATCTCCCCATGCCCACACCAGTGAACAAGCTGTATGAGCTCTAAGAAACACTGTAGGTGATGGGTTGGGTTTTCTGAGTCTTGATTATCAAGTATGGGCAATTGACTCACTGTTGCTTCTCCTTGAAGTTCCTGATATGTCATCTTTGGTATGTGGTTACTACATAACCTTATTGCACATCTTGAAAACTTGGTCTCAAGAAGAATCTTGTTAGATGAGGTCGAGCAGATTCTTCCTACTTTAGTTCATCTCCTGCATCATGATGATCCAGAAGTATATTATCAGATACCTACTGGGCCATTTCTTACCTTATTGTTGGTCCAAAAGAATGGATTGAAATGGTTGTGAAAACAGGAGTTGTGCTCAACTTGTGAAGCTTCTAGGAACTACTAAATTGTCCACTGTGACTCCTATGCTAGGAGTCATAGGAAATATTGTCACTGGGAGAGATAAACCAACTCAGGGTGTAATAGATGCACTTGGTGTCTTTCCCAGCCTGCTAATGAGCCCCAAAACTAATATTCAAAAGGAAGCTACATGGATGATGTCAAATATCACAGCTGGTCATCAGGACCAGATACAGCAAGTTGTGAATTATGGCTTAGTCCCATTCCTCACTGATGTTCTCTCTAAGGCAGACTTTAAGACTCAAAATGAAGCTGTCTGGGCTGTGGCCTGTTATACAAGTGGTTGGACAGATGAACAGATTGTATACCTCATTCATTGTGGCATAATAGAACCATTGATGAACCTCTCAACTGCAAAAGATACCAAAAGTATTCCAGTTATTCTGGATGCCACTTCAAACATCTTTGAGGCTGCTGAGAAACTAGGTGAAACTGAGAAACTTAGTATGATTGGAGAATGTGGAGATCTAGACAAAATTGAAGCTCTACAAAGCCATGATAATGAGTCTGTGTACAAAGCTTCATTAAGCTTAAACTTAATTGAGAAGTATCTCTGTTGAGGAAGAGGAAAATCAAAATATTGCAAAATATTGTACCAGAAACTACCTCTGAAGGCTATGCATCCCAAATTCAGGATGGCACTCCTGGGACCTTTAACTTTTAGATTCTACAGCAAAGCATAAATTCATTCGTTGTATATCAAGTTTGGTATAAGTTCTTCTTACAGTTTCTCTACTAAGAACTCTTTTTAAGTGTGTTTTGTTACTGTAACACTTTTGTGCAAGGAAGCTATACTTGAGCGTTCCAAACTGTCCCTACTGTATGAAGCTTCTCCCCTCAGTGGGTTTCTTATTTCTATGTGGAATCTCATATATTGCAGTGTGCTGTAAGTAAAGATTAACTTCCACACTTTTCTTTTTCTTTTTTTTTTTTAAGATTTTATTTATTTATTTATTTGTCAGAGAGAGAGAGAGAGAGAGAGAGAGCGCAAACACAGGCAGAGTGGCAGAGAGAGAAGCAGGCTACCCGCTGAGCAAGGAGCCCGATGCGGGACTTAATCCGAGGACCTGGGATCATGACCTGAGCCGAAAGCAGTGGCCTAACCAACTGAGCCACCCAGGTGTCCCTAAATTCCACACTTTTCTTAAAAAAAAAAAAATTAAAAAAAAAATTTTTAAAGATTTTATTTATTAATTTATTTGACAGAGAGAGAGAGAGAGAGAGAGAGAGATCACAAGTAGGCAGAGAGGCAGGCAGAGAGTGAGGGGGAAGCAGGCTCCCTGCTGAGCAGAGAGCCTGATGTGGGGCTCGATCCCAGGACCCTGAGATCATGACCTGCGCCGAAGGCAGCGGCTTAACCCACTGAGCCACCCAGGCACCCCCCCCCAAAAAAAAATTCTTTAAAAAAATAAACAAATGGAGTCAGACTAGAGTAGAGAAGGGGAGTCTTTGGGCCTAAGCTATACAGCAGATCCAGAGAACAATAATTCCAGATTGGCTGCAATATATAGAACTCATGAGTAGAGGTGATTTTGGGAAATAGAATTTAGGGGACCAAAGTACATAAGTAGAATCTTAGACACAGTAGAAGATATGACTGAATAAGAAGACACAGACAAAAAGAAAAACATTATAAATATCAAGGGGTAAATAGGCAAAGAAAAATTACAAGAAAAGCAAAGTCCAAATATAGAGATAACAAAAACCATGATGTCCTCTGAAAATTTTATAATGTGGATTAGAGATCCAATGGAACTTCACACTAGGTATATTCAGGGTCATATATTATAGTATATTATATTTATATAAATATAATATATATTATATATTATATTTAGCTGAGAGTTTTGTAAAGATTAATAGATTATAGTACATGATCTCATTAAATATTTATAAAGCATAAAAATATTGGATATTATATTTTAGGATAAACATAGAACATTGTTAATGTTACCATGGTTATAGAGGAAAATATACACCTTAACGTGGAAAATATAAAAATAAAGTTTTGGTTGACTAAGAAAAAATTAAAAGTGGGAGAAGTATTGATAGGAGAGCTACCTCATGTTATTAGTGGTGACTAGGATACACTCTCTGGAGAAGTGACATATTACAGAGGTGTTTAGTAGGGAATGAAAGGGCATTTATAATTTTATGAGAAAAGGGAAAGAAGAACATTGGCTATAATTTTTAATCTCAGTAAAATTATGCATCTAAATAATTACATAAAGATCAAGGCCATATATATTGCTGAAACATAGAAGTAACCACCAAGAAAGTAAAATAAAATAAAATAAAAAGTTGAGGATGTAGTCTCTGGCAAAAGAGACCAAAGAGTAATAGTTAAATGAGGGCTTATTGCTTTTCATTTTTAAGTTGTTCTCTATCAATGCAAGAATAAGTTGTTTTAAAAGAAAAATCATGTAGGCAAATGCAGGGTTAGCATAATTAATTATTTAAAAAAAATTAAAAGACAAACTAATCCTCATTATCAGACCTCCAAATATGTTGAGTATTACCTTTATATGTTTTTTTTTTTTTTCCCAGAAAAAGCAGTCAAGCCAATAGGTTGACCTCTGCTCCTGTGCCTCAGTCTTAGCATTAAATAAGCCAATGAAATGTTAATAACTTCAACACTTTTTAAAGAAAAATCTTTCATTTTGAAATAATTTTAGATTTACAGAAAAGTTGCAAAGATATTATGGGGAGTTCTCAATATCTTTCACACAGTCTACTCTGTTACCATGTAACAATGACATGTTCATCAAAACTAAGTGATTTAAAGTAATTATAATAATATTAACTGCAGTCCAGACTTTTTTCATGCTTTCTAAAACTTTCACAGATACCCTCTTTTTGTTCCAAGATCCAAACCTCGACAGTACATTGTATTTAAAGACTTTGGATGTAAAAGTCTTAGAGGAGAAGAAATAGTTAAGATCATGAAAGCTTCTGATCCCTAGGAGCTGGCAATTAAAAGTTCTTAGGGAATTAAAAGATAATTAAGGCTCTTAAGAGAATGATGCTACAGAGGTGATTGCATTGTTTACTTAGATGATAATCATAGACCCAGTCTAAATCTCCATGACTGTTCTTTCTAAGAACATATCTAGCATCAAAAAATGAGCACTACAGGGAAGTTATACATCAAGTGGATTCATTAATATCATCTCTGTAGATTACCAGGTACATTCCTCAGAAACAGCAGCCATATCTTAAGACTCTCCTACTCTGGCTCCTACTTTGGAACAAGTTGGAAGAATGAGTCACTCCTGCCATGTTTACCTTTTTTTTTTTTTTTTTATCCAGATAACTTCAACTAAATGATTTCTGTTTTTAAAAGTCTGGCATACCGAATACTTGTTTTTCTGAAGCTTAAGTGTGGGTTAGTATGAATGAAATAGTCTGTTGTTATTTTTCAAGTTAGCCTGAAAGCCATTTCATAACACATGTCAAAATATTGTGAATTCAGTTCACATTTCAGTTAAAAACAGTTTGAAACCTTTCACTAGGCTATGCTTACTTAAAAAAACCCTTACCAAAGTCATCTATTATTGATTTCATAAATTTGACAGCTTGTTTTTTCTTTTAAACAATACTAAATGATCTTAAACCACACCTTGTACAAGAGTTTTTTTTTGTTTGTTTTGTTTTGTTTTGTTTTTTCTTTTGTTTTGTTTTGTTTTGTTTTGTAGGGACATATCTTCTTTCAGTGATTCAGGTGAAAAAAATGAAAAGGCTGAATTTCCTTGTTAAAAGTAGGACCTGTTGAGGCAGACAGATTGAATAATGGGAGGCCAGTCAAATAAGAAAAGAATTTTGAATATAAGCTCTTTTAGAAATGAAATGCAGACTGTTAAACTACTCAGACACAGACTGTATTAAGTTATCTTAAGTACATACACCAAAGATCTATCTCTATCTATTCCTATCTCTATTATCTCTATCTCCACCACTATTTCTCTCTCTGTCTCTAGCTATATCATGTGTAGCCCAGATAAATAACATGTCTGACCAAAATGAAATTCATGACTGAAATACTAGGTATTCACAGGACAGGTATTTTGTCACCTGACCTTATATGGGGCAAAAAGTAAATCAGATAAATAAAACTTTCCTGTAGGGGCATCTGGGTGGCTCAGTGGGTTAAAGCCTCTGCCTTCAGCTTAGGTCATGATCCCAGGGTCCTGGGATCGAGCCCTGCATCAGGCTCTCTGCTCAGCGGGGAGCCTGCTTCTCTTCCTCTCTCTCTGCCTACTTGTGATCTCTGTCTGTCAAATAAATAAATAAATAAAATCTTAAAAAAAAAAAAAAAACTTTCCTGTAGTCACCCAGCCAGTGTGAAACATGAAATATAATTTTTGCAATTTTGCATTAGAAAAATCCACTTTTTAAAAAATCCTTTTTAATAATTTTCACAACAAGAAGATATATAATATGCAAAATTAAGAAGCTGTGTCACTAAGAGTCATCACACAAGCGTGCAACTTAAAAGTATTCTACACAGTGTATGCCAATGGGTCTGATATCAATCCTAGGAAGAGCAATTAAACTTGAATTTCCTCAGTTTGCTGATCAGTAAATAATGGAAGGTACTATTCTTTCTATAAAAACCAATAAAAGAAATATATATATATATATATGTATATATACATATATATATTCTTTTTTTTAATACACTAATGCGTGCAGCATTTCTAGTCCTTTAGAGGATAAGTGGTCCTCTTACTAAATGCACATTAAGATCATTAATATAATTAATGTCTCCAATCATTTTTTATAAAAAATGGTTTGACTCAAACCTTTAAAGTGTATTAAATAAAATATTTTTAAATGACAGGTAATAACTGTGGAGCTTTGTTTTCCATTTATGATTAGCTTCCTGGCTTGCGCAAGTATACTTTAGTGGTTTTTCTAATTTGGCAACAGGCAGAAAATATTATTGACAAGTGCTTCAGTACTGTTTGGAAATTCATTCATATATTTACTTACTCTGAAAAATTAATTCAAAACTTAAAATAAAGGGGGGTGCCTGGGTGGCTCAGTGGGTTAAAGCCTCTGCCTTCAGCTCAGGTCATGTCCAGGAATCAAGCCCCACATCGGGCTCTCTGCTCAGCAGGGAGTCTGCTTCCTCCTATCTCTCTCTGCCTGCTGCTCTGCCTACTTGTGATCTCTGTCTGTCAAATAAATAATCTTAAAAAAAAAAAACAAACTTAAAATAAAGGAATTAATACAGTAAATAAATAAAGTAATATTGTGAGAAGCAATACAATATTTTCTCTGCCAGGGTATATTCTGTCATATTTTTCAAATGATAAGTTTTTGGCTAATAATTTTGTTAAATTGTCAAAAGAGAATAAAACAATGACTTATGTGAGAAAACACAACAATAAAATAAAACAAAGTAATTAGAATTACTGAGTCTATGTTATGATGCTGCAAATAACAAAATCTTATGTAGACTGGCTAACTATAGGTTGAATCTAGCTTGTATGTATGTATTCTGTGTCTAAAAAGACTGCATAATTTTTTAAGAGGGGAAGAGGAATACTTAGAAAAAGCTATGCTAATATGGAAAATCATGTCCAAGGGGCATATAGTTCAAATTTTTATTTTAAACACCATTAGTCAACTCTAATGGCTTACATTTTAATATATTCATTTTAACTTGTTTAATTTAAGCCTCTCTTTTTGGTTTATATTAGCATCATCATCACATATGCTAGAATATAATTCTATTGGCATAGATAAAATTTGGTTTATACAAGGTCAGCAAGATTTATATTAAGTATTTAATACCAAAACATGTATTTTTATAATTTTTAAAATGAAGATATGGTGAAAACTAACAGCTGTGTAATAAAAGTACTGTTTTAGACAATGATTTTTGTGAAGAGGATAGACAGCTATCATGAATTATGAGCATACTGTTGATTAAATTAAATAAAAATAATATAGGCAGAAAATGAAGCTGTTGGAGAGTTTAATCTGTCTGAATTATTTGCCATGGCTTTACATTTGTCTTAAAGAATTAAACATCCAAATTCAGAAAGATCAAAATAAAAAAGAAAATCTTATTGCAAAGCAAATATAAATGCATTTGTTAGATCCCATTATTGGATATTACTTTATGAATTAACCATGTATTATTTTTTATTTGATTGCAAGTGATAATTAAACAGTTGGGAGACTGAAACCCTACCAGAGTAGTTGGTAAGTAGAGTTACCCCAAATGCAAGAGTCCAGAACCATGTGATAAAAGGAGACAGAAAAGAAATTTGAAATAAATTTCCTATGGTACAGAGAGAGGCTTCTTTCAGATGAATGTCCATGTAGGAAATTATTTTTCATAAAAGCCCACTATGGTCTATGATTCTATCTGATGGTGACTGTAGCCAATTTTTAAAATAGAATATACTTGGAAAGCACTGTGGAAAACATTTATACGGAGGAGAATAAGATATCTGAAAGATTCTGCACTTGCACAGATCTATTAAAAAAATAAATAAAATAAAAAATGTTTTTGTAAAAAAAATAAATAAGATCATAAAAATATAGTACCTTTGGAAAGGATGTAAAAAGGATAATTTTATACTTATCTGAAATCCAAAGGTGACAAGTGAACTACCACCAAAAGGCAAAACAAACAAAAAAGCAAACAGAATTAAAAAGAGGAGTGAATCATTCCTTGACTTAGATATGATAAAAGAGAGAATCTGTTTGAGAAAACTTCTCTTCTCAAAAAGATTTCCTGAAGGATAAGCCAGGTTTTACTGTAGCTTCTTCTAGGTGTATGGTATCTATTAGTACATTGGATATAATGTAACTATAATTCAATTATTCTCCAAGTGTGTTGGTTGAGGGTGAAAGTACACAAGTGTTTTAATTCATTTCAGATAATTTATTTCTTAATAAGAAGTCCTTAGATTCATGGACACAAATTTCATATACTCCATTTAAAAAATGATGCCAAAAAATGACAAAGAGGGGGAAAAAAAGGTATTTTTGGAAGTAAAGATTTGATATATAACAATGAAGTAGGTTGTGTCAGGATGTCATCATCTCATCTGTTCTCACCCATAAGAGCTCAGCAGCTCAGTTGCTGGTCTCCCCTCTCCCATGGACTTGTCAATAAAAACATATGAAGAAACAACCATGGCCAAGGGCCATATAAACTATATATACCAAGAATTTGTGAGGGGTCCCTGAATGGTTAGTATGGGCAAAGCCAAACTTTGTTGATCTAAAATAGGTCTCCAAAGACCTTGGGACAATGAGCTCCCGACTCCATAAAGGCAACTCTCTTAGAGGCGGTGGTGAAAGCCAGGAAGTGCCCTCGAGATCATCTTATCCGTCAACACCAGCACCGTGTGCCCTAGCGATGTGTTTACTCACACAAGACTTTACTTTGTGCGGGCAGCTGGATATCAGCTTTCCGTCGACTAAGCCAGCTCTTCAGAGTACTGACTCCTACAAAGGTTCCTACAGCGGCACACTTCAACTGAACTTGGACTGTATTCCTTTCATCCCTCCCTTGCCTGGAACAGTAGTATCGTTAATCAACATTGCTTTGGAGTATGTTACTTTTTTATTGGCTAATTTAAAGACATTATCTCGTATACTATAGGTTTGTGAAATTCACACATTGAGTGGATGTTAAATATGTCATTGGCAAAGATGGAAGAAATGATGCTTAAAGAAACCATGCATACTCATGTTCTTTCTCATTATCTTACTTATTTAAAGGACAAGTGGGTACTATAAAGAAAATAAAGACTTGGAGACACCTTTTAAAGAACTTCAAAGACATCATTTTTGGGAAACATTTAATCTAGTGTGTGAAATTGGTCAAAGGTACAAAAAATATGGCAAAGATGTTGAGTTATATCTAGAAGTTTTCAAAGAAGAGATGAGTCTTGAGCTAATTTTCTAAGAAGTGCAGAATTTTGATTTCTGTGTAATTGGGAAATACTTAAAATTACACATTAATAATTTTAATATACATTAATAATTTTAATATTCAATTTCATATAGGTACAAATGGTAGCTCTAATTTGTTTCCTCCCAAAATATTTAATTTCTCAGATTTTTACTTTATTATGAAAATATTTTGTAGCCAGCTTTAATTTTTAAGAATTTATTGTCTGCTTACAAATATATTTACAGGCTTTTTTTAATTCTTGTCTGCTGGTTTGTCCTGGTAGAAGTTCACTTCTTAAGAACACCATCACCAGAGGTTGAAAAGGAGAACTATGCTAAATAAGAACACATTTTGATCCTATGTTTCCTCATATATAAATACACAGATATAGTACATTTAAACTCTTCTAAAATATAACTGAATATAATTTTGGTACTATTTAGAAAAAAAAACAGAAAAACACTGATCTAAAATAATGAATTAAAATATCACTATTTCATTCTCAAAGGAAGTTAGTTTAGTCTTATTTAGCAACAGATTTAAAAATTTATAGATACTCATGTACATATATAAAAAGGAAAATATAAATGACATATACTAGGTAAAGTTTTTTAATCATTTTTTTAATTTTCTGAGTCAGACATCTCTAAATAATTTGCATCTCAGAATATTGGATGTCTATGAAAACCAGTAGCTATTAACAGATTTTCAGATAATAATGAGTACTCTTAGTTCTCACTCAAATGTTCCCTTAGTGATTCGAAGACTGACGTACTGAGGAATTATGGTCGTCTGACTCTAGAGTAACGACTAAGCTCTGACTCTCCAGGCAATGACAGCTTTGACATGACTACCACCTGGCCAATAGTAACAGTAAAGTGCAACTGATTTTTGAGCTAATGCATGATTTCACAGTTGCTAATATGTGAAAAATGGACATAATCTATGTCTATAGTCAATGGACAGAATCAATAAAATACAGTACTTTTTAACTCCTAGCATAATACCGAATGTTAGAAATGATAACGTAAGTGAAATTTTTAGTACAGATTAGGCACAAAATGCAATGAAAAATGGGAAAAATGTGGTAAGTGGAGTCCAAAAAAAAATCATATAAAATAGTGCTATTACATTATTGTGAGACTCATAAAATTGCTAGGGAGAGGCTGCACAGCCAACAGGCAAGGATTTCCGTGGGATACAAATGAACTCTAGGCCGAGATGTGTTTTGGAATTACCTAGTAGGCAACTTTTTTTCCCTTGGAAAATAGTGACCAGGGGTGTCTCTCTCTGGCCATGAGAAACTATCTAGTACAGGACTAAGTGCAATAAACAAATATAATACTAAATAAAACATATGAAGCAGGCATTTTTGGACATTGCCTTTCAAGCAAGCAGGACTTTTACCTCTGGGGGAAGAGAAACTCACAAGATGAGCCCCACACTAATTTGGCTTCTTGATGCAGATATTTTGGTCAGTGGCACTCATTCTGCTGAGTTGTGGAGGCAGAGTGAAGAACCTTGAAACAGAAACAAGATGGGATCAGGAAGGAGACAAGCCGTAAGAGGCTCAATCTCAGGAAACAAACTGAGGGTTGCTGGGGGTGGGAGGGGAAGGATAGGGTGGTTGGGCCGTGGACTTTGGGGAGGGTATGTGCTATGGTGAGTTCTGTGAATTTTGTAAGACTGATGCTTCACAGACCTGTACCTCTGAAGCAAATAATGCATTGTATGTTAATAATTAAAAAAAGAACCTTAAAACAGCTGAAATTTCTAAGCACAGTAACAAAGAAGAAGAACAGGGCAGAGAAAGGGTTCAAAACACAGAGACACATGCAAAATGATCTGAGTAACACAACTCAAGCTTTCATCCAGAATTAGTCTCCTGATCAGCCAGATGTTGGTAGTGTTGGTAGTGATTGTACTGAAACTAACACCTTGCTGGGTGAGCAGTGTTAAAATTAATAGTTCTTTCAAATAAATACTAATTTAAATAACCACATTTAAGTGTGATGCCTTAGTTCTTAAGATCAACTCATTTTTAGAACTGCTACCAAATCATGCAGGTAGTATATTGGGAGAGGTTACACTCAAGGCAAATATAATTTCAAACTATAAGTCTAGAATGATCTTGGAGAGGCAGATTTTCATACTTAGAGAATAAAATTGTCTATATCAAACTTTCAAAATCAATTTACAAGGGTGTGCCTAATAAGATGACAAGAAACAAATGATGAAGAAATGAGCCCATGTCATTTGTCTCCATAATAATGTTACATCCTAGCATTGTCTTTTATGTGCAAAGACTTAGTGATGGTATCTGTATTTATCATATGCAACTAGTGCAAGTAAACACAATTCAGGACCTTCTGAACTAGTTTTTCATCTGATATTATCACTTTCCATTGTACCACTAACCTCTCTTGATGTCCAAACCTGTCAAAGAAAGCACACACATCCGTGTGTGCACATGCACACACCATGGCTTCACACACACACACACACACACACACACACACACACACACATACGTCTGACAAATGAACTTCATGTATGGAAGGTCGATCTTTTCATCTGTGTCTGTAGTAGTTGACTCCAGTGTCTATTGCCATTTGTAGTCTATATGTCTGGTAGTCTGAAAACTTTGCATCTAATGTTCCTCCATATTCCAAATGGCTGCACACAGGGTTTGTCTTTCTTTCACATCTGATTTATATCAATCTGGGACTGGAATTCACTGCATGATGGGCTTCATTGTTTTCTGTGAATACTTCTTCTGTCCTGCTTGCTTGGGACTCTCCTTTTTTCATCTCAGAACAGAGCATCTGCTTAGGTATTCTGCTGTTCTCCATGTTCTGTACGTGTCCTGAAAGCAAAGTCTACTTTAGCAAGCATCACTTCAGTGTGAAAAACACTGGGTTCTTTTCATGACCTAATTTTGACATTTGACAAGGATGAATGGTATATAATGATAAAAACTCATAGATGTGGAGTGTGGAGAAAGTCTGATGTCATACAGACATGTAGAGATTTTATAACCCTTTCTTTCATTGGGTGGAGGGCATAATCCTTTGGTTTTTAAAGACTCAAATAAAGCAACTTGTCTTGATTCTCTTTACTATATTTTTAATATACCTGCATATTTTTTCCAGATATAAACAAGGTAGATAGAATAATTCAATGGTGGATTTTATTTGGGAATTGTCAGTAAATATTTCAGTTCATGGTATTCAAGAGGAAGACTGGAGCATAGCTTCCATTTACTTCTTTCTATGCTTGGGTTGCAAGAATAAACATCAGAATATGGCATGGCAGTATCTTGATGACTATCTCATGGATTTTCAATGATGCCTCCTGCCTATAAATGGGATATTTCCCAGAGGACTAAACACAAAATCTAACACCAATGTCTATATTCTTTCCAGCACTATCAAAGTAGAAATAAAGATGACTTAATAGTAAACATTATATATATATATATATATGCATTTAAGATTTTAATGTTTTTCATGAGTTAATTTTATCTTTATGTAATATTCCTCTTAATTGCTAAAATCATTTTTCTAAAGTCCACTTGCTCTGGTATTAATATGGCCACTCTAGTTTTATTTTAATGATTGTTTTTATGCTTTAGCTTTTTCCGATTTTTATTTTAAATTTAAGTATTCCTTGTTTTTAATATAGGTTTCTTGTACAGTGTTCATAGTTTGGATTTAGTTAATCCAATGCTCATCATTGATTGTTTATACCACATATTTTTACTGAGGAATAATTCATATACAAATTTTTACGAAAGATGTGCATTTCAATTTTTTTTAGTTTATTTAAAAAGTTGGGCAACCATCACCACGTTCTAATTCCAGAATATTTTCATCACCCCAAAATGGAACAACATATATAATAAGAGCAGTCACTTCCATTTCCCTTTCCCCCAGACCTGATTTACTTTCTGTCTCTATGGATATGCTTATTTTGGATATTTCATATAAATGGGATCATAAAATCTATGAGATTCTGTCCCTGCCTTATCTATTTAGCATAATATTTTCAAGATCACCAATACTGTAGCATGCATCAGTATTCCATTCCTTTTTATAACTAAAAAAATACCATTTTATAGTTACTCTATTTTGTTTATCCATTCATCTGTTGATGGATATTTGGGTGGCTTCCACTTTGTGGCTAGTATGCTTAATTCTCCTCTGAACATTCATGTACAAATTTTTATGTGAACATATACTTTCTATTTTCTTGCTTACATACTTAGGAAGGGAACTACTAGATCATATGATGATTTCATGTCTAATTTTTTGAGAAACTGCTAAATTGTTTCCCAAAGAGGATGCATCATTTTGTATTCCCACCAGCAATATGAGGTTGGTTCCACTTTATCCATAGCCTTGTCAAAACTTGTTATTGTCTATATTTTTGGTGACAGCCATCATGATACGTGTGAAATCTTACCTCTGTTATTTTTATTTGCATTTCCCTGGAAACGCGTGACATTGTTCATGTGCTATTGGCCACTTGTATGTCCTCTTTGGAGAAATATGTAGTCGAGTCCTTTGTCCATTTTTAATTGGATTAAGTGTCTTTAAACTGATGTTTGCTGAGCTGCTTTGGGTCCTACACAGCTTATTTCCTCTCTGTGATTTGAACCCCTCCCAATCCCAACTTGGTCTTTTGGTGCCTTTCTTCCTGGTTCCACTGGCCAGAAAAATGGATTTTTTTCTCTCCTCCCCTACCCTCCCCTCCCCTCCCTCCCTCCCTTCCTTCTTTCTTTCTTTTTAGGACTTTATTTATTTATTTGACAGAGATTGTGTGAGAGAGCCCAAGCAGCGGATGCACCAGAGGAAGAGGAAGAAGCAGGCTCCCCTCTGAGCAGGCAACCAGACACAGGGCTCAATCCCAAGACCCTGGGATCATGACCTGAGATGAAGGCAGATGATTAACCAACTGAGCCATCCAAGTGCCCCCAGAAAAATGTATTTCTATCCATTTCAGTCACCTGCTTCTTTCCACAGTTCTGAGACTAGTACTACCTTCAGGACAAATTATCCAGAGAAAATAGGGAACACAAGCTTTGTAGGTCATTTCCCCAAACTCTGACTCTCTTCTATTATTAAACTGTTTTATTTTCAGAATTGTTCAATAGTTACATTTTGCCTATTGCACAACATTTTTAATTATAATTAGTGAGGAATATAGGCTTTAATAGACTTACTCCTCCATGCCAGAAAAACTGTACAGTCTATGTGGACTTAAAGTGACAAATTTTTAAACTCTAAATTAAAAGACAGCCTTCTGTTAATAACAGTGATATCTCACCCACTACTTGGAATGATATTATTTCATTTCAAAGTCCTGCTTTCTCATTCCTATAGAAGTCTGTAGAGAAGAGTAAGTTTCTGGGGGAATTTCATGATAATTTGTTTACATAACTGCAACTATTCTGAAATTTAGCTTCATGTATTTTTTCCATTCATGTATTATTTTACTACTCATTGTTTACATATTGCAGTTATTTTAATTTTACCATTTTTAATTTCACAGGTTCTTATACATTATATGTGATATTTATTGAATTTAATTATATTAATACTTAATATAAATTAATTTAGGTATATACCAAAACACATATTATGATTTACAAGAGGATTGTGCATTAATTATAAGATATCATTTTAGCTAAAATTAATTTTGTTGTAGACATGAGAAAATAATTGCACACTTAAAGTTGAAGGGTATTCATGTTCTTAAAATTGATATTAGAATTAAAATACTATCATAAAGTAAATACTATCATAAACTATTATATTTAAATACAGTTTTAAACATTGAAAAAATTGCTTAATTGAAGTGTTTGAAGATTGTGTAGTATATCTAGAATTATATTCACATTTTGATTACATCTACTCAGTTGATTAAAAAACCCAGAGAAATATAGTGTTGTATGAATAAATTGTTTTATTGACTAAAAACATCCATCAGTTGGTTTACAGGATTTTATTACCATTTCCATTTATATTTCATATGATGTAAGCATTAAAATTCTGATAAGTGATAACCAACATAAAACTCAGATGCTCTTGTTCAGTTATATTAAATCACAAATGTATGATATTTATTTCATATTTAAATATTTCTATAACAATGTTATTGTTCCATTAAACAAAGAGTTTTACCCCCTCCAAATCTTTTATTTCACATATTTTATTTTTTTTATTTATTTTTTTTAATGTTGAGATTTTTCTTTTTTTTTAAAGATTTTATTTAATTATTTGTCAGAGAGAGAGAGGGAGAGAGAGCAAGCACAGGCAGACAGAATGGCAGGCAGAGGCAGAGGGAGAAGCAGGCTCCCTGATGAGCAAGGAGCCCGATGTGGGACTCGATCCCAGGACGCTGGGATCATGACCTGAGCCGAAGGCAGCTGCTTAACCAACTGAGCCACCCAGGCGTCCCTTATTTCACATATTTTAAATTCAAGTTGCTTGGGCATATATCTGATGTGAATGAAAGTATTGCATTATTGATTAAAGTCTTCTGTTGTTCGAATATGTCTATATTGTCAAGATTTGCAATTTAAGATTAAAATGGATTTTACCTATTTTGAAAAATTTGAGAAGTAATAATAATACCATGTTAGAAACAGAACTATTTATTACCTAATAATATTATAATAGGTTTTGACTTTTTACCAATTCTCAAATACATAAGATTCTTATGAATAGCTGTGTACTCACATAAGGGGTTTCTATTTTCATACCTATGCAGTTCTCAGTGATACAACCAAGTTAAAATCACAGTTGAACAGCATATACTTTTCATGCCATTGAAATCCATCATTTTTTGTCTTAATTACCTATAGTCTATTCTTACTGAAGCCAAAGAAACTTCGTAACAAATTATATTCAGTCTGAAAGCATAAGACATTTTATGTTTCCTTGCAACACAAATATTCACTTTCAGCAATAATTAATTAAAAATGGTTATATTCCATATAACTATCTGTGAGAAATATTTTATCATTTATATTAAAGAAATTCATTATCTAATTGATATTTCAATGTAGCATCTATAAAACATATATTGTAAATGCTCCTTTGAACTGATATTCCACAAAACATGTTTATATTTTTTAAGAATTATGATAGGTAAAGCATCTGTTAGTCATCTATAGATTACTCTTAATCATGATCTGTGTTCAAAATGTGTACTTTTTGAAAGCAAATAATATGCTGGTGGTTAATAATGTCACCCAAAATAGGAAAACCAGTAAGCAACTCTACAATCACTAAAAGAGAAGATCAATTTTCTCTTTCTATTGAAATTGCCTTTCCCCAGGTGGTCAATTGCACTTGTCATCTGTTATTTTGGAAAATGTACAAGATTTAATAGATGAGGTATATCAAACTAACTACATTAACAATGTACCAGCTGTCAATATGGCTAAAACCCAGCATCATCTTTTGGGAAAAACAAATTCCAAAATGCAGACAGTATACTATTAGTCTGATAGAATGATTATAAGTTCCAACATCTGTTGCACATTTTACAATTAATTGTGATTTGTTTTCTCTAAAAATGCACATTTCTTTGTTATATAAGAAACATGATATTATGGAACATTCATTGTCTGGTAATGACAAAAAGGAACTATAAGTTAAATGGTGTCACATATTTGCACGATAAATATCCTCCAAACTAATTACAGATATTTATTCAAAACTAGCAAATCCATGTCAATTAACTCAATTTCAGTCTTATATGGATAAAAATTACCTCTTAATTTTCTTTTCAAGTATTACTATGACACAAATTATGAAAAATGGAATCAAACAGATAAAAAAATCAAATTTCTGTCATAATATTTATAGATACTAGTAGTTTATTCCATGACAGGATGCACATTCTATAATCACAGAATGCTAGTTTATAGTTTTAACACTAGTTTTTTTTTTTTTAACACTGTGTAAGGTGCTAAATTCAATATCTAAATTGTTATTCTGTAATTTTTGAAAAAAATTGAGAAATTTCTACCAATTGCTATTTGGTATGAAACTTATTCACCTATGCATAACCTCTATTCTGATTTTGATAGCTTTCATCATTTCAAAATTAAAAAGGATAAAAACAAGTTGATGTGTCCTCTGAAACATAAGGTTAATTTTAACATCAACTTAGTTTGAAGACTGATCTACAAGTAAAGTCTTAAATCATTAAGGTCTGTGCCACATCTTACTCAGCTACTTATTTTGATAGACTAATTTCACATGTTTCTGCTTAACAATTGGTTAAACTATATTTCCATTCCATGATTTTTACCCCAACATACCTATATTTTATTTTTTTGGCACAATGACACTTCAATTAGTAGCTATCTATTTTACACTTAAAATTATTTTTTAGAGTTCTAGAAACTTCCAAAATAGCTTAAATAAAACTCTAGAATTCAGACAGGTAAATGGAAGCATAAATCGAATTAGATAAAGATATGTGAGGTTTCCAGGAATATTGCTTCTTAGTTGTAATTACTACTGGTGGTATTTATAATATCAAGAATGCTTTTGTGTTCATAATTACTAACCTACTGTTCTATGATACCACATTTGGGAAAGTCAATCATGCACTATTGGAAAGATGCCCAGATTTATGGATATCTTTCATACCGTATGTATCACAAGAACAATTATTTTGGGGAGTTTTCCTAATTTAAGGTAACATTCTTTGTACATTTGTAGAAATAAATATCTACTTTTCCCAAAATTATGGAAGAATATAACAGAAAACAATTACAAAAATTAATCTTTGAAGCATCTTAAAATTAGTATGTCCAAAATTATTTATTCACTGGCTCAATATGTCTAGGTCTGAGAATATGCTGAGCATTACGAGTAATCTTATCAGATGTTAATCTTCAGTGTAGACTGAATTCAGTTAGATATCCTGGTAGAAAAATAGGATGCATGTGATTTAGACACTGCCCTCAAAGTGTTTGTCATCTACCTGGAGATTAAAGAAAGCTACATGTAAAAGCATATTACTAAGTTACAAGTATTACATCCGTAGTATAAATAAATGGTTTGAGAAATAAGAGGGTACAACAAAAAGCCTGAAGAAGATATGAGACTGTTAGGTCAGAATCAAAGGATAGTTTATTACTAACAGATAATGGTAGCCAGAGTAACATTATTGTACTTCTTCCTTGAACCCCAAAATTTAGTGTTATGTGGTGAGTGCCAGACAACCTACATATTCAGTACTATGTGCTGTAGGAAAAGAACCCTGAGGTTAGGGAACCTTGATCTTATAAATGGGGCTACTAGCGGGGCACCTGGGTGGCTCAGTGGGTTAAGCCTCTGCCTTCGGCTCAGGTCATGATCTCAGGGTCCTGGGATCGAGCCCCACATCGGGCTCTCTGCTCAGCAGGGAGCCTGCTTCCCCCTCTCTCTCTGCCTGCCTCTCTGCCTACTTGTGATCTCTGTCAAATAAATAAATAAAATCTTTAAAAAAAATGGGGCTACTAGCAAATATGACCAATTTGCCATAGAGGAAAAATATCTTGTTTTCCTGGACATTAAGCAAATCTGCTCCAGAGAGAAATAGTCTGTCTTTTGTGGAGGAGCATTATAAAATATTTTTGAAAAGATAATGCAGAGCGAAATGTCTACTAATGATTTTCTACATAAATGTGCATAAATGTAAACAAGAATGATCTTTTGGCACCTATATCTATAATCTTATTTAATATATTTAATAAAATAATAATAAATGAACAAATGTTAATTAACATTATTCCTAAAGTAATAATAGTTAATAGCAAATGAAATAGCAATACAGATGGTCATTGTTTACTAATAAAATAAAGTGATAAGTTGTATAGTTTAATTTTATAAATATTTAAATGTTTAAAATATCTGTATGATTGGGGCCCTTAGGTGGTTGAGTCAGTTAAACATCCAACTCGATTTTGATTTTGGTCATGTTCTCAGGTTTTGAGGTCAAGCCCTAAGTAGGGCTTATGCTCAGTACTCAGACTGCTTGTCCCACTTCCTCCCCCTGGCTTATACTTTCTCTCTTTCTCAAATAAAAACAAACAAACAAACAAACAAATAAATATCTTTTAAAAAGTCTTAAAAAGTAAAAGATCTATATGACTAAGACAAGAAAATGCATGAAATAATTTTAATGAAAAAGAACTTGGTTTGGGATGGAGTTATTAAAACATAGGGTTTTGAAAATTGTGATTCAAGTTGATTTTCATGGATTAGACAAAGGATAGACAGCCAAATGTGATCAACTTTAATTCCAGTAGAACTCCATATGGGAAAATAGAAAGAGATGTTATGGTGGGACTTCTGAAAAAGAGGAGTCCTACTGGGTATATGGCAAGTCATGGGTCACTAAGCACTCAGTCATTGAAAAGCAATTAATTTTTGGAGAGATGTTTTAAATATACAACCACATAAGTTTAATATTGGTTTAGAGACTGAGTGAAGATGAATCTTCAAATGGTAAAACTTTTTCCAGCAATGTGGCAGGAAAGGAGTTGGATGGAATTGTCTTAAGAATAAAGACTAATGTCACCATAAAATCAAAAGATAGTGAAAGCAGTTGAAGAAATAAATCAATCTTTGATTCCCTTACTTTTCCTAATTTTCACATAATTTTTTAATACTTTATGTAAATGCAAGACAGTGTTCTGCTTGTTACTATAGCAAATGTTTGATTTGAAATCTTGTTTGTAGAAGAGAATTGGGGAAAGGTAAGGAGAGGGAAAACATAAAATGATATTCAGAAGTGTTTCTTATTTACAGATGATGATATATATCAAGTGCATGTTTATCACTCATTTCATAGATCAGATTATTTTCAACTCCTAAAGTATTTAGAAGAGGTAAAATCCAGGGTTGTGACATAAAGAAGCAAACCAAATTCAATGGTCTCAATCAGCAATGTGTGAGTGGAAATTTCTCAATAAATCACATATCTCAATAGAAAAATGGTGGACAGAGGAGGGAGTCAAGATGGCGGAGAAGTAGCAGGCTGAGACTACTTCAGGTAGCAGGAGATCAGCTAGATAGCTTATCTGAAGATTGCAAACACCTACAAATCCAACGGGAGATCGAAGAGAAGAAGAAAAGCAATTCTAGAAACAGAAAATCAACCACTTTCTGAAAGGTAGGACTGGCGGAGAAGTGAATCCAAAGGGACGGGAAGATAGACTGCGGGGCGAGGGGCCGGCTCCCGGCAAGCGGTGGAGCAACGGAGCACAAAATCAGGACTTTTAAAAGTCTGTTCCGCTGAGGGACATCACTCCAGAGGCTAAGCCAGGGTGAAGCCCACGCAGGGTCAGCGTGGCCCCAGGTCCCGCAGGGTCACAGAAGGATCGGGGGTGTCTGAGTGTCACAGAGCTTACAGGTATTAGAACGGGGAAGCCGGCTACAGAGACAAAGCCGAGGAGTGAGCTCTCAGGTCGGCATACCTTGAACCTGTCGCAGGCTGGGTGAGCTCGGAGCACGGTCGGAGGCCAGGGAGACAGGAGTGATTTGGGCGCTGTTCTCTGAGGGCACACTGAGGAGTGGGGCCCCGAGCTCTCAGCTCCTCCAGGCCAGAGACCAGGAGGCCGCCATTTTCATTCCTGTCCTCCGGAACTCTATGGAAAGCATTCAGGGAACAAAAGCTCCCGAAAGCAAACCCGAGCAGATTACTCAGCCAGGCCCCTGGTAAGGGTGGTGCAATTCTACCTGAGGCAAAGACACTTGAGATTCACTACAACAGGCCCCTCCCCCAGAAGATCAACAAGAAATCCAGCCAGGACCAAGTTCACCTACCAAGGAGTGCAGTTTAAATACCAAGGAGAGCAGCGGAATTCCAGAGGAGGAGAAAGCAAAGCATGGAACTCATGGCTTTTTCCCCATGATTCTTTAGTCTTGCAGTTAATTTAATTTTTTTTTCTTTTTCAATTTTTTTTCTCTCTTCTTCTGCTAAATTTTTTAAACTTTTACCCTTTTCTTTTTTTAACATTTTTTAACTAGTTTATCTAATATATATATATATTTTTCTTTTTATATTTTTTCCTTATTCGTTTTCTTTTTTTAATTGTTTCTTTCTTTTTTTTTTTTCTTTCTGAACCTCTTTTTATCCCCTTTCTCCCCTCTCATGATTTGGGATCTCTTCTGATTTGGTTAAAGCATATTTTCCTGGGGTCTTTGCCACCCTTTTAGTATTTTACTTGCTCCTTCATATACTCTTATCTGGACAAAATGACAAGACAGAAAAATTCACCACAAAAAAAAAGAACAAGAGGCAGTACCAAAGGTTAGGGACCTAATCAATACAGACATTGGTAATATGTCAGATCTAGAGTTCAGAATGACAATTCTCAAGGTTCTAGCCGGGCTCGAAAAAGGCATGGAAGATATTAGAGAAACCGTCTTGGGAGATATAAAAACCCTTTCTGGAGAAACAAAAGAACTAAAATCTAACCAAGTTGAAATCAAAAAAGCTACTAATGAGCTGCAATCAAAAATGGAGGCTCTGACTGCTAGGATAAATGAGGCAGAAGAAAGAATTAGCGATATAGAAGACCAAATGACAGAGAATAAAGAAGCTGAGCAAAAGAGGGACAAACAGCTACTGGACCACGAGGGGAGAATTCAAGAGATAAGTGACACCATAAGACGAAACAACATTGGAATAATTGGGATCCCAGAAGAAAGGGAAACAGAGAGGGGAGCAGAAGGTATATTGGAGAGAATTATTGGAGAGAATTTCCCCAATATGGCAAAGGGAACAAGCATCAAAATCCAGGAGGTTCAGAGAACCCCCCTCAAAATCAATAAGAATAGGTCCACACCCCGTCACCTAATAGTAAAATTTACAAGTCTTAGTGACAAAGAGAAGATCCTGAAAGCAGCCCGGGAAAAGAAGTCTGTAACGTACAATGGTAAAAATATTAGATTGGCAGCAGACTTATCCACAGAGACCTGGCAGGCCAGAAAGAGCTGGCATGATATATTCAGAGTACTAAACGAGAAAAACATGCAGCCAAGAATACTATATCCAGCTAGGCTATCATTGAAAATAGGAGGAGAGATTAAAAGCTTCCAGGACAAACAAAAACTGAAAGAATTTGCAAATACCAAACCAGCTCTACAGGAAATATTGAAAGGGGTCCTCTAAGCAAAGAGAGACCCTAAAAGTAGTAGATCAGAAAGGAACAGAGACAATATACAATAACAGTCACCTTACAGGCAATACAATGGCACTAAATTCATATCTCTCAATACTTACCCTGAATGTTAATGGGCTAAATGCCCCAATCAAAAGACACAGGGTATCAGAATGGATAAAAAAACAAAACCCATCTATATGTTGCCTACAAGAAACTCATCTTAAACCTGAAGACACCTCCAGATTTAAAGTGAGGGGGTGGAAAAGAATTTACCATGCTAATGGACATCAGAAAAAAGCAGGAGTGGCAATCCTTATATCAGATCAATTAGATTTTAAGCCAAAGACTATAATAAGAGATGAGGAAGGACACTATATCATACTCAAAGGATCTGTCCAACAAGAAGATCTAACAATTTTAAATATCTATGCCCCTAACGTGGGAGCAGCCAACTATATAAACCAATTAATAACAAAATCAAAGAAACACATCAACAATAATACAATAATAGTAGGGGACTTTAACACTCCCCTCACTGAAATGGACAGATCATCCAAGCAAAAGATCAACAAGGAAATCAAGGCCTTAAATGACACACTGGACCAGATGGACATCACAGATATATTCAGAACATTTCATCCCAAAGCAACAGAATACACATTCTTCTCTAGTGCACATGGAACATTCTCCAGAATAGATCATATTCTCGGTCCTAAATCAGGTCTCAACCGTTATCAAAAGATTGGAATCATTCCCTGCATATTTTCAGACCACAATGCTCTGAAGCTAGAACTCAATCACAAGAGGAAATTTGGAAAGAACCCAAATACATGGAGACTAAACAGCATCCTTCTAAAGAATGAATGGGTCAACCAGGAAATTAAAGAAGAGTTGAAAAAATTCATGGAAACAAATGATAATGAAAACACAACGGTTCAAAATCTGTGGGACACAACAAAGGCAGTCCTGAGAGGAAAATATATAGCGGTACAAGCCTTTCTCAAGAAACAAGAAAGGTCTCAGGTACACAACCTAACCCTACACCTAAAAGAGCTAGAGAAAGAACAAGAAAGAAACCCTAAACCCAGCAGGAGAAGAGAAATCATAAAGATCAGAGCAGAAATCAATGAAATAGAAACCAAAAAAACAATAGAACAAATCAACGAAACTAGGAGCTGGTTCTTTGAAAGAATTAATAAGATCGATAAACCCCTGGCCAGACTTATCAAAAAGAAAAGAGAAAGGACCCAAATAAATAAAATCATGAATGAAAGAGGAGAGATCACAACGAACACCAAAGAAATACAGACAATTATAAGAACATACTATGAGCAACTCTACGCCAACAAATTTGACAATCTGGAAGAAATGGATGCATTCCTAGAGACATATAAACTACCACAACTGAACCAGGAAGAAATAGAAAGCCTGAACAGACCCATAACCAGTAAGGAGATTGAAACAGTCATCAAAAATCTCCAAACAAACAAAAGCCCAGGGCCAGATGGCTTCCCGGGGGAATTCTACCAAACATTTAAAGAAGAACTAATTCCTATTCTCCTGAAACTGTTCCAAAAAATAGAAATGGAAGGAAAACTTCCAAACTCATTTTATGAGGCCAGCATCACCTTGATCCCAAAACCAGACAAGGATCCCATCAAAAAAGAGAACTACAGGCCAATATCCTTGATGAACACAGATGCAAAAATTCTCGCCAAAATACTAGCCAATAGGATTCAACAGTACATTAAAAGGATTATTCACCACGACCAAGTGGGATTTATTCCAGGGCTGCAAGGTTGGTTCAACATCCGCAAATCAATCAATGTGATACAACACATTAATAAAAGAAAGAACAAGAACCATATGATACTCTCCATAGATGCTGAAAAAGCATTTGACAAAGTACAGCATCCCTTCCTGATCAAAACTCTTCAAAGTGTAGGGATAGAGGGCACATACCTCAATATTATCAAAGCCATCTATGAAAAACCCACTGCAAATATCATTCTCAATGGAGAAAAACTGAAAGCTTTTCCGCTAAGGTCAGGAACACGGCAGGGATGTCCATTATCACCACTGCTATTCAACATAGTACTAGAAGTCCTAGCCTCAGCAATCAGACAACAAAAGGAAATTAAAGGCATCCAAATCGGCAAAGAAGAAGTCAAACTATCACTCTTTGCAGATGATATGATACTATATGTGGAAAACCCAAAAGACTCCACTCCAAAACTGCTAGAACTTGTACAGGAATTCAGTAAAGTGTCAGGATATAAAATCAATGCCCAGAAATCAGTTGCATTTCTCTACACCAACAACAAGACAGAAGAAAGAGAAATTAAGGAGTCCATCCCATTTACAATTGCACCCAAAACTATAAGATACCTAGGAATAAATCTAACCAAAGAGACTAAGAATCTATACACAGAAAACTATAAAGTACTCATGAAAGAAATTGAGGAAGACACAAAGAAATGGAAAAATGTTCCATGCTCCTGGATTGGAAGAATAAATATTGTGAAAATGTCTATGCTACCTAAAGCAATCTACACATTTAATGCAATTCCTATCAAAGTACCATCCATGTTTTTCAAAGAAATGGAACAAATAATCCTAAAATTTATATGGAACCAGAAAAGACCTCAAATAGCCAAAGGAATATTGAAAAAGAAAGCCAAAGTTGGTGGCATCACAATTCCGGACTTCAAGCTCTATTACAATGCTGTCATCATCAAGACAGCATGGTACTGGCACAAAAAACAGACACATAGATCAATGGAACAGAACAGAGAGCCCAGAAATAGACCCTCAACTCTATGGTCAACTAATCTTCGACAAAGCAGGAAAGAATGTCCAATGGAAAAAAGACAGCCTCTTCAATAAATGGTGTTGGGAAAATTGGACAGCCACATGCAGAAAAATGAAATTGGATCATTTCCTTACACCACACACAAAAATAGACTCAAAATGGATGAAGGTCCTCAATGTGAGAAAGGAATCCATCAAAATCCTTGAGGAGAACACAGGCAGCAAGGTCTTCGACCTCAGCCGCAGCAACATCTTCCTAGGTACATCGCCAAAGGCAAGGGAAGCAAGGGCAAAAATGAACTATTGGGATTTCATCAAGATCAAAAGCTTTTGCACAGCAAAGGAAACAGTTAACAAAACCAAAAGACAACGGACAGAATGGGAGAAGATATTTGCAAACAACATATTGGATAAAGGGCTAGTGTCCAAAATCTATAAAGAACTTAGCAAACTCAACACCCAAAGAACAAATAATCCAATCAAGAAATGGGCAGAAGACATGAACAGACATTTCTGCGAAGAAGACATCCAGATGGCCAACAGACACATGAAAAAGTGCTCCACATCACTCGGCATCAGGGAAATACAAATCAAAACCACAATGAGATACCACCTCACACCAGTCAGAATGGCTAAAATTAACAAGTCAGGAAATGACAGATGCTGGTGAGGATGCGGAGAAAGGGGAACCCTCCTACACTGTTGGTGGGAATGCAATCTGGTGCAACCACTCTGGAAAAAAGCATGGAGGTTTCTCAAAATCTTGAAAATAGAACTACCCTATGACCCAGCAATTGCACCTCTGGGTATTTACCCTAAAGATACAAATGTAGTGATCCAAAGGGGCACGTGCACCCAAATGTTTATAGCAGCAATGTCTACAATAGCCAAACTATGGAAAGAGCCTAGATGTCCATCAACAGAGGAATGGATAAAGAAGATGTGGTATATATACACAATGGAATACTATGCAGCCTTCAAAAGAAATGAAATCTTGCCATTTACGACGACGTGGATGGAACTAGAGGGTATCATGCTTAGCGAAATAAGTCAATCGGAGAAAGACAACTATCA
This sequence comes from Enhydra lutris kenyoni, assembly GCF_002288905.1. NCBI lineage: Eukaryota > Metazoa > Chordata > Mammalia > Carnivora > Mustelidae > Enhydra > Enhydra lutris. The sequence continues at coordinate 13,863,319 of NW_019154112.1, read as the reverse complement.
TATGATCTCCCTGATATGAGGAAGTGGAGATGCAACATGGGGGGTTAAGGGGGTAGGAGAAGAATAAATGAAACAAGATGGGATTGGGAGGGGGACAAACCATAAATGACTCTTAATCTCACAAAACAAACTGAGGGTTGCTGGGGGGAGGGGGGTTGGGAGAAGTGGGGTGGAGTTATGGACATTGGGGAGGGTATGTGCTGTGGTGAGAGCTGTGAAGTGTGTAAACCTGGCGATTCACAGACCTGTACCCCTGGGGATAAAAATATATTATATGTTTATAAAAAATTAAAAAAGAAAAAAAAGAAAGAATAAAAAGAAAAATGGGGGACAATAAATAACAATTTACAAATAAAAAAAGATTTTACAAAATTAATAATTAATTAAATCAGCCTCACTAGAAAAAAAATGAATTTTAGTGTTTTATGATAAATCATAAGGTTAAAAATAGAAGTTTCAGTGAGAATGCAATGGGAAAAATGTATTCTCATAGAGTGCTAGAAGAAATGGACACTCATGCTAACTTTCTGGAAGTAATGATCAAATTGATACATAGTTAATGACTAAATCTTACTCAAACTGTAGCACTAAATGGAGCTTGTTATCTTGTTTTCATAGGTGCTGCTTCTGCTGTTAAAGTTATGCAGAGTAAGTGGTCGTATTCACTAGACCTATGGTCCAATATGAAGACTGAACACCTAGGCAAAGTTTTACTGAGCTTTGCCACATGAGTGAGTCAATTTGACCTCAAGAGCCCATGATGGGATATAGCCAACTTCCTAGTGTGTGGCATTTATGCAGGAATAGTAGGATTGAAGAGAAAAAAAACTTTGATACATCCATCTGTTTGATGAAATCAGAAAGGCAGTCTTTTGATAAAAGTCAGGATATATTTTAGCTTCAATCTCTGAAGGAAAAATGAATTTTTTTTTTTTTTTTTTTTTTTTGCTTTAAGTAAGGTTATATTTTTTCCAGTCATGCAGTAGGGATGCCACATTTAGACAGAAAGTCACCTCTCTCTCTCTTTCTGTCTCCCTCATTTTAGCTATCTACAGGTAAATCCAAATTATTCATGGATTCCATATTTCCTGTTTGCTTCCTTGTAAAAAATTATTTTTAACTCCAAAATCAATACTCATATGCTTTCATGGTTATTCAGACATGTGCTGAGTAGTGAAAAATTTGAGTTGCCGGCTACTCAAGTTCCCAGGTAAGGCTGACCAAAGTGATGTTCTGCCTTGTTTCAGCTCTTGCACTGTAAAACGTATCCTTTTCCCCCCCAGTATATTTATCGCCACATTTTTTTGCTTTTTGCTGGTAATTTTGCTGTTCAAAATGGCTCCCAAATGCAGTGCTGTGGTGTTGTGCATTATTTCTAAATGTGAGAAATCTGTAATGTATTTTACTGAGAAAATCCATGTGTTAGATAAGCTTCTTTCAGACATGAGTTACAAGGCTGTTGACTATGAATTCAATGATCATGAATCAACCATATATATTAAATGTCTTTTAACAGAAACACAGGTAAAATAAGTTTATGCATTGATCAACTAATGAAAATATTGTGACCAGAGGCTTAAAGGAAACTAATTATGTCTCAGACCAACCATTCAGCATTTGCTAATACAATGTTCTTGGCAACTGTATAGAATATAACTACCACAGACAACAAGGATCCACTATATATATGTAATATGAAAATGCTGTGTCTGTGTCTTTGCATCTCTCTCTGTCTACATATATACATAAGAACTGTTGCATGTGTATATATGTCTGTGCGTGTATATAAACAGATATATATACACACATACTCAGAAACACAGATATATGTACACACATACCAATTCTCATATATATTAAAATATTTAAATAAATGTTAAATGGTCAGATTATAAGTGATTTAAGTTTTTATTTATGTTTCAAAAATTTCCAAACGTTCTGCTATCACTATTATGCTCACAGATCCAAATAAATAAATCTCATTTCAAAATTATAATGTTACCATTTAATTAAAATGTCAAAAATGTCTGCTTTTAGGAATTTTTAAAAAGATTTTATTTACTTGTTGGAGACAGAGAGCACAAACAGGGGGAGTGGCAGGCAGAGGGAGAAGCAGGCTCTCTGCTGAGCAGGGAGCCTGATGCAGGGCTCAATCCCAGGATCCCAGGTTCATGACCTGAGCCGAAGGCAGAGGCTTAACCAACTGAGCCACCGAGGCTCCCTTTCAGGAAATTTTTAATGCAAAATAAAAAGTAACATATAAAAACTATGAGTGAGAATATGCATAATTGAATCACTTATAATAATAGTTTAAGATTGGAAGCAAATTTAAACATCGCACCATAGAAAAATGGCTAAGTAATCTATGCATACAGTGGGAATTTTAATTCTTTTATACCTGCAGTATATTTTTTATGTTCTGTTTTATTTCAAAGAAAATGTGTGTGTGTGTGTGTGTGTGTGTGTGTGTGTGTGTGTGTTTAAGAATTTACTCGTTTACTTGACAGAGAATGAAAAAGCCATCACAAATAGGGGGAGAGGAGAGGCAGGCTCCCCACTGAGCAGGGATCTCCATGCAGGGCTTGATCCCAGGACCCCTGGACCAAAACCTGAGCCTGAGGCAGATGCTCAACTGATTGAGCCACCCAGGTGCCAGGGAAAATGTGTTTCTTTAGTAAGAAAAAAAAAGTGTTTGTTACACAAGAGACTAATTTTTAACTGTTACAGAGGTCACCTTGTTCAAAAATGTGCTGCACTATGTATATACTATTCTGAAATAATAATGTTTTCTGGTTTTTTTTTTTTTTTTTGTAACAATAAATTGTAACTGGTTTAACCAGCAAATTTTCCTACTGAACCTGGCAAGGTAGCTCTAAAGTGAAGATACCTTATGAAACATGGATGCTACGAACAACACAAAAAGGCATAAAGTTTGCAGTCCCATATTGACAGTGTGAAAGCGTATCTAGCTGCAATGAAAAATAACCCAATTGTATAAATATGAATGTATGGGACTATTACATTTTTCCAAACTTTTACGAATATGGTTTTGGAGATAGGGATGGGAATGCTATGGTGTGTCTTATACAAGACATCCAATTTTTCCAGGAAATTCTAAGGAATGGAAGTCAGGTTTAAATCAGAATGTTAACTAAGGGATAAGGTAACACCAAGGCCTGTGCTTATAAAGAAACAGGTGGGACTGAAGGAACTGCTTTTAGCAGAAAAATGTGTAAAGAAAAACTAGAGCTTTCAAACCCTCAGTGTCAAACCCTGAGTCATCTTTGATTGAAGCTAGAGAGTGCTGAAGACACTGAGGCTGCATTAAAAGCAGTGGGTTTGATATGGGGGATGTTTATCTTTACAGAAAAAGGAAGTTTAACACTACACTGAATTTGGGACCGTGCCAGAAGTTTATCCAGAAAAGCAATTTAGAAATATAATTAATTGTGTCTCCTTTTGACCCCTTTATTTATCAGTGCATGGAAAGTACATTTTTAAAAAGTATTCCTTTCCAAATTAGAAATATCACCTCAGAACTTTTTGTGAGATAAGAACCTAAATTCAAAGACGTTTTGTTGTTGTTGGAGCCAATAGAGAAAAAAAAAAACTCTCTTCCTTTTGCTACCTGAGAATAGTATCAGCTAGCATGGATTGAGTACTCACCACGTGCTAGGCACTGAAAATGTTTTATATGTATTAATTCAATTAATTGTTATTAACTACCTTACATAGAATTTCATAGAATTTCCTCATTTACTTGACAGAGAATGAGAAAGCCAGCACAAATAGGGGGAGGAACAGAGGGAGAGGAGAAGCAGGCTCCCCACTGAGGGGATAGGCAATTCTTTACTCCAATTTTATCAAAGCAGTGACATAAAGCTGTCTAATGACAGTATTAGATAGCTAATAAGTGTCTAATTCAGTCTGGCTTCAGAATCATGGATGTTAACTAATATGCTAGAGCAGCCATGATATATAAAATGGATAACAAACTGAATATTCCACCAAGATAGATTTTAATGCATTCACTTTGTCATTCTGAGTATATATAAATATTTTACCCATTTTTTTCTAAAAATGTTGTCTGCGTTTTTATCATCCAAAATAGTCTGAGAAAACAAACCTAATATCATGTAAGAAAATAACCAATATTTCACTACTTAAAAACACACACGCACACAAACAGCAAACAAACAACATATTAAGCTATTCCAATACACATAGTAGATTAGCAAGAAAGTGCTCTTGGAATCTTGGGTTATAAATAAAAAGGAAGGGCAAGTCACTGTATTCACACATTAAATGTGAGTATTCTCTCTACATATCAAAATTCATCTATTTAACAGATCATTCACATAATCACTATGCAAAATGGATGTAGTTCCATCTCCCATTTTGTTCTAACAGTTTTAAAAGTTATATATATATATGTATATATACATATATATATATATATAAAATGAAGAATTCATATTTCATGGTGCAGAGATCATTTGAATAATCATTTTCTAACTCCTAAAAGAATCAATAATATTTTTAACAAACAATGATAATATTCTCAATAAACTATCAGGAGGGTGATAACAGGAAGAAATACCCCAAAACAAAATGTGTGTATATTTACCTTTGTTTTATATATGTTCCAAAGCATATGTATATGCATTGGTATACAAACAAACAAGATAAACATATAGGCATGTGTGTTACATATATATATACACATACCATACTTGTTTATTTTTTTTCCGGAAGTCTCACAGTATGTTATAATTCAAATAAAAGAGTGTTTACTTTTTCTCACTGAAGTCTTGTCATGTAAGTTCAAAGATAGACCCAAATTTCTGGAAACTATTTATTTTACAGTTATGAAAAAAGAGGGTATATAATTTTTAACTACTTAAACTTGTGATAGTCTAACCATCAACTCCAGAGTCCATACAGACTATGTGTGTGACTTCTATCCTATTCATCTTTTTCAGAAAAATGTAAGGCTATTTACAATTCTTTCCAAGACAATAGCTTTGTCCATATTGTCATTTATAATGCTCCTTAACTAATTAATTAATTAATAATTTTTTGATATGAGTATAGTTGACACAAGTGTTACACTAGTTTCAGGAGTACAACGTAGGGATTTGACAAGTTTATATGTTATGCTATGCTCACCACAAGTATAGCTACCATCTGTCACTATGCACTGCTATTATAATATCATTGACTATATTCCTTATGTTGTGTTTTTTATTTCTGTGACTTACTCAGTCCATAACTGGAAGCTTATAAAACTACTTTATTTTCATTAGAGTGCTCAGCAGAGTCTCTATTTGGATTTTCATCAAAATTATTCCTCTTATCTCTAAACAAGTATTCCATTGTTAAACCCTTAAGTGTCCAATGAAAGATAGGGAACTGAAAGTAACAAATTTTATCCCTGGTCAGTGTTCTCTTTTATGATATACTAAGTCCCATTTTGCTCTAGTTGGATAGAATGAAAATGTGGTGGTGTTTTAAAAAATTGTTGTCTATATCCTAAAAGCAAACAAGATTGTATTTTCAGCCTTCTGTTAATTTTGGCAATTCTGATTGGCCCTGTGCTACATTCTTAATATTAATTCATATAATTTGTTCCTTCCTTCTGATAAGAAACTTGCATGAGGATAGGGATCTTACTCATCTTTCTCAATCCTTGTCCCCAGTATTCAGTATATTACTTGGAATATAACGACAATATTTATTCATTGAAGGAAGTAATAAGTGCAGAAGTTTTGAGATTTAGTTCCAAATATATATATTTGGATATAAATAAATATATTTAGTTTATATAATATAATAAAGTCAAAGATACCTTTGTATCAAGGTTTGATTAAGAAATAATAAAATGCATGAAAAGTTGCATAATGAATTCAAATATATTCATCTGAATGAATAATATTCAAATGAATATTCTCTATCTCAGGAATTATTTATAAAACATTAGAAAGTAGAAAAAATCTATTAGAAACATGGGTGATTTAGGTTGATTATTTTAATAAGAAAATGGATTCCAATCAAGTTGGTAATATTCATGAAAACAAAATCTTGGCCAGTATCACAAAGCCTTAATTTTCACATCATTTAAAACAATGTTATAGTTGCAAAAAATTATATGTATCTTCTTATCTAAAAGTATCAAATTGCATTCAGGTTTACTTTGAAATAAATTCTAGAATCATTTTGTCAATTTTGACAAAAATAAAGTAAATGATGAGGATTTTGACAAGAAGTAACTCAATTATTTCTATCTGAAATCACAGTACTTAATCAAGATACATTTCACAAATGCTGAGCTCCAGAAATTCACAAAAAGTTTAAAACAAACAGAATAGTGTTTATACAATAATAAATACTAACAGTCAATTAGAACTGTGGGTTTTGTTAATTTTAATTTCGGACTAGTCCCAAACCCCAACATCAAAAATAAACAGCCTCATTTTTAGCCATCACAAAGGGCATACCTGTTTGCCACTCATTAGAAGTCCCATCCTCAGTGTATTGTCCTATAGGACCTCACCTGAAGTTCCCAGGAAAAGCTTCATTCCCAGTGTGTTGTGGCTGTTGGACTGACTCAGAGCTCAGCTTCAGAGGAGAAACCTTAACCTCAGTCAGTGAAAACAAAGGGCTGCAACTGTTTAACATAGGAGCTGCCTTTGGCTACAATACACTTTGGACAAAAAATCTGGAAACATGAGGTATATGAGGTATTTTTAAAAAGTTGTGGTATATCCTTGTCGGAAAATTGAAAAAAACTGCACGTGTGCTCAAGAAAGCATGGAGAGGGTTGCAACACCTCTGGCTGTTCTCAAAGCATTGAATGAGTAGGAAGTGAAGCATAAGGCAAAATTATACACTGCCTGTACATTGAAAGTAACCCTAATACACACATGCACACAGATTCTCTTCTAACGGTAGAAGACTTACTGACTCAAAAAAACCCAAAAAACAAAAAACAAAAACAAACAAAAAACCTTACTGACTCAAGGAACTTAAGGAAATCATAGGCTGACCACAAAGCTGGCCTAGGAGTAAAAACAAATGTGATTGATGTAGACTGAATGTTTATGTCCCTCAAAATTCATGCGTTGAAGCCAAATCCCCAACGTGATACATTTGGAAGTGGAGCCTTTGGGAGTTGCTTATGTCATGAGGGTGGAACCCTCATGATGGGGATGAGTGCTGTATAAATGAGACCCCAGCGAGTTCTCTTTGCCTCCTATCATGTGAGGAGACAGCAAATGTTGGCTTTTGAACCGAGAAGTGGTATCTCATCAGACACAGATCTGCAGGAACCTTGATCTTGGACCTCATAGCCTACATAACTATGAGAAATAAATATCTGCTGTTTGTAAGTCACTCAGTTTATGGTATTCTGTCATACCAGCCCAAATGGACAAAGACAATGATAGCAATAAAACCAACCAAACAAAAACCTCAGAGGTATTAGTGGTTGCACTTTACTGGGAATAAGAGCTAAAGGGAACTAGTCTAGAGGAGTAAATAAACAGCAATAATTGCAACAACAAAAACAGCCACAACAATCTTTGATGGATGTGATTCCAGAATTGTTACAACAAAATATCTAAAACATCCAGGTTTAAACAAACAAACAAACAAACACCCTGGAGATTTTTAAATAAACAGGAAATTGTAGTCCAAATAAAGGAAAAACAAGCCTTCACTAGAAACTGGCTAGGAGTGGACCAGGATGTTGAACTTAGTAGACATTTAAAAATAATTTCTGTAAATATGTTAAGGGAAACCATATTTAAAGAAATAAAGTATGACACCTCTGTCACACCAATAACTCAATAAAGAGATAAAAATTAAATTAAAAAAAATAGAAATTCTAAAATTTGGAAGGCCAATAACTTAAATGAAATTTTACTAGAAGGGCTCAGTCACATATTTTAATTGACAGTAGAAATAATCAATGATCACGGAGATTGGTAGAATTAGGGACACCTGCCTGTGTAGCACTGACTACACCTAGCACTCAGATCTTGATTTCCAATGCCATTTTCCAGTGTAAGGAACTGAAAGCCATTAGAGAAATGTGTGATTCTAGCACCAAGGCAGAGGGAATTCAAAATAAGCCTGAAGCATCTTGTAGTAACAGAAATTAAGGAACTGCTCATATAATAAAAGGATGGGGGCATTTTAAAGGGACAGAAGCCAACCTGAAAGAACTCCCAATGGCCAAAGATGGAACATAATAGATAGCAATAGTATCAAATTATCAACCAAAGAATAAAACAAAATCCGTAAATCCATGGATTTTACATAATCAGTAAATAAATACATATATACATGCATACATAAAGAAACAAATATCTCTTGTAGAAAAATTCCAAATAATGTGGAAAAAATCAGGGACATAGAAAATCACCAATAGAATCCCAGTGATAGTTTATGTAAATGAGAGTCACTGAAGAATCTGAAAATTAGTGATTCATCACTAATCACTTGTTTATGGAAAACAAGATGTTTGATTCACCTGTCTCTGAAGATGTTTTTTATTTTCCCTCCATTGGAAGTCAGGCTTAACTTAGTGATTTTCTTTTATTTATTTTTTATTTATTTTTTATTTTTTTATTATGTTCAGTAGCCAGCATATATTACATCATTAGTTTTTGATGTAGTGTTCAGCGATTCATTAGTTGCATATAATACCCAGTGCTCACCACCACACATGCCCTCCTTAAAACCCATCACCCAGTTACTCCATCCCCCATCCCCCTCCATTCTGTAACTCTCAGATTGATTCTCAGAGTTCAGAGCCTCTTATGTTTTATCTCCCTCTCTTATTTCTTCCAATTCTGTTTTTCCTCCCTTGGACTAGGGTCCTCTGTTCTATTCCTTATGTTCCACATAAGAATGAAACCGTATGATAATTGTCTTTCTTTGATTAACTTATTTCACTAAGCATAATCCCCTCCAGTTCCATCCATTTTGATGTAAATGTGGGTATCCATCCTTTCTGATGGCCGAGTAATAGTCCATTGTATATATGAACCACATCTTCTTTATCCATTCATCTGTTGATGGACATCTGGGCTCTTTCCATACTTTAACTATTGTGGACAATTGCTGCTATAAACATTTGGGTGCAGATGCCCCTTCAGATCACTACATATGTATCTTTGAGGTAAATACCTAGTAGTGCAGTTGCTGGATAAGAGTAGCGCTATTTTCCACTTTCTTCCTTCCTTTTTTTTTTTTTTTAAGATTTTTTTTTATTTAACAGAGAGAAACACAGTGAGAGAGGGAACGCAAGCAGGGGGAGCAGGAGAGGAAGAAGCAGGCTGCCCACTGAGCATGGAGCCTGATGCAGGGCTTGATCCCAGGACCCTGGGATCATGACCTGAGCCAAAGGCAGACACTTAACAACTGAGCCACACAAACACCCCTATTTTCCACTTTCTGAGAAATCTACTGTTTTCCAGAGTGGCTGCTCCAGCTTGCATTCCCACCAACAGTATAAGAGGGTTTCCTTTTCTCATCCTCACCATCTGTTGTTTCGTGAGTGGTTAATTTTAGCCATTCTGACTTGTGTGAGGTGGTATCTCATTGTGGTTTTGATTTGTATTTCCCTGATGCCCAGTAATATTGAACATTTTTTCATGTGTCTGTTGGCCATTTGAATGTCTTCTTTGCAGAAATGTCTGTTCCTGTCTTCTGCCCATTTCTTGATTGGATTATTTGTTCTTTAGGTGTTAAGTTTAATAAGTTCTTTATAGATTTTGGATAATAGCCCTTTATCTGATAAGACATTTGCAAACATCTTCTCCCATTCATCTGTTGTCTTTTGGTTTTGTCGACTGTTCCCTTTGCTGTGCAAAAGCTTTTTATCTTGATGAAATCCCAACAGTTCATTTTTGCTTATGTTTCCCTTGAATTTGGAGTCGTGTCTATAAGAAGTTGCTATGGCTGAGGTCACAGAGGTTGCTGCCTGTATTCTTCTCTAGGATTTTCATGGATTCCTGTCTCACATTTAGGTCTTTCATCCATTTTGAGTCTATTTTTGTGTATGGTATAAGGAAATGGTCCAGTTTCATTCTTCTGCAAGTGGCTGTACAATCTTCCCAACACCATTAATTGAAAAGATTGTCTTTTTTCCATTGGGTATTCTTTCCTGCTTATAGCAGCATTCTAGGGATCTTGGATTATTTTATATCACAGATTATTATTGATTTTTGAACTAAAACTCATAGTATGTATAGTTGCATAGTGTTTTGGTGATTACATATTTTACTCACAAGGATGTCTCTTGATTGTTGGAGAGGTAAATAGACAGATGATAGATAGGTAGATAGATAGTATAAATAAACACAAAGAAACAGATGTTCTGATCATCTCCAATGTCAGGAAGTGGATAGGATCCATTTATGAACAATAATTATTTTATAAAAGATAGATTCTAGTAACAAAGAAATAGTAATGCAGCAAAGTTCTGCCATCTGCCTTCTCTAATATCTGGTATCTGACCTCTCTAATGTCAGCAAATATATAGGCAAATATGGGTTGATATGAATATTGCATCAATTCATAAATTTTGGCTTCAATTTAAATTTCAAGATTATAGAACCATCAGCACTTATTCAAAAACTTCATCGATATACAGAGTATACTGGAATATAATAAAAAGTTATATTTGTATTAAATCAATATTATCAATTCATAGTAAACTATAAAAAATATAGTTAATGATGAATATTTTTCCAAATGAAAAATCAAAAACTAGAAGATAGGAAGCCATGCCAATAATCTATATAGCTATTTCATTATTTTATTACTGTAGAGATATAGTCTGGCAGCTGGGCAGCCTTAACAACTTAACAACCAAACTCTACCACTTATTAGCTGATTCTCACAAGGATTCTAACAGATTTGGATAGATTAAACAAGAATTCTGTGAACTAGCAACTCCTACTGTCCCTAATGACAGTTGACTTTCCTTCTTAGATCAGTAAATTATGTATCAGAGAGGTGAATTCATAGATTTAAATCAATGCCTTTCAGAGGAGCAATATTTCCTTGGTAACTCCTCTTGGAATTATGTAGGAGAAATATTTTATATAGTCTTGGGATTAGAGTTCATAATTGGTGACCCCTCCACTTCCTAGTCCTTGTCTTTAGCTAATAATTAAAAAAATATGTTTTACTTACAAAACTCAATAAGATTTCAGATAAATCACTAGATGTAATTGTTTGTGATGTTATAAACTGGTTTTTGAGAATATTTGCTTTCCAAAACAAATCTTTCAGATTTCTGTTTGAGATGTACTGTGAGGGGTATTTATACAGGCTAGCATAGGTGTTTTGACACGGTCAGAAGTAATATCAAAAGAGAAGTTGGAATATAGGCAAGTCTTGAGACCAGATCATACGAATTCTGGGGGGTAATGGGTAGGATTCATTTATGAACAATTATTAGTTTATAAAAGATAGATCCTAGTAACACTGAAATAGTAATGCAAAAAACAAAGACCTAAAAGAATTTCTAAATTTACAGGTTAAAAATTTGGACCTGTCAAATATTGATTATTCAGTACAGAAATCTGAATAGCTAAATTTCAAAGCAAAGTTTCAGTGATAGAAGCTTTGAGTTCATGTGTCTATGAGTTTTTATAGCATTCATAAAAGTGCTATGAATATAAAATAAATTCAAAAAATATTAATTGAGTATAATGATTTCCATGAAACACATAATTGAAGTAATTGGGGTTAAGACCTTACCTAAGGCAATTCATTTTTAACCGTCTAAATCTGGCAATGTTTCTCATTGAAAATATATTTTTTGCTTTGTTAGCTCTAGCCAGGTTTCTATAACAATTATTCCCAAATAAGGGAACTTAGAAACTGTGACAGATAAATTTGTGCTTATTTTCTTTTGACAGTTTAGTTTATCCCTTATCTCCAGATCTGATTGGAATAAGCTAAATCTAAGACAAAACAAAACAAAAAAATAGGTTTGATAGAATGAAGACAAAATAAGTTAGCTCAAGTGAGATAAAAGTGTTTAGACTGAGAAATTTTAACATATCAGACAGTATGTGATTAAAAAAAGTTACTGCAATTGAGCTTAATTCTTAGCTCTATACGCCCTGGCAGCATGGGAAAGTTGACCGCAATGTGTAAAGTCAGGCATATTTATTCCAAATATATATTGTAGGAACATATATCATAGTGAAGAAGATAAATAACCAACAAATACATATCAAATCTATGCCTTGACAGAATTGTCTGTACTCAGCAATTTTAATGGTTAGGCTCTGAGCTTCCATTACTATACTTTCCATGTTAATAAAAATTTACTCTTGTCTTACATCGGTATTAGTAAACGCATGACAATAGGATAGAAATGATTGTCATCTTGTGATTTTTTAAAGTTTTTTAAGAATAAAAAAAATCTTTCAAATCTTATTACATTATAGATAGATCCATGTAGATAACTTATTTTTGACTTATTTAAATTTCTTCTCATATAAGCTTTCAGATGAAGAAGTCTCACAATTCTTTACCTGTTTATTTTCAAGCACTGAATTCAACCAAAGAGAGAGCTACATTAATATTGCCATATTTCAGCTAATCCATTATTTTTACAACTTAGAGATTAAGTAAGCATGCCAATGAGAAAAGAAATCAGCATAAATCACAGAATTATAAGATAGCAAAGCCAATTTCTTTAAAGCAGAGACAACATATATATTATATTCAGTATCCTAAATTCACCCACACTTTTGGTCATTATCAACTTTTTTTTTTTTTTTTTTGGTAGATCAGTTGGAAATAACCACAAATCTTCATGTTTTTTGATATAAGACCCTTTGCAAATGTCTTTTTAGGATGAGATGGAGCTTACTTAAACTTCATAAGTGTACACAGGCGTTGTGATGGGCTTTTCATAATAGAAAACAGAAGGGACAGTGCAACAATCCTGAAAACAAGGCCTTGAGAGCTTTAACTCTCTTATTCCCTTCTAATTTTTGGATCTGGGTCACTACAATGTAAATAAGTGCAGGGACTTCTCTGATGGAGGATGAAAGATTGGAGGCCCAGGGTTTTCTCTTATCTCACTGGGCAGCTTAGTGCTATACAACCATACTTCAGAGGTATTGTGGATTCAATTCCAGATCACCTGCAATAAAGTGAATATCAAAATAAAGCCAGTTACATGATTTTATTTTTAGTTTCCCAGTGCATATAAACGCTTTGCTTACACTATATTATAGTTTTTTTTTTTTTAAGATTTTATTTATTTATTTGACAGACAGAGATCCCAAGTAGGAAGAAAGGCAGGCAGAGAGAGAGAGGAAGAAGCAGGTTCCTCGCTGAGCAGAGAGCCCAATGTGGGGCTCGATCTCAGGACCCTGGAATCATGACCCAAACTGAAAGCAGAGGCTTTAACCCACTGAGCCACCCAGGCGCCCTGACACTGTATTATGGTTTAATAACTATGCAGTTTGTCTAAAAACACAATATATAAACATATAATTTAAAAATCTTTTCTTGCTAAAAAATTCTAACCATCATCTGAACTTTAGGGAATCATAATTTTTTTGCAGGTGGAGGGTCTTGCCTCAATGTTGATGGCTGCTGACTGATAGGGTGGTAGTTTGTGAAGACTGGGGTGGTTAATACCATTTCTTATATGATAACAATGAAATTTGCCACATTGATTGACTCTTCGTTTCATGCACAGTTTCTCTGTAACATGCAATGCTATGTAGTAGCATTTTACCCGCAGTAGAATTCTTTTCAAAATTGGAGTCAGTCTTCTAAAACCCTGCCACTGACTTATTTACTAAGTTTATGTAATATTCTAAATTCTTTGTTGTCATTTCAACAGTCTTCACGGAATTTACACCAGGAACAGATTCTATCTCAAGAAACCACATTCTTTTCTCATCCATAAGAAGCAGTTCCTCAACCAATCAAGATTTTGCAGCATGAGTTTGTAGCAGTTTGGTCCCATCTTCAGGCACCATTTCTAGTTCTAGTTCTCTTGCAACTTCCACCACATCTGCACTTACTTCCTCCACTGAAGTCTTGAATCTATTGAAGTCATCCATAGGAATTTGGATCAATTTCTTCCAAACTTCTTTTAATGTTGATTTTTTTTTTAAAGATGTATTTATTTATTTGAGAGAGAGAGCAAGAATAAAAGAAAGCCATAAGTGGAGGAGAAGGGCAGAAGAGAGAGAGAGGGGGAAGCAGACTTCCCGCTGAGCAGGGAGACGGACTTGTGGCTCAATGACAGGACTCTAGGATCATGACCTGAGCTAAAGGCAGACACTTACCTGACTGAGCCACCAAGGCCCAGTGCTAATGTTGATATTTTAACTTCTTCCCATGAATCATGAATGCTCTTTTTTAAAAATTATTTTTATTTTATTTTACTTTCCAGTATAGTTAGCATACAGTGTTATGTTAGTTTCAGGTATAAAATATAGTGATTCAACAATTCCATACATCACCCAGTGTTCATAATCATGAATGTTCTAGAATGGTGAATCCTTTCCAGAGGTCTTCAATGCACTTTGCTCAGATGCATCAGAAGAATCAGTATGGCAACTGTAGCCTTATGAAAAATATTTCTCCAAAAATAGCACTTGAAAGTCAAAATTACCCCCTTCATCCATGGGCTGCAGAATAGATGTGTTAGAAAGCATCAAAAGAGCATTAATCTTGCACAGCTCCATTAGAGATCTTGGGAGACCAGGTGCATTGTCAATGAGCAGTCATAAGTTTGAAAGGAATCTTCTGTTCTTTTTTTCCTGAGCAAGTAGGTCTCAATAGTGGGCTGAAAACAGTAAATATTTCTGTAAATATTCATGTTGTAAACAGATAGTGATCATCCAGTCTTTTTGTTCCATTTATAGAGCACAGGCTGAGTTGACTTAGAATAATTCTTAAGGGCCCTAGCCATTTCAGAATTGTAAATAAGCACTGGCTTCAATGTCAAGTCTCCAGCTACAGTAGCCCCTCATAAGGGTCAGCCTGTCCTTGGAAGCTTTGAAGCCAAGCATTGCCTTTTCATCCCCAGCTCTGAAGTTCTTAGATGGCATCTTTTTCTAATATAAGGCTGTTTCATATACATTGAAAATCTACTGTTTACTGTAGCCGTCCTTATTATCTAGCTGAGATAACTCGCTGCAGTTACTGCATTACCATTTGCTGCTTCACATTGCACTTTGATGTTATTGACATGATTTCTTTCCTTAAACCTCATGAACTAACCTCTGCTAGCTACAGACTCTTCTTCCACAGCTTCTTTATCTCTCTCAGCCTTCACAGAATCGAGGAGAGCTAAGAACTTGCTGGATTTGGCTTTGGTTTAAGGGCCTGTTGTGTCTGCATTGGTCTTCTGTCCAGACCACTCAAACTTTTTCTATGAGCAAAAGTCATTTTGCTTTCTTATCATTAATGTATTCATTGGAGTAACACTTTTTAAATTTCTTCAAGAACTTTTCCTTTGCATTCACAATTTGGCTAATTGGTGCAAGAGGCCTGGCTTTAGGCCTATCTCAGCTTTCTACATGCCTTCCCACTAAGCTTAATCATTTCTAGTTTTTGATTTGAAGTGAGAGATGTGTGACTCTTTGTTTTATACTTAGAAGTCATTGTTATTAATTGGCCTAATTTCAATATTGTTAATTAGGAAAAAAAGCCATGGTTTCTTGTCTCCTAGAATTCTGTTTGTTTGTTGCTGCAATCTGGTAATTAATATTCATTTATGATGCACAGATGCAATTATTTTAAGATAATGTAATCTAAAAAGTGAAGAATAAACTGAAATATTATTTCCCACCTCTAGATACTATATTTCACTAAATGAAATTTGTGATTATTTGTGTTTTCTGTCTCTATAATTCTGAAGCTCCCCAGAAAAAAATGCCTTATTCCCATGTTTGAGTCACGTTTTTTCTTTTAAATATAAATCCAGCTTGAGTTGAAATCTACATAGCCCTGGGCTTTAAGATGGGATCTATATTTTGTCCACCATCTTAAAATAATTTTCATATTTATCACCCTGCTGGGAACAAGAATCTGCCAATATTTGCTCTCAGATTCAGAAAATAGCAATTCTAAAATCTAGAAAGGGGGCACATGGGTGGCTTAGTCCATTAAGCAACCAACTCTTGGTTTCTGCTCAAGTCATGATCTCATGGATTGGGAGATTGAGCCTCTTTTTAGGCTCCATGCTCAGCAAGGCGTCTGCTTGGGGATTCTTTCCCTCTGTCACTCCTTCTACTCTCTCTTTTTAAAAAATAAATAAATAAATATTTTAAAAATTTTTAAAAACTATAAAATCTAAAAGGTAATTAGCTGGGGTGCCTGGGTGGCTCAGTAGTTTAAAGCCTTTGCCTTCAGCTTGGGTCATGATCCCAGGGTCTTGGGATTGAGCCCCGCATCAGGCTCTCTGCTCAGCAGGGAGCCTGCTTCCCCCTCTCTCTGCCTGCCTCTCTGCCTACTTGTGATCTCTCTCTGTCAAATAAATAAATAAAATCTTAAAAAAAGTAATTAGCTATAAAATGTAATAAAATACTCTTCACAATGGCAAAATCTATATAACTATAGATATTCTATTAAAATGTGCAACATATATCATAAAACATGTGCTATATAATTGTAAAAATACAAATATATTTTGAAAGACATAAATAAAAATTCAAGTATATAGGTATATAGACTGATAGAACCCTATGAAGTTGGGAGTACCATAATTTAAATTTCATTATCTATACATTGATCTATGTAAATTTAATGGAACTTCATTAATAATCATAATAAAATAGTTCATCAGAATGTTCATCCTACATTTCACATAAAAGAGAAGAACTCAAGAACAAGCAAAAATTTTTTGAAGAAAAATTTAAAAAAATAAAATTTAAACAGAATGAAAGTTCTGCCAAGAAAGGTTGCTATGAACAAACACAAGTTTTAAAGTTCTTAAATCATTTGAGATTCTGTATGATATTGTTTTTTTTTTTTTTTTCCAAGAGAAGAGTTGTTTTCCTTACTAGAATCCAGCTAGGGTAGGAGCAGGCCACATTGATACAAGCCAAAATGGATTTATTCAAAACTCTGTTTCAGTCTCTGTAAAAACATCTCTCTTTCTAGTCTACCACTACTACAACTGCTGACCATTCTAGTATCCTAACTTCAAGTCAGGTCTTCACTCCTTTGTTGGTTCTGAATTCCAAATTTTGTCTAACCTTTTGAAATTTGAGTTGAAGTCTCTCAAATGTAGCAGCCAGGATTTGATTAAGAATGTGTAGCTATTAAGAGCAGTACAGAAAAACTGTGGAATTTGACATTACACAGTATGAGGAGATAGTTTATACAAAGCTATTAACTTGCATCTGGTTTTGGATATGCAGGCAACAAGGTAGGATATCAGGAAACAAAACAAAACAAAAAACAGAAGGATGTACAGTAAGGAAGAGAACACAGAACTAGAACTTGTGAAAATGAGCTGGAGTTCACAAGGATAAACTAGACCTCACATTGTTCTCATCACTGGCATATCTCTAACTTCAATGATAGAATGGCTAACTGGAAAAAAAAAATGGTAACCTTCATCATGGAGCTAAAACTATCTCTGCCCCAATAAATGGAGAAGCTAAAGGAAGACCTGGAGGAGCCATGGGCCCAGTTGCTGTCTTCCATCAAAAAGGTAAGCCAAAGAGTCCCTGATAAAGTGCATGAGCAGCAATAGTGTCTAGTCTCACCTGTTAACTACTCTATTTTTTCTAATATATTTAAATTTCACAATTGTCTCACAGACTCAATCCAAGCTACAATGACCTCTTGCTTACACACTGTAATAGCTTCCCAACTGTTCATCTCACATCTTTTGTTATTCCCCTTAAATTCAACGTCTTCCAAACCATCATCATGATTTTAAATTCAACTGTGAAATTTTCTAGAAAGTCATTGTTTCTCAGCTTTGGCACTATTAACGTTTCGAGCAAGGTAATCCATTTTTGCGGGGGCTGTGTCCTGTCATCACAAGATGCTTAGCAACATCCAGTGTATTAGCCACCAGATGCCAGTCGTCTGCTTCCCCCATAAGATGACTAAAATGTCTCTAGTCATTGCTAAATGTCTCCTGAGGACAAAATTGTCCCCCCAATCAAGAATCATGGTTCTAGGTCAAAATTATCCAGTGGATTTTAAAAAATAATCCTTAGGAAAATGTGCAAATTTCTTAATGAAACTTATAGGGCTACATTATTAGCTGTATGCCTAACTCTTCTGCATCTTTCACCACTTTTAGACTCTTGGATTGACGGTCATATAGTCGAATCTATCTTCTTTGGAGATTCTTGGAATAAACTAGCAATTTTCCCTTTTTAGGGATTCAGTGTGTAATAGTTTCTAACCATTCCCTTTCTCTTCACCTCACTAGCTAGCAATCCTTATCAGATGATTTAAATGTCATATTTTTATGGAAGACTTGTAGAAACTCACAGATTAAAATGGGACTCTGCTGAAGCTTCTCGTGTGCTCAATACTGATGTTTGGAATGTTAGTCACAACTAGACTGATTAAACTAAAAATTTTAATGGCTTTCTTTCCTCTTAATCTACTGATACAGCCTCAAAAGAGCAGGAATAGCGTGTTTCTTTTATTTCTAGAGCTTAGAACATTGTTGGTATTCAATAATTGCTAAATAATAAATAGAAAATGTATTCAATGGAGAAAACACTTGCATTCAATTGAGAAATTTTGCCTAACAAATTTTGGAAACAGGTGGAAGTATGTATGTATGTGTGTGTGTGTATATATATATATCTATATATATCTATATAGATATATATATATACACACACACACACAAAATATATATGTGTGTGTGTATGAACTGTCTTCTCTGTCACTGCAGATATAACATTAATGTCTAGATTCTAGATGGTGTGAATTACTTCTAGGTTTTAGTGACTCCTCCTGTTGAAGTCATTACCAGAAAAGTTCTCAATTTTTTAACTGTTCCAAATCCGACAACTATCTAAATATCCCACGGAAGGAAGACCATAGGTTAGTTTAAAAAAAAAAAAAAAAAACTTTCTATGTTTGCCAATTTGATATTTTAATCTTCCACCTACCTATTTACTTATACATACTTATTGAAGTGTATAATTAAGATGGTGTCTAAATATTCTGTTAATGATCCTCCAATGTTCTGATGTCTCCATATGTTATATAAGCCCATAGGAACTCATCCATTTTATACCAGTTCCTAGGCAGTTCATTGTCTTTTGGCTTCTTCTGAGATACCTATATCTTAATTTTGAAGCACCTGTAACCTCACCACTGAAACCATATAGAACATCTGCATAGATTACATTCCCACCTTTCTCAGTGGTGCCCTACAGCCTGAATTACTACATGGCAGTAAAAGCACAGTTTAGCGTGCAAAACACCTGTTGGTACTCTTCCTAACGAATGTGGCTGAGCTGCTTAGCCAAATGGTAAAAATACTTCTGGTAATCTAACAGCAGTGATTCTGGCACATGCTGACAGAACAGCATGCAGTAAAGGCAAGCCAGATTCCTCAGCCTCAGTTGGAGCAGTTAATAGTGTTCCAAGAGAAAAGGCTTTGGGATCATTGATGTACATATGTGGTATATCAACTGAAATCTTTGCAGAATCATGGAGAAATCAAGAATTATCATTTCTACACTAGACTTTTGTGTACCTAAATATGTTTTTTTCTCATATTTAAAAAATAAATGCATTTTTTTCCTACTAAAATACTTATAAACAAGTAATATTTGTTATCTGGGTTCAATATCTGGATGGCAAAATTCCATTTTTCTTTATGTTTGGAAATAAATTATTGTTATTATGAACAAATGGTTATAAAATGGCTGTGCAGCACCGTACTATTCCACATAATTAATATTTTAATGTGTAAACCTAATTAGAAGTCTATGAAAGTTTTCTTAGAGATAAGTGAATCAAACCACAAAATCAAGGAGTTGATAAAGTACACATCATTCTCCCTCCACTTGACCTCCAACATCTTTCTGCTTTTCATTTCTCTGATGAAATTACCATTATTTTCTAAAGCATTAACTCACCCATCTATTCAATAAATAGTTATAAAGCAATTGATGTTATATTACATGAATTAACAGCTTTACCTATTGGATTACCACTTGAGAAGATGGATGATCCAAATTCTACACTTTTTCTGTGACAGCTATGGGCTTATCTTCGTAGAAAATTTGTAGAATCACCAAACTTGAGAAATACTGGCCACTTCCTCCATACCACTTTGTAATATCTCCTAAAATATCTGGGAGGAAATTGAAGGCACTGTGTCCTAAAACCCTGCTATTAAGAAAGTAACTTTTCAAAAAGCATCATAGGTTTGGAAGGATTTATTACAGTGTGCAGTGTGCCCATGGTGTTTTGAAATCAGCACGCACTGGTCTCACTCACCAGTTTGCTCACCTCTTTAAGAGCTTTCTCTGCTGCTGAAGTCATTTTCTCACATGTGCAGCAGATTGGAATGCTGGGAATATTTAATGCTCAAGTTCAACCTTCAAGTAATACTTGATAGGGCTTGGGTTGGTGTTTAAATATCTCTGTCCACTTGCCCATCATGGTCTGACTCCATGCAGATTTTTCCTGTGATGTTGACTTTCAATAGCCATCACTGTAACTGACTTGATAATTTATCTATATCAGTTCCTTTCCTTGTCTCATTTTCCTATACCCCTGTAGTTTTACCCTTTACCTTCCAAATAAACTACTCTTAATAGAATCTTTGTCCCAAGACCTGCTTCTGGAGTACCCAAGGTAAGGCAATAATAACATAGTTTTTGGAATTGGAAGTTTATAACTTGAAGGAATTCATGGCAGACATGGTTTGAAAAAGATAAGAAAGAATTCAATGTCTTAGAAATGAAAGCATCTCTACTCATATTAGTACATTTTCACGACTCAAGGATAGAAACTGCAACAATTCTGGTATGAATTATGATGATACATATCTAAATCTTCCTCAATTGGGAAAGTCATAGTGTCAATAATTTGATCATAGGTCTCCTTTAGTGACATTCCTTCTATTTTCATCAAGGAAGTGTGATAATATTTTCTTCTTCCTACAGAAATAAATGGCAGAAGATAAAGATCTTTATTTTTGCATTTTCAAAATGAAACCTTAAGCTTGGTTTTTCTGCTTTCTCTCATAAAAGGTGCTGAACTGCAATCACTCCAAAAGTCTAAGACAGAAGCTGAGGTAATACTTCTGTTCTGACTGGAGATTTGCACATTATAATGTGTGGAAACTTATTTAATATAGTGAGAAAAAATAATACAGGATTTCAAGAACTGTTTTATCATGGCAAATGCAACTCCTTAGTTATAATTATATGTGTGTATTTAGAAGCTTCACAACTTTTAAGCTATAGAATATTAAGAAGTTAAGAACACAGATTTTTAATCCTCTCATTCTTCATTTAAGAGTGAGAAGTTGAATTTAAATAAATCTCCCAAAGGAATACAGCATCCCCAAAATATTAAAAAGAAAGTGACATACCCTTAATTCTAATATCCTAACTATCCAGTTTTATTCTGAATTCCATTATTGTCAGCTTCCTCTTTTATGACTTCATTAATTTTCTTCCCTACCCCTCTATTTCTCTGGGATCTTCTACCTAAGTTTCTCTCAAGGCTTATTATTCCATAAGTGCCTATAAATTCTCCTATTCACCATGCATCCATTCATTCTGAATCAATTCTCTCCCTCTCTCCCTTTCTCTCTCCTTATTCTCCCTCTCTCTTCCTCTCAATCTCTCTCTCTCACACACGCACACATGCACACGCACACACACACTCATTGAAAAACTATCAAATTTAAATTCTGCCCCATTTATCACAGGTTTCCAATAAATTCTTAATTTTGAGGCTCATAGAGTTTTAATTACACTCATTTTCCTCAAATTTTTTGAAACATTCCCCACCAATCCTCTTGAACAATACCTAGAAACTAATATATCTCTTTGGTTATCTCTCTCTACAATTCTTCTCTTTCTTTCATTAATAAAAATTATAACACTTGATACTTAAAGGCAATTTCAAAATCTTCATTGCTAAGTACAAATTTCTTTATTACTCATGGGAAAATCCAATATAGATATTGCTAATTGAGTGACTTTCCTGGGCAGCTTTCTCACAAGCTCTGAGTCAGAGATCTAGACCCTTTCCAGCTTACCATGCTACTCTATTCAACATATGTTCTTCAGGATAACTAAACAAGAGAAAGAAAGGTATGATGTATATATCATATATGTCTACCTATATATATAAATATGTATATATAATGTTTAACCTTCTCATCATGAGGTATCACATACTATTTCTGTTTACATTCATTGGCCAATATTTATACCATTTCAGATTCTCTCTGGAATCAAATCTACAGTATGGTATGGGCCAAAAATCATTAATGCCAACTAGATGTCTCTACATAAGTTTTTTTTTTTTATTTTTTAAAGATTTATTTAGTTATTGTTTCATTTAGTTTAGTTTGGTGTACTCACTTAACCAGTTAAATTATCCAACTAAAATTTAATACAACCTTAAAAATTTTTAATTTTTACTATAGGATATATTACATACAAACTATTTAAAACCTTCAGAAAAATCATCACTTTAATGTGTAACTTGTTTGGTTTCTTCTTTGGGGAGAAAGTGACATAAGATCTTGGGGAAGAATAATGGCATAGAGTCTAGAAGCAGAATTTAAGATTATTTTGTGTAATGGTTGGGAAATTTTGTGTTCTTGTTGCATAAAATAGTTGTTTTTTTTAACCTATTGGCCTTCAGTATCTGAATCATCAGATATATAACAATGTTTCAATCCAATAAATCCATTTCGATAAGAGATCCATGGATACTAGTTGTTCAACACCACTGGAGACAAACATGGTGTGTGTACTTGCCCATCACTGAGGATCATCTTCCTTTATTGATTGGCAAATACTTCATCTTGCCTTCTGTTCCATTCTGAGACACCACAGTTACAGTGAAAATGTGTGTGTACATATCCAAGCTTATCTCAATCCTAAAGATTATTTGTATTAATACAACACTTATGTCAAAACTATGATGTTTACATGGGGAACATTTTCAGTTTTGGGTAATGTAACTGTTTAGATAATCTTTATAGTGTACACAAAAGAAAATGGTTTTGGCTGACAATATTTCTGAAGAGATGTCAGTACACCAGGAAGGAAGTGGGATCAAATTTTAAACGAAATGGAGAGTTTGATAAAAGGCAGCAGGTGTCCTTTACTGAAGTAGTATAATGATGTCCCTTGTGAAACCAACTACACCATTATAATGAGCATGGGAAGAGTCAGGGGTCATTAAGATTTTGACTAGGCAGCAAAGTTTTTTCATGTCCACAGAAGAGTTGATGAGCTTTACAGAAAGAACTGGTATACCTTCTAGGGATAAAGAGTTCAATGACATCTCACTTCAAAAACCATCTCTACTCCATTATGGCATTGTTCCTTTGAATGACTAATTGCCCATAAATAGAGACCCAAGTTCAGAGTGAGAGTGGTTCCATAAAGAATATTGACTTCCAGCTATTTTCTTATCTATTGGTATAAACTTCTCAATGGTCTTAATCACTAATGTAGGATTTAACTCTGCCCACAAAAGCTCATTTAAGATTCACTGTGAATTATGATTTACTACAACATGAGGAAAATGTACTGAGGATAATTAAATTAAGAAAGGTGAACAGAGCCTAGAATATTCTCACAAAAACATGAAAGTGAGAAATACTCACTTTTCTATTTAAATTGTTTTTATAAGTACCAGGTGAAAAACAGCCAACACCCAAAAACATGCCTTTGTGCTAACTGTTGAGACACAAAGTTTGGGAATCAAAAATTCTTCTCCAATCTCTTTAAATACACATTTACATCTTTAACATAATTTTGAAGTGATCTTATACAACATGAAAACCTCAACAGCATCTTCCTTCATTAAATGTTTTGCTTGTTTGTTTTGCCATTATGGGTCACTAAAAACTTTAGGTAGCTACTTTCTCATAATGCCCCAACTCCAGCAGACCTTAAAAAATTGATTTGATTTGGAGACACCTGAAATATAACACTTCTCCAGGCATCTCTTATAATGGAAAAGAAAGATAGAAAATTTTATATATAAGTCTTCCTTTTATATTTTATTATTACTGGACATATGATTTGCAAATATTTTCTTCCAATTCGTAGTTTTCTTTTGTTGATTTTTTTTCCTTTGCTGTATAGAAGCTTTTTAGTTTGAGATGGCCCCATGTGTTTATTCTTCCCTTGTTTCCTTTGCCTTTGATGTAAAGTTAAAAAAAAAAATCAATTCCACGAACAATGTCAAGTTTTACCCTGTTTTCTTCTAGGAAAGAGTTTTAAGATCCAAAATATATAATTGAATTTTAAAACTTGATAATAAAAAATAATATGATTAAAAAGGGCAAAAAAACCTGAATAGATATTTTTTTCCAAAGAAGACATAGAGGTGCCTGCATGGCTCTGTTGGTTAAGCAACACTCTTGATTTCAGCTCAGCTCATGATCTCCAAGTCCTGGGATTCAGCCCCACAAAGGGCTCTGTGCTCAGTGTGGATCTGATTGAGGAGCTTCTCTCTCCCTCTGCCCCTCCCCTTGATCATGCTCTCTCTCTCTCTCTCTCTCTCAAATAAATAAATCTTTAAAAACAAACATTAATGGCCAACAAGTATAGGAAATGGGTACATGAAAAGGTATACAAAAAGATACTCAATATCACTTAATTGTAGGGAAATACAAATCAAAACCACAATGAGATATTACCTCACATCTATTAGAATTTCTATTATCAAAAAGATAAGAGAAAACAAATATTGGCAAGGATGTGGAAAAGAAAGAACTCTTTATACTGTTGGCAAGGATGTAAATTGGTACAGCCATTAGGGAAAATGTATGGAGGTCTCTCAAAAAAATTAAAATATGCTCAAGCAATCCCACTTCTGGGTATATATATCAAAAGAAAATGGAATCACCATTTTGGAGTGTTACCTGTACTACCATGTACTCCCATGCAGCATTGTTTGTAATAGCCAAGATATGAAAACAATTTAAGTGAATGGATACGATATATTTTATCTTAATAAGTTTTAAAAAGAAGGGAAATCTTGTCATTTGAAACAACATGGATGAACCTGGAGGGATTATGTTACATGAAATAAGCCAGATACAGACAAATTTTTCAGTGTCATTTCTATGTGGAATCTTTAAAAAAAAAAAGTGAAAGATAGATATAGATTCTTGTAGCTCAGGGCATCTAAAAGACTATTCAGTTGTTGATGTTCTCCATGAAGAAGATTCTTATGAAGGTTTGTACATGAGTAAGAAACTTACACAGACCACAAATGCATTGTCCTGAGATAGAAGAATTCATTTCCTGAAAAAAACCTCAGGTCAATTTTCTTGACTACAGACACGTGTTTGTATACACAAGACTCATTTTCCTCTAGTAGTGGCCAATGTAGAATTCCTTGATTTTCTACCAATATTCCATTCAGTTTAATCTTCTTTTCACTGAGCAAGCACAGCAACAAGTGGTTCTACTTGTGCTACACCAGTTACTGATTTTTATTCTGTCTCACCATAGTCTGAGTAACTCTAAATTTGAGACTTTACATTGGGTGATTCACAAAATTTGAGTACTTAGTTGTGGCAGTAAGTGGGGACAAAATTATTTTTTCAGCTTTCTTCTTCAAGAAATTCTTTGCTTTAGGGGCGCCTGGGTGGCTCAGTGGGTCAAGCCGCTGCGTCAGCTCAGGTCATGATCTCAGGGTCCTAGGATCGAGTCCTGCATCAGGCTTTCTGCTCAGCGGGGAGCCTGCTTCCCTCTCTTTCTCTGCCTGCCTCTCTGTCTACTTGTGATCTCTCTCTGTCAAATAAATAAATAAAAATCTTTGGGACGCCTGGGTGGCTCAGTGGGTTAAGCAGCTGCCTTCAGCTCAGGTCATGATCCCAGCGTCCTGGGATCAAGTCCCACATCGGGCTCCTTGCTCATCGGGGAGCCTGCTTCTCCCTCTGCCTCTGCCTGCCATTCTGTCTGCCTGTGCTTGCTCTCTCTCCCTCTCTCTCTCTGATAAATAAATAAATAAAATCTTAAAAAAAAAAAAAAAAAGAAATTCTTTGCCTGATAGCTTGATGGCACTTTGGGTGGTAGCTGAAGAGTTTGTACAAAAAATGGGGTCATGATTGCCTCCTGGTAGTCTTCCATTCAAGCCTCATTGTGAAGTCTGAGAACTCACTGAGGTTGGGGGAATATTAGGTAACTCACATTGGTTAGTTTATTTGGAATTCTCACAATTTTGTCCCTTGATTACTGGCTTTGACCTTGTAATCTGTCATATATTTCTTTTACTTTTCTTTGTATATCCTCTTCCCTAATTTCTTCACTCATTCTCTAAATAAACTCTGCTTCTTGATGTATCCTATTCTTTTTCTACATACCTGCTCTCAAGGATAATGTCTATTCCAGTGGCTTTTACAAACTTTTATGTGGATGGATCACAGACCAATATCTTAAATTCCAATTCTTTACCAGGTCTCAATTCTATAACTACAATTTTTCTCTATAAAACTCCACTTGAATGCAAGTCATCTCTCAAATAAATGACAATCAAAATGATAAATTTTCTTCAAAATAATCTTAATCACTGATGCTCTGTTAATACTTAAACACAGTTCTAAATATTTTATGCTTAATGGTCATGGTCTGCCACATTTTCTTGCTCATCTTCTCCTTGTATTTTTCCCCCAAGGACTATGCACTTTTCCCTAAAAAAAAATCTATCACACTTGCCCCTTGATTTATCTTCTCATCATCACTACCTAGATTATACACTTAAAACACCCTGGCAGAATATTTCAAAAATGTTTGAACTTTTGTATTCCCAATGGCAAATTATCTTCAATGTAAATTCCCAAATGCACAGCTTCAATCATATTTCTACTCAAATCGGAAAAAGTGCCACATTCTATTTTTGCACTGATCTTAAATATAAAACTCCAATTTAAGTATTCAAAGTTCCTTTTTAAATATATAATTGCAAACAGCCAACCTAGATTGTTCATATTTCTTTAAGAGTCCATCTATTTATTCCTTATATATACTTCTTTTCACACATAATAATCTTCCCATCTGATAAATATTTCCATAGTTAAGGTCAATTACAACCACCACACTTGTATATAATTTTTTAAAAGATTTTATTTATTTGACAGAGAGAGATCACAAGCAGGCAGAGAGGCAGGCAGAGAGAGAGGAGGAAGCAGGCTCCCTGCTGAGCAGAGAGCTTGATGCGGGGCTGGATCCCAGGACCCTGGGACCATGACCCGAGCCAAAAGCAGAGGCTTTAACCCACTGAGCCACCCAGGCGCCCCGTGTATATCATTTTTTTAAAAGATGACTTATTTGAGAGAGTGAGAGGAAGTGCAAGAGCAATGGGAGGAACAGAGGTAGAAGGAAAAGTGGACACTGTGCTGAGTGGGGATTTGGGGTTTTGATCCCAGGACCCTGAGATCATGACCTGAGCCAAAACCAAGAGTCGGACACTTAACCAAATGGGCTTCCCAAGTGCCCCCAAGTACATCAATTTTTATTTTAAAAAATAATGTTGTATAGCTAATATTGGTGTACATTATTACTGTGTGTAAATTATACCTCAACCAAAAAGAGAATATTAAAAAAAAGCTAGTAGTAATAACTGAGTACATTCAATAGGGTTGGCACTGTGCTAAGAACTATGGACAAAATAGTAAACCATTTTTCCTTTCCAAGAGCTTAAAGACAATAAGAAATAATATATATATATATATATATATTTTCTATATGCAAAGAACTGAGTAAAGACTAATAAATATTTCCTTACTAGTCCTTAGCTGTGAGGAAGGCATTACTAGTCACATTTTAAGATAGGAAACTGATGCTCTACATGTTGAATAACTTACCCAAAATATTAGGGTATGTATAGAAGCCTAGATTTTTCTTAGCACAACCCCTTAGCCCCCAAAACCCTGCATTTTTAATCATTAGTTTCTCTGTAGTTTTTTCACATTTATTACTATAATAATTAATTTTATATTAGTATTTTTTCACCAAAAAATGCAAAGCCTCTTTCCTTTTCATTTTTTATTCCTATTGTTTTGGATAGTGTTCAGTACAGAGTAGTCATGAGTACTATCTGATGAATAGATGAATAAATATGACCTTGTAAAGCAGTTCACATATGAATATTATGTATTTTTTAACATATTCATTATTTTATAGTTTTTATTTTAACTATTCACTCCAAGTTCTTTTATAGTAAAGATTCTATTTTTTTTTGTTTACCATGTGGTATTGAAAAATGTTAAAATAAATTTAATTGAAAAATCACACATAGATGAAGAATTATACTAGAATAGCATGCATTAGGCAAATACTTTTATAAAAATTTGTAATGTTTTGATAAAGTATCAAACATCTCTTTTGCTTATCCAGATTTATCAGATTTTTAAAATCATTAAATTTTTAAAAAATAATCATATGTCTAGAGCTCTCATATCTTAATAATTTTTCTATGGGATTGATGATGGAGGCTGGAATGAAGTTGTCAAAAAGAATTAATGCAGATTGCTCAGAGGGCAGGAAAACTATACTTTAAATAGAAATATACTTTTCTCCTCACCAAAGAACAAGTTACTATGAAGGCATTAAGGTGTAATCCACTTAACAGTGAAAAATATTTTTGGAATAGAACCACCATCATCATATGAATGTGGGAATATATACCTAACACACACACACAAAAGTGTATTAGATCATAAATACTTACAACCGTATTCTTTTGATTCATGCGTTAACACAAAGATGAATAGTTTTCTCTTGAAGTTTTCTTTCAGTTCAAGAATTTCATAGTGAAAGTCCAGGAAAGTAGAATGTTTTCACCATAAGATTAATCTATTTCTTGAAATTTTATTATAAAACACCTTGTGTACAAAAGGCTGCACATATTTTAAGGGTACAACTAGATGAGTTTTGATATATGTATACAGTCATGGAACAAATATCAGTCAAAATACATTTCTATCACACTCAAAAAAGTCCCTCATGCTTTTTCATTCTGTCTTTATGCAACAAATGATTTTGGCTTTATATTATTGTAGGTTGGCCTGAATTTTTTAGACATTTATATAAATGGAATTAAACATTAAATATACTTTTTTGTCTATAACTTCCACAAATTATAATGATTTAGTACTCTTGTTATGATTCATTCTTTTATTGTTGAGTAAGATTTTACTTATGGCAATACAATAATCTGTTCATGCATTTACTTGTTAATTTAAATTTAGTCTGTTTCAGTTTTTAATTATTACAAATAAAATTTCTGTGAACATTTGTGTATAGTTTTTGTGCAGACATATAATTTTATTTATCTAGACAAATAAATTTTATTTATTTATCTTGGAATGGAAGGTCTAATTAGTATGGTAAGTATAGGTTTGGCTTTTTATAAAAACTGTCAAATTGTCTTCCAAATCAGTTTTACACTATCATATCAGACCTGGAAAAGGACTTTATCATTTAACTCTTTTATTAAAAATATTTTCTGGGATAAACTTTTAATATATACTTTTATTAAATTGCATAAAGTTACCGTAATTATATTGTGTAAAATTTTAAGTCTAGGGAAAACAAAAAAATAAAAATTCATAAAATATCCTATATCATTCCAGTGTTTAGACATTTACACATTTAATCAGATTAAATTTAGATTTGAGCTATGTTTTTTAATTTTTTGAATTTGTTAACATCTTCAAAGCATTTCTCTATGTGACACACTCTTTTAGAAGCTAAGGATAGAACAAGAACTAGATACCAAGTTTTTACTTTCATGGAACAAACTTTGGTGTGAAAAAGAAATACACAATAGTTATGTTAATATATATAAAGCCAAATAAATAAGCAATGTTAGTGCAAGTACTAAGGAGAAAATAGGAAATAACTATGTGCCAGAGTGTGACCAGAGTGGGAAGTTGTAGAAAGTTCACAGAGAATGTAACTACCCTCTCAGATATCTTCTTTGAAATGAGACAGGAAAAAACCAGTCATGGGAAGAACTGTGGAAGAATTGTCCTAACACAGACCATGGAAAACCCAATGAGCAGATAGAGGGAAGAGTTTTAGGGGCCACGGCATACTGAACAAGGGAGAACATTAAAGGAGTTTGGAGAGGTGGATCGCAGACATATATTTATAGTCATGAAGGTCATGAGAAATCATTTTGGTTTTATATGTTTGTTTTAAAACAGAGGGATTACATGATATTTATAATTGTAAAACTGAATTTGGGCTGATAAGTTGGTAGTGAGGGCAAAATTAAAATCAGGAGTAAGTGTCAGTACTCTTATAGCAGTACAGATGAGAGTTGAGGTGGCTTAGAGAAATGAGGAGACAGAGAAAGTGGACAAATTTAGAATATGCAGCTGTATTCTTTGTTGGATTGAATATGAATTGCAGGAAGGCGTTAGTGAGGAAAAAGTTTGAATCAAGAATGACTCTTAGTCAATGGCTTCAGTTTGAGTTAACATCCCTTGGGAAGAAGGTTAAGAACAGGTTGTGGGAGGGAAAAAAGCCTTCTAACTTGAATATATTATGCTTAACATTCCTTTTGATTTTGACAGTGATTTTTTTTTTTTAAGTTAGATCATGGGTATGAGAAACTCAAGATCAAAGAGAGATCAACACTGGAGTTGCAAATTAACATTCATTAGCAAATAGGTATTTAAAACTATTGGATTGAATGGAATTACAAACAGAAAAGAGATGCATGTGTTAGAAAGTCAGAAGCTTGTTAGAAGAGAAAACAGCAAATGAGAGTGAAAGAAAGGCCGTTAACAATGTTGTGCAAGATTGTAGTGAGTGACCCTAACAGAAATAATTTTAGGAGAATAGTAGAATCCGAAAATGGGCAGATAGCTGAAAGAGCAAATGTAATGGAGGTAATCTTTTCAAGTGCTTCTTCTAAAGTACATTTGTATACTGATAGAAATGAGTAAGAGGAAAGGAAAGGTTGACATTGCCATTGAAGGAGGGAATAACAGTAGGAAATCATTCTTGGAAGTGCAAGAGCTAATGGGATCCAGGGCACAAGTAGGAGGGTTTGTCTTTGGTAGATACTGGATCATATCTTCAATGAAATAGAAGACAAGGAAGATTATATAATTATACATAATCATATATATAATTTATATAATATTTAAATATTAGTTATTATACATTAAAATTATTTATATAATTTATATAGATATGATTATATAATTTGTAACTGTTTGTTTTTAATTTTATAATCAACAACATGCCATGTAAATTTTCTGATGTCTTTCTACATTGTATAGCATAATGTGTAAACTGTGATCTCATTTTTAATTGATTTTTCAGGATCCAAGTGAAAACTAATTTGGAGAGTTCAAGGAATAAACAATAAAAAAAAAAAAAAAAACAGTGGCTATTAGCCGAAATTATGCGAACGTTTCTTCTGAAAGATTGCTTAATGCATTCCAGGGGCTTCTGGATAATGTTTTGATCATGGTTATATAACCCATATTTAAAACATTTTTTTCTAAATGATGTATTTACCTTAATTGAAAAGGACTTAGTCAACCACTCTGCCTTTCATTGTGTGTCTAAGGTGATTTTTATATGACAAGATTAGTAGAAGTCAAGCTTACCTTTCTGTCCTCATGAAATCCTAATCTTATAAAACTTGTTGCTAAGTGTTTTGCTGGTAGTGCTACACTCAACTGCCTGCTCCTAGAAGACCACAAACGAATGCTATAAACACGAGTCATTTCAACTTGAGGTCACTGATTCTCCCTCTCTTTCCCATAACCCTAGCCAAAGTGTGTAATTACACAGATATGCACGCACACACACAGACACACATACACCCACACTTGGATTCATAATATCTGAAACTATACAATAGATATCACACCTATGACCTATTTCAAAATGTATTCATAAACAACAATACTATTCTACTGGTTTCCAGTTAAGTTTTGTAACATGCTTTATATCATTTTTTTCTATGTCTTTAGTTAAACTAGGAATAATTAATTTTATGTTATCAAATTTCATATTGTATACCTCAGATCTCACTAGTTCTACATTACTAAGCCTCTAAATGTCAGCATGAAAATGGTGGGCCTCGGCTCTTGGTACTGAAGCAATAAAGAAACAGAGACAGGCACCCAAAAGTGAAAGCAGAAAGCAGTTTTGTTAAAGACAGTACACTTTCAAGAGGGCAGAGTAAGCAGGTTTTAGAGGAGACAAATGCCTTGATGCTACAGGTGTCCTTTTTTGGGAGCAGGGTCTAGAGGCATAGACAGTGTGGTCTGTAATGGAGGCTGCTTCTAATCATTTAGGGGACACCTCCCATATGTTGGGAAGGGGAGCTTTTGACCATACAGGATTTGTACCAGAACCTTCATGACAACTTTCTCCATCAGGGGTTACAACGGCAATACACATGTTTTATAATGAGTCTAGTGGCTACCCTGGGGCAGAGGTGGAAGAGGAGAGGCATGCTCTCTACCTGTGGCTCTTGGTTTGTTAGTTCCAGGATCTTGGGAGCCATAAAGTCAGGATGTGCCCTTGGACTTCTAATGTGTAATCTATTAATCATTGTCCTTTCTTCCAGCTCATGTCTAACTGGCTACACTATCCCTTAAGGACTTGGGACTCTGTAAACTTCCAGGTTAAGAGATAAGTTTTCTCAGGGTGTTCCTTCCTCTGCTCATATCTAGCTTCTACCTAACAAATATATATTAAGATTTGTCAAATAAATAGAAAAGTTTTAGTCTAATAATACATAATATTTCCTATTTAAGTACTAATAAGAGTGCTAAGACCATCCTTTTCAAACTTGTTAAGTTTAACTGACATAATTACTCATACTCTTCATTATCAAATACGTTTTCAGATTTGAATATATAATTTATTATACAATTAGAGTTGCATAATAAACTTATATTTCTAAATGCTATATACCTGTATTTACATATTTTTATACCCATGTTTATACATATATCAATAACTATAAATAAAAATATATAAAATAATGAGAGATGGATATTGCTAAGAAAATAATACACTTGATAGAATATCACTAATTGAGATTGTAATTAAAAGAGATACAATATGATATGGATGTTGTTTAGGTCATATTCAAGATTATGAATATGGGTAATTAGCCCATCTGAATAGTGTAATTGTGCATGGTATTTCTCACATTCTTCTATATATTGCAAAAGAAAATCCTTCTGACGTTTAGGGAGGAAGTTGTCATTTTGGAAAAACATACAATTTAGTAATTTAAGGTTGATTTAAAATAAGATATTTGGGGGCACCTGGGTGGCTCAGTGGGTTAAAGCCTCTGCCTTCGGCTCAGGTCATGATCCCAGGGTCCTGGGATTGAGCCCCACATCGGGCTCTCCGCTCGGCGGGGAGCCTGCTTCCCCCCCCCTCTCTGCCTGCTCTCTGCCTACTTGTGATCTCTGTCTGTGAAATAAATAAATAAAATCTTTAAAAAAAATAAGATATTTGATAAATACATATATAATAATTACAGATTCTATGCTTGCAGTGCTCATTTTATAAGCACTGATTCACTTAAAAATGACAGATTGATTTTAATAATACAGTGTTACATTTTTTAAAAAGATTTATTTATTTATTTTAGAAAGAAAGAGTGAGAGAGACAATGTTTGCATGAGCAGGTGCAGGGGGACAGGGAGAGAATCTTCAAGTAGACTCCCTGCTTAGTGTGGAGCCCATGCAGGGCTCAATCACAGGACTCCAAGATCATGCATCTGAGCTGAAACCAAGAGTTGAATGTTCAACAACTGAGTCACCCAGGTGCCCCAAGAGCCACATTTTTAAAGGTTGGTTATATCTATTTTTCTCAACCTACCTTGGAATTATGTTTCTTTGAACCATATGTTTATGTTTCATATGACAGACCTGTTGAAGCTATAATTTTATATTACTGTAACTCAACATTCACTTAAACTAGGTTTTTGTTACAATGTCACAATTTTTCATTCAGAGTTAACTTTGAAAATAAAAGCAACTACTTGTTTAGTACAGATATTTTAATTAAATATGAATTTAGAT
Source organism: Enhydra lutris kenyoni (assembly GCF_002288905.1). NCBI lineage: Eukaryota > Metazoa > Chordata > Mammalia > Carnivora > Mustelidae > Enhydra > Enhydra lutris. The sequence goes on along the minus strand of NW_019154112.1, from coordinate 13,829,036 downwards.
TTCTAGATTTGTAACAATAATATATTTTTATAGTAGTTGATGAATTCCTGCAAAATAATTAGACATCTTCATCCTTTACAATTTTTTCCTTATTGAGGTAGCATCTTAGATAAATCAAGCCTGTCATCAATTTCACTTTTTATTTCTTATTAAGCTGATAAAGCCACTCCCACTAAATAATTAAAGGAAATGATGAATTACATATTTTCAACATCTGGCACATAATTTTTACCATAAGTTTTCAAAAAGAGTATTTTATAAGGGATATAGTCTTCCCAATCTTGAAATTTTGATTACCATGGCAGATTATTGATATAGATATCCTGTGGTTGTGGAGATATTTTCTGCGTCCTTCAAATTATGGTAGTTAGTCAAATTACTTGTTCTTCAAATCATTCATATTTCATTATTTCACCTATGGAGAAAGTCTTATTTAATCCTTACTAATAATAACACTTGGTAGTTAATTTATAACATATATATCAGCATGTATTTCAATATACACATACAGAGTGACTGAGAGTATTGGCTTTGAATTCATAGAGAACTAGTTTATACCATCTTTCATTGACTTCACCACTCAGGCGAAGATAATATCTACCAGTTTTATTTCCTTCCTCCTTTCCTTCCTTTTTTTCTTTCCTTCCTTTCTCCTCATGCCTAGGAGGACATGGAGAAAAGGCAATTTTTGTGCATTATTGGTGGGAATGTAAGCTGGTGCAGCCACTGTGAAAAAGAGTATGGAGGTTCCACAAAAAATTAAAAATAGAAATACCATATGATCCAGCAATTCCACCTCTGGGAATTTATCTGAAGAAAACAAAACAGTATTCAGAAAGATATATGCACCCTATGTTCATTGTGGCATTATTTATACTAGACAAGATATGGAAGCACCACAAGTATCTACTGGTAGATGAATAAGTAAGGGAGATGTGACATATATTTATCATGGAAATATAATATCATTGTGACAACATGGATGAACCTAGAAGGCATTATATACTAAGTGAAATAAGTCAGAGAAAGACAAATACCATATGATTTTTCTTAAATGTAGAATCTAAAACAAAACAAAACAAAACAAACACACAAAACAAAACAAAAACAACTCCTAAATACACAGAACTTGCAGTTACCAGAGGGAAGGAAGGTGGAGGAATGGGCAAAACAGGTGATGTGGATTATGAGGTCCAAATGTCTTCCAGTTATGAAACAAATGAGTTACAAGGATATAAAGTATAGCATAGAGAATACGGTCAATAATATTGTAATAACTAGGGTGCCTGGGTGACTCAGTTGAGCACTGGACTCTTGTTTTTGGCTGAGGTTATATTCTTGGGGTCGTGGATTGAGCCCAGTGTCGGGGGTTCACACTCAGCTTGGAGTCTGCCTAGGATTCTCTCTCTCCCTCTGCCCCTCCCCCTGCTCACATGCACAAGAAATAAGTAAATAATAAATAAATAAATAAAATATTTTAAAAGGTAATAATAATAACTTTGTATGGTAACAGATAGTAACTAGATATCACAACAGTCATTTAATAAAGTATGTAAGTACTGATTCACTATTTTGTACATGGGAAACTGACAATATTTTATGTTAACTATACTTCAATAAAAACAAAAATACAATCATCTGTTAAAAAGAGAGAGAGAATAAAAATATTTGTTTAGATTTAACATCTCCATCTAGATTTGTTTGCATCACTTAAAAAAATAGGATAAAAAATAATGCCTGTTAGGTCTTCTCTAAGGTTTATTTCTATTCTTTTGATTAGGATAAATGTCCATATTTACCTCCAAATGTCTTATATCCTCCTTTCTTTTCATGCTAGGAAAATTCCTACTATTCATTGCAAGAACCAAATTAAAAATTTCCTCCTTACAAATCCTTGTCTTGTGAAATCCTCCCACATTCTGACCAAGGCAACCTTTTCTCCTTCTTTTGGCTTCTACAGTACTTTGTTCATAGCATGGTAGAGGACCAGTTACTTGCTTAGAAATCTGTCTCTTCTAATAGACCAAATTCTCCTAAAGAATAGAGCATATGCTATTTTTTCTGATTATTCCCAGGTCTCTGTCAATGTTTATTGACTATGTATGAATACTAAATTGTTTGTAACCATAACTGAAAGAAGAATGGCAATTTTCAAACTTAATTATAGCTGATACTCAATAGAGATAAGCAGATTTACTAAAATTCATAAATTAATTATACTATTTTCTAGAATATTATTAGTAGCCACACCAAAACCTTGAAAATACCTCTGATAAAATGCCAAAATAGCAAAATTGTTTGTTGCATAACATACAAAACCATTTTGGTAAATATGAATACAAGTGCCTGTCTCATTTCATTATTTCAAGCCAACTAACACTTTGCATTTCAAATCTGTGTTCATCAAGTAATACAATAATGATAAGCACTTAGATTCTGAACATGAGTACTAATCAGTAAATCTTTTTCAAAGAAGCAAGATCATTTTAATTTGCTATATTTTATCATGTTCAATAAAATCAGGACAGTGTTTAATAATGAAACAAATTACTATGCATAATGTTCAACTGCTACAATTATATAATCTAATAATGTTCAAAAGAACATTTCAAGTTACTAGTTATTTTTTTCTCTTTGTAAATGTTTTGCAAAGTTGCTAAATTGGGTATTTTATATATTGATTCAGAAGTATATATTACATGCAGATGTCTATTGTCATTTACACAAACTTTGCTCATAACCCTTTATTATACATGTATTTCAAAGGTATATATTATTATACAATAACATATAATGTGTATAATGTGTATGGGCAACTCTTCGCCAAAGGTATTTCAGCAATTGTTTTTCATGATGCTGTAATTATTTTAGAAGCACTGCTATTAACATTACTGATCTGTGTTTGAAAACTAAGATTATAGACAGATTAGGAGCACTGGGTATTATATGTAAGTGATTAGTCACTAAATTCTACCCATGAAGCTAATATTACACTACATGTTAACTAACTGGAATTTAAATAAAAACTTGAAATAAAATAAAGCAAAACAAACAAACAAAAGAGACAACATCAGCCTGAAAAAAGGATACAACTTACAGAAAACAAAACAACAAAAAAATATAGTTAAGCTATTGTCTAAAGATGACCTTATTCTATAGATCATGGGCTTCCAAAAACAGTTTATGGAACTGAGAATTACCAAAACAAACAAACAAACAAACAAAAAAAACAATAAAACCAACAACAACAACACTGAAAAAAAAAAACCCAACACACAAAAAAAATCCCCTCAAATATTTTGAAATACAGATAATCTCTCTCTGAGCCACTCACAACAAATGGATATTGCTAATGTTTTCATATATATTTCTATATCTAAAGAAACAGTGGGACGGGTAAACAAGCAAGGAAATAAAATCCCCTAAATCCAAACACGGCGAACAAAATTTTGAATGACTACTCTTTAAAATCCTTTCCCCTGCCCCTTTCTCCATCCTTTCACACACAAGTAAATGTATTAGAAGATTGTCTAGATTACATATCTTTACTGTCTTATCCAGTTCACGTCTCAGGCTACCACAGTCTTTGTCCATTAATACTCTATTTTCATCAGTGATCTCCTAATACCCTATCTTTGGATCTTTTAATTGTCCTTTTCCTTAGTTAACCTTTCTGAAGGATCAGCTTTGTTTGCCAACCCTTTATATCAAACAGCTCTGGCTTCTGGGTCCTTTTTTATCATTTTGACTGCTTGTCTTCTGTTTTCTTCTTAGACAAGAGAATTAGAACTCATCCAATGATTGGAACAGGAAATAAATTTTTCTGGTATCAGAACTGTGAGGTCTGACAAATTTAGAAATTGTGTAATAACCAGAAACCAAAATGTGATGACATATGAAGAAAATTTTCAACAAACAGAAAAGATAGAATTTTATGACAGGCATAGTTTTGACATTTTCTTAACAAGTTCTTTTTTTTTTTTTTTTTTTTTTTGAAAAGGAATGTAAAAAAACTATCTTGAAGAAAAGGTCACTTTCTACTTGTGGAGTCAAAACAGAGAACTAGCAATTACATAATAGTGTGAGTAAATTCTTGGGGAAAATTTTGCATTTTGTGCTCTGGAACAATTGGGCATGATGAGATTTTTCCCTAGATTTTACGCCGTCAGTCCTTTTTTCATTCTAAGCACCATTTTTTTTTTTTTTTTTCAGAATAAGTACATGGATATCTCTACCTTCAACAAAGAAAATATGCTAATAAATAGTAAACATATATCACCAGCCCTAAGACCTCAGATCCCAGAGCCATACATTCAATTATCCATTGGACCCATGTCTTTTGACAAGACGTTTTAGACCTGATCTGCCTGAGGGAAACCTACAAATATGATTGTGTCATTCCCCTAGGGAAAATTCTTCAAAACTTTGTACTTAAGCCACCAGGATAAATACAAACACATTAGAATAACATGAAAGTACCTTTAATAACCAATCTGCCTAAATTTTTAATCTCATATCCTGACACCCATGCACAAGTTACTGTATACGCTGAATCTAGTGTGCTCTCATTCTTTTCTATTTTGGTTCTCCTACGACACTCTTGCTTCTCACTTTCATAGCCCTGACTCTTCCTTCAAGTTTCAGGTTTTCTCCATCTTCGTTTCTCTACCATTTAACTTTTCTCCAGTTAGATTTTCTTTAGAAAATCTCCCTTTCCCCTGCACGCAGGTGGGATACAGGTGGGTGTGCCTTATGCTTCCATTGTTTACAGTTAATTCACAGAGGACCTACTTACTGTTTTTGTAATTACTCATTCACAGATTATGCTTTGAAGACAATCTGTAAACCCCTTGGAGGAAAGGATTGTACATTTCTTGTATTTTCCTGATATTTAGGACACAATCAAAATATTGTAGGTCAACATATTTCCATGGATTCACTAAAATAAACTTAAGACAGAAATACTATCGAGATGTTTTTAAAGTGAAGTTAAAACAGAAGACAATAGAATACAAAATATAAAAACTTAGAAAACATAATCTAAGATGTGCCCAAATCAAATATAGATCAAAAAGAAGAAACATGGACATGGCCACCTGAGTGTCTCAGTCAGTTAAGCATTTGCCTTCGGCTCAGGTCACGATCCCAGGGTCTTGGGATGGAGCCTCACATAGGGCTCCCTGCTCAGCAGGGAGTCTGCTTCTACCCCTCCCTCTGCCCCTCCCTCCCTGCTCATGTTCTCATTCTTTCTCAAGTAAATAAAATCTTTTTAAAAAGGGGGGGAAAAAAAAACAAGGAAAGAGGAAAGTTAAGATCAGTGGAATTCAGCAGGTGCAAGGGCATCAGTAATTTGGAGTGTGAAGAATGGAATCCATGGTGACCAGAGTTGTAAAGTAAAACAGTGCAGTGAAAAAGAGGGACCAGTAACAGCTATTCTGAGGGCAGAAAAGTGATGCATGAAAGGCGTATTTTTATTAATATTAGTGTAGATGTTATGATCTGTACAACTATCCTCTTCTTTATTGCAGTACTTTCTAACACAAGCATGAGCGAATGTTCTGCATCCAGTAAAAATCAACTGGAGAGGTCTTATGGACTGAATGTTTGTGTCCCTCCAAAATTAATGCGTTGAAGTCTTAACTTGCAGACTGATAGTATTTGGAATTGGGGACTTTAAGAGATAATTAGGTTTAGATGAGGGTATGGGATGGGGCCCCATCAATGGGATTATTATCCTTGTAAGAAGCAGAAAAAAGACCAAAGCTCCCACATGGGAGGAGAGAGCCATGTGAAGACACAGCAAGAAGGGAAACGTTTGTTAGGGAGAAGGAAGGCTCTTAGGGACTGAATGGGCCAGCACATTGATCTTGGACTCTCCACAACTCCACAGTTCCACAGCTGTGAGAAGTAAATGTCACCCAGTCTATGGTAATTTGATATAGCTCTCTAATGTAAGAGGAATTCACTGTATACCAACAACATTATTGTGACAATCAAAACTTCCGACTCACTTGTCAACTACTTTATTGGAAACATAAACCACAATCCACTGGAAAGGAAAAGTACATTATAATAAAGCTCATTTAAAATAATTAAAATTATAAAATTAAAATATATCTATTAAAAACCTATCTGGGGGTGTGCCTGGGTGGCTCAGTGGTTAAGCACCTGCCTTCAGCTCAGACCATGATCCCAGGGTCCTGGTATAGAGTTCCATGCCGGGCTCCTTTCTCCCCTGCTTCCCCTGCTTGTGTTCTCTCTCTCACTGTCTCTCTCTGTCAAATAAATAAATAAAATCTTAAAAAAAAACTATCTGGGAAGTTTTATGACAGAGATTTCTGAGTAGACTGAAATAAAAGTTCAGTTTACATGGAATGGCACTACATAGTATAGAGTTGTTAAATTGTAAAGTCCAAGATATTTATTTGGTAATAAAGATGATTTCTATATTTATCTCTTGATGAAATAATCTTTTAATAAAATGTATAAGGGGCAAATGAACAATGACATAAAGTTCTTTATTCAGTGGTCACTAAATTTAATGTGCATATGGTCTTTACAAATTTTATGGTTTAAGATTTGCTGCCACTTTATAGGGAAATATTGCAAGATCATCAGCGTTAAGTATTTTATGTCTACAGACATTCTGTCTACACTTTGAATATATCACTAATAAAGAAATGAATGTGAAGATTCACAACTTCATGACTCGAGCTTTTAGGATTCTCAGAGGTGTAGTTAATTAAATCAAAGAGAACGGTACATAGCTCTGTACTTTCTTAGGCTTAAGAAAGAAGACGCCATCTAGGGTGTTAGGTATTTGGAAGCTTCTGGCAGTTCGGTATATAAGTGTTATAACCTAGGAGTGCTAGAGCCTATGATGGAAAGGATGCGGTCAGATTGCCATTCTCCGAGTTGGAGCTCTTCGAAAATGGCTAATCATTAAAGACTGTTTAGGAACATTTTAGTAAAATTACTATATCTAAAAAATCCTAGGTCACAGAAGGCTTATAAGAATACTTTTGTGATGTGACTAAGTTCAAAATGACTTAAAGAGAAGTAGAAATGGAACAAACTGACAAATATGTGAGATGCAGTAAGAGAAGAATGTGTGGAATTTAATGCCTTGTAGGACAGAATTATAGCAAGTGGAGGGAGCAGACAGAAACAATTCTAACACTGAAATAAGGAGAACTTTGATGGATGCTATAAATGGCTTATTCAATTTTCCTCCCAAATTCTTACTAGTGTGCTTTTTCTTTATAATAGATCCCTGAAAACTACCAACTACATACCTCAGCTTCCCTTCCAGTTAAAATTCTGAATATGATTTAGGTTCTATTCAACAGATTTATTCTTACACAATTTACACTCAAAACTGGATTAAGTGAAAAAAAATAAGTGTATCAGGTTTCTATTTTGCTGGTGTAGATATTGGCAGAGGCAATGTGGTTCTGTGGTTCCTGGCTTTATGATGAGGTTTCCTGCATTAGCAGTGGTAACATTCATATTTCTTTGCAAAGCCAATATAGTCAAGATTCTGACTCATGGTTTCACACAGTAATGAGTAGCTTTTACAATCTTAGCAGAGGCAGTGTAATTTGGGTGGCAGAGAGCTGTTTTAGAATTTTTGTCTATAACCTATTATTATTTCTACCCTTCCAATTACGTAGTAAGCAAACTAATGTCAGGTAGAAATTCTTTTCTACTCAAACTAGTTACTGTTTGTAACAGAAACTTAACCAAAATAGTGATTAAGAGTGTTTTAATGCCAATAACAGAAGAAAGAAAATTTTAAAGGACTGAATATTTAAATGAGGATAAAGATGAATTTTCTATTGTGAAATGTAAAGACTGAAAAGCAGGGAGGGATGGAGGAGAGAAGGCAGGAAGGAAGGAAGGAAGGAAGGAAGGGAAGGAAGGAGGAAAGGAGAAACTGAACTTTTCATTTGAAAATAGGAACATGGTGAGAAATAAAGATTTGATTAAAAAATTACATAGATGTAAAAAAAAAAAATTACATAGATGTAGTGGTTGACAGTAGATAAGAGAAAATAGAATTAAATTGATTTTTTAAAGGAAATAAGGATATTGGGAGAGAACAGTGACCATGAGACACAATCTATTGTGGTTATATCCCAAACCAAATCTTACATTAATGACAGCTTAGCAAGTATATTATAATATTTAATAATAGTACAGACTAATGAAATAGTAACATCTTTGTTTAATAACATTTGAACTTCATTGCTTATAAGATTAAGTTGTTGAAACAAAGTAACAACAATAGGACATATTCTGGCTACATCAGTCCTTTGAACATGACTTTTCTTTGTACTTACAGAGACAAGATAAAAAAAAATTCAATAACCATATGGAAGTTATGATTTCAAAATGTTTCTATGCAGTTTTGGCTTGAATTATTGATATTGCTTTCCTTTATCAATCTGATTAATGATATAATTACAATGCATAAACAAAATGAAAGAAGCATTATGCAGATGAAATTGCACATGGGTTGCATCAGTGATTGTCTTTCCTCTTAAATCGGTAATTACTCACCATGTGACCTTGAACTATCCATATAACCTCTTTAGGCCATATTCAGATTTTTCAACTCTAAAATGGAATTTATACATTTTTAACCTTCCTACATTCTTTTGACTTCTGGAAGATCTATACTGTGAAATCATGTAGACTTGGGTTCACATTTCAGCTGAGGAATTTCTACGGATGTGACTTTGGTAATTTATGTCAGTTCATTATGTTTCTTATGTTCTATAAAACTGACATCACAGAATTATTATCTGCATTAAATGAAACTGTATTCTCATATATATATATATATATATATATATATATATATATAGTTGCTCCTTATTTGTACATTCAAAAGATGGCAAACATTTTAAGATGACACAACTCTTAATAGCTAAACTTATATTCGTAATCTTTAATAATTACAACAACTTAAAACATACATTTTTCCATTATTAGAGTATTCATTAACAACTTATATTCTAACATTTTCTCAATTTGTCATATTTCCATAAGCAAGTAAATTAATGCCTAATATTATAGGAAATGATTTTATCATACTCCTAGAATAAAGATAATGGGATTCTCAATGGTCTTAATGGCTACCTATTTAGAAAATTATGTCAGAAGTAATTTATTCAGTATTGATTATTGATAAAGTTCATAAAAAGAGCTTAGTTTTTTATTTCTGTCTATTTTCAAAAGCAGGAGTTTCTGAAAGCTAAAAATCAATGGATAATTGCAAAGTTAGAATGCTTTTATTCTTCTGACCAAAGTCATGCCCTGCACATGGCAAAATTTATAATCATACTTTCAGGTGACTAGAGTATATATCACAGATTACTTGATAATCTCACAACTTCATATCAAGAAACAAAGGTCCAGAGCTCCTAAATGATTTTCTGAGAATAGCAATGCAAGCCAATGGCATCAATGGAATATGAAAAAATTCCACTTCTTAGAAGAGGAAGATGATATGATTATAATAAAGTGATTGCTTTACCTATGGTGGAAATATACATTTAAAATAATTTTCAGTATTTTATAATGTGCTCTGTTTTTTTATAAAAGCAAATGACAGTATTTAATTGAAATTAAGAAATATATCAGTTTATTAGAAAACTAAAAATATAAATTATTAGTAGGAAAGACCTCATAGCCATTTGAAAAGCTTGGCATCAAAACTTCTTACTGTTCATATTCTAGGAAGTTAGTAATATGTGATGACTTTATTGTATAATTTGGGAAACAATATGCTTCTCCTGAGTCTTTAGAATGATTTATGCTCATTACTTATGAGTATCATAACAGGCTTTGAAAGTACTGTGATGGCCAATGAATTATAGGTTTGGGTGACAATTTAGTGTGAACCACTTTTCATGAATTACATTGTATTTTCCTTTTATATACTTCTGAACATCAATGCCAAATTGCAGATGGCACATGTGTCTTTTCTCCTTTTCTTTCTCTGCTAACTGATTCCTTATTTCACCTTAGGCGTTTAATATAAAGAACATGAAAACATTTACAAGTTAATACTTATTTTTTTACTATTCTCCTTTCCAATGAGATAAAAACTACTAAGTAACAGTTTAGAAATAAGGAACCAACATACTTTTAACTACCACATTACAGCAGCTGAAAAGATCATGGCTAGTCAGTTAATAAGAGGGTATTAGTGACTAGCAAGTACAACACAGAAATTACCCAAAATGGACAGACAGACAGAGGGAAATGTTGACTGGGGATTCAGTGAATGCATTAAACAGGTTAGGAACATTGACTCCTTTTGTTTTACTCCTACTTAGCAAGGCCTGGAACGTTTAGCACAGCAAATGAATTATAATTGGCGTATTAACTGGAAGCCATTCTAAGTAATAAAGACTGCTTCCAGCAAGAGCCAGTCACTTTTTCATTCAATGATATAAGTCATGGCCATACTGGGTAGAATGTCCCTTACAAAGGGTCTCATTAGTCACAAGGAGGAGGTAGACAATTATAGTTAGATGAAATACTTTGTAATTTGTCCAGGACAATTCCAGGAGGGTACACCTGATTTCTCAACATATTTCGATAACACCACTTTCCCTCTAAGAAGTACGTGAGTTTGGAATATAGAAGTATATGATCTCCTTATTTATAATCCTCACAAACCCATGAGTTGTATGCACACACAAGTACCTCTAAGTATATTATTTTAAGCTGCTAGAAACCAAAAATCAATTAATAAAACTCCTAAAAGCAGCAAGAGAGAAAATATGAATTACAGAGTAACAAAGATAAGAATTGCAGGCTATTTCTTAAAAACTATGCAAGCCAAAAGATAATAAAGTTACAAATAAGGGACAGAAAGATAAAAGAAGAAAAAATAAACCTCCAATTTTAATCACAGCAAAAATACTTTCAATCAATTTTAAAAGGAATTAAGTAAATCAGATAAAAAATCAGCAGCAATACACTGTGATAGACTGAATAATTCTGCCCGGGTGATGCTCACATCCTAGTATCTGGAACCTGTGTATGTTATCTTATATGGCAATGACTTTGCAGATATAATTAATTCAACAATCCTCCAGTGGGGAAATTACCCTGGATTATGTGGGTAAACCCTAAAATACAACAACAATTGCCCTTAAAATAGGGAGGCAGATGGAGATTTGAAGGGGGAGAAAGCAAGGTGATCATGCTGAAGTGCTGGTACCACATGCAAAGAAATGCCAGCAGTCATTAGAAACTAAAAGGGGCAAGGAATAGATTTTCCTCTGCAGCCTGTGGAGGTAGCAAGGCTCACACCTTGACTTCAACCCAGTGATACTGATTCAGACTTCAGACCTCCAAAACTGTGAGGGAATAAATTTACAGTGGTTTGCAGCATTTTGTTACAGTAGCTATAGAAAACAATACTACCCGTAAAAACTGATGAAAGAAATAAAAATATATAAATGAATGAAGAGATATACTGTTTATAAAATATTGTTAAGATGCCTCAATATTGTTATGATGTCTTCTCTCCCAACTGATGTATTTATTCAATGAAATTCCAATCAAAATTGCCATAGAATTTCTTTAAAAAATTATGGGGAAATTTGAAGGAATTGGAATACAATTCCAAAAAGTAAGAGAAAACTTATAAATAGAAAAAAAAATTAGAGAACTTACATTAACTGGTTTTTAAATACACTATAAAGCAGTAGTAATGTAGAAACTGGTGCCAGAGAAAAAAGAGGGTAAGTCCAGAATCAGATCCACACTAATATTCTAATATCATCAATTTAATTTCAACAAAGATGCAAAGTGAATTTAGTAGAGAAAAAAAGTAATTTTTCAACAAATGGTGCTAGAATTATAGGACAATGCACAAAAAAACTTTAATGAATATTAGCAATAGATAGATTGATAGATACATACATACATACATACACACATACATAACCATAAATGTCATCCTAAAAAAAGATTCAAAATGATTTAGAACTACATAGGAAACCCAGAAATGATAAAATTCCTAGAAGAGAGAGCAGAGGAAAATCTTGTGACCTCTGAGAAGGCACAAAGTGTTCCAAAATAACACCAAAAACTCATGGGGAAAAAAAAAAAAGAAATGAACTGGGCATTATCAAAACAGACACTTCTGTTAAACGCACCGTTGAGGGAATGTAAAGACAATCCAAAGACTAGGGTGAAAAGTTGTTTATCACATTGTAATTAAAATATGTTTACATAGAGTAATAAAAAGAATCATCTCTTGAAATTCACTAATAAGAAAAAAATCCCCCAAAAAGTGTGCAAAAGATTTCAACATTCACTTCAAAAAAAAGACATACAAATAACAAATAAGCTTAGGAAAATGTAAATTAACATACAGTGAGATACCACCAAATACCTATTAAAAGGGCAAAATAAATTAATAATAATGGAAAACACTAGGTTCTTTTTTTTTTAAGATTTTATTTATTTATTTGACAGGCAGAGATCTCAAGTAGGTGGAGAGGCATGCAGAGAGAGAGAGTGGAAGCAGGCTCCCGGCTGAGCAGAGAGCCCAATGCAGGGCTCGATCCCAGGACCCTGGGATCATGACCTGAGCCGAAGGGAGAGGCTTTAACCCACTGAGCCACCCAGGTGTCCCGGAAAACACTAGGTTCTGACTAAGATTGAGAATAACTGACTCTCATACCTTGCTGGTAAGAATGAAAAAAGGTTATAGCTTTGTCCAAACTATTGTAAATAATACATTATGCTTAACCCAGATATTCCACATCCAGGTAATTATTAAAAACATAATGGGAAAAATAAAAGCTCTCCTTATAGGAACTTTTGTACATGGAAGTTTTTAATAGTTTTAAAAGTTTTAATAGTTTTCCAATGTACATGGAAGTTTGTAATTGTTAAAACCTGTCAAAACTCCAAGTGCCTCTCAGCAGGTTAATAGATATAACTATGATACATCCACATAATAGGATGCTACTCAACAATAAAAAGAATGAATTACTGATGCTCACAAAAACACAGATGAATCTCATATATATATTATGCTAGTGAAAGAAACCAGACTTGATGTGCCTGGGTAGCTCAGTGGTTTAAACCTCTGCCTTAGGCTCAGGTCATATCTCAGGGTCCTGGGATTGAATCCCACATCAACAGGGAGTCTGCTTCCCCCTCCTCCTCTGCCTGCCTCTCTGCCACTTGTGATCTCTCTCTCTGTCAAAAAAATAAATAAAATCTTTAAAAAAAAGAAAATAAACCAGACTCAAAATTCTGCAGTGCTACATGATTGTATTTATCTATTTTTTTTTAATTTTATTTATCTTAGATACAGAGAGTGGGGAGGTGCAGAGGAAGAAGAAGAAAGAATCCTAATGCGGGCTCCATGGACAACATGGAGCCTGATGTAGGGCTCAATTTCACCACCCTAAGATCAGGACCTGGGCCAAAATCAAGAGTCAGATGCTAAACCACCTGAGCCACCCAGGTCCCCTAATTGTATTTATATATAATATTCTGATAAATGAAAATCAATAGGGACAGCAACCATATTAGTGGTTCCCAGGGCTTATAGTGTGAGGAGGGGTTAATCTCAAAGAAGCACACAAGATTTGGGGGGATAATTGAACTATTCTATATCATGACTGCAGTGGTAGTTGAAAGAATACTATTTCAAATCTCACAGAACTGCATACTAAAAATGGTGAATGCTACTCTACATAAATTATACTTCAGTAAAAAAGTGAAAAAAATCCAAAAATATTTGTGAGCTCAAATTACTCAAGTTTTTTTCAATAAAATAAACAAAAAACCCCATGAATGATAATTTCAAATATTATTATTTACATCATCATTGAGGAATGTTATATTTTATTTTAAATTCTCATGGTGTTTCTCATGACTATGTCATACAATAGTCATGCATTTTTCAGTGAAAAATATTGTATTAAATTAGTGTTTCATTTATGGAAAACAATAGTTAAAAGCACTTGGACACTTTTTCTCATAAAATTATATAGAATATAATTTTGAACTTAAAAACTTTATTGTTGTATTGATTGCTTAAAAGACAAGTTTTCAAGTTAACTGTTGTTTAATTTAATTTGGTTTTGCATTAGCCTCAGGTTGATACACATTATTATTCCTTTAGTATATACATTCAGGTCATCAAAATATTTCATTTAACGTCCCATTCTTTTATTTTGTTTTCATAGAAGAATTCATACTTTCTGTAAATATTGCATCATCAAATACAGAAATGTCCTGACACAGGAAGTATGGAGCTCTGATTTTATTATCATTATTATTATAATGAAATCACAGTGAACTAAGCATTTATCAAGTAGTAATTATATGCAAGTTCCTGTAGTAGGGAATTTATATATGGCTTTTGTCTCATTTACCTCTCTCAACAATCCTTCCATCTAGGCATCACTATTATTACAAACCATAATTACCTATGAGGAATGAGATCCACAAAGTTGTGACCATCGATATCCAAAAGCAGGTAAAAAGCAATATTTGGTTATGCTCTCTCTCTCTAAAGCTTCTATATCTGAACCCTCATTTCTAACCATTATATGATCTTTCCTCTCCCTTTACTCTTCTTATTTTTCTAATGGGTCTACTTTTTCTGCATAATGGTTTTTGAACATTTGTTGTGTGAAAAATTATTTAAATATATTTATCTATTCATTTTTTAAAGCCATCTCTGAGGAAATCACACACTCTGGAAGCATGTCAGTGGGCATTCAATAACACCTACAAATAGGAACAGACCATGTGTTAGCCGCTGAGAATGGTGTATAAGATGGACCTAGCTTCTGCCCTGGTGGAACTTACAATCTAGAGGAATTAATGGAATATAAATTTGTAAGTAGACAAATTAAAAATTTTAGCTGTAAATAGATCCCTGTTAAGGAGACAAAAATGGCTAAGATAAATAATTCTGGACATAAGGAAGCCAGTTTTAAAAAGGTGGATCAAAGAAAGCCCACCTGGAAATATTTGATCTAAAAAGCAAATGATGTGGGCGCCTGGGTAGCTCAGTGGGTTAAAGCCTCTGCCTTCGTTCGGCTCAGGTCATGATCTCAGGGTCCTGGGATCAAGTCCCGCATCAGGCTCTCTGCTCAGCAGGGAGCCTGCTTCCTCCTCTCTGCCTGCCTCTCTGCCTACTTGTGATCTTTCTCTATCAAATAAATAAATAAAATCTTTAAAAATTTTTAAAAATGAATAAAAAGCAAATGATGGGAAGAAAATAGCAAATGTCAACTGCATAGAGAAGAAATCTCTAGGTAGAGGAGAAATCATGTTAAAGGACATTGATAAGAAAGAGAGCTGATACTGTTCAAGAAACTAGAAGATGCCATTTGACTGGCACATGTTTCGTTGAGGGACAGACAGAAGATAAAGAGGGAGCACTATTAAGGGCACATTTTTAGCCTCAGAGGCCTTGTTAAGAATTTACATTTTAAGTGCATGGGAAACCAGTGAACACACATTAAATTAGATGATATCTTTCAATTTACTGTTTAAGAATCACCCTTGTTATCAACATTTTATGGGAAAGTGTCAACTACAAAGTTAAGATCACAGAGCAGCTTAAGTGGCAAAAACAAGGTCCAAAGCTTGATGTGTAATATCTCTGAGCCAGTTCAACTTCAGTCTAAAATCAACATGTTTCTGAAGGTTAAAGATTCATTGGGAAATATTTCCTAATTGTTGTTTCTCCATTGGACACCTAGTTTATTAAAAAGAAAAAAAAAAAACAAAAGTAGTGAAAGTAATATGAGATAATTCTGGCCTTTTTATTGCAACAGAGTTTAATTTTATTTTGATCTAAAATAAACCCCATTTGACCTCCTTTTTCTTTTTTTCTCCCTTGTATAACTTGTATATTTTAAGTCAGAGTATCAGTAGAATGTAAAAAGGATGGCCATTTTGGAGAGACGATCTAGTGGTCCATACAAGTATGTAAAGTTTTCCCTACTCAATTGCAATTATAATAAAAGGTTAAAATTTAAATTTCATGAAATCAATGAAATGGAAGTTGAATATATCTAGTATTTTATTTTTCAAAGGCCCCCATAAGTATTTTGTAAAATAATACAGGTATTATTTTAAAATTAATTTTATATTTCTATTTTATGAAAGAGACCAATGGTATCATAAAACACCTCATATTTTGTATTTATAATAACGGGCATTTTTTACATTTCTAGTAAAATAACCATCTGAAGATATAATGATACAAAATTTTTACTAAAGGATTTCAATGTTGAAACAACAGTACATAAAAATGCATTCACACAATTGGATAACATTTTTATGAATTGTCTCATTATAAAAGCATATTAAAAGTTTCCTACAATTGGGGCATCTGGGCGGCTCAACTGGTTAAGCATCAGACTTTTGATTTCAGCTCAGATCATGATCTCGTGGTTCTGGAATCAAGTCCCATGTCCAGCCCCATATGCTCCTTGTTCAGCATGGAGTCTGCTTAAGATTCTCCCTTTCTCTTTCCCTCTGCTCTCCCTTCCCCTGCTCACTCTCTCCCTAAAATAAATAAATAAATAAATAAATAAATAAATAAAATCTTTAAAAAAAGTTTCCTACAATTTATTTAATTCCAGTGGAAGGTAGATGATATATTTTTGCCCAGTAAAAACAGAGAAGGTTCATGTACCATGTGCTTCTACTCATTTGTACTCGTTAGTAAAATTATTGTTCAAAGATCACCATACTTAAAATTCATCATAGATAGAATCTATTTCTCAAGAACTGGGTCTTCTATGTTGGACCACAGTACTTAACAGTTTCAATTTCCTTCATAACAGAAATACAACAGCATGAATATTAACTTCAAAACAAATGTAATTCTTAATTTTAAAATAAGTGTTTAATCTGCAAAAATATTAAGCACCTAGTCATATATATATTTTATTGAATATTGTCAATTTTCCTTTTACGATATTTTCCTCCACCTGACATTCACAGATAGGTGTCCATCAACAGAGTTGCCGATACTTCTTTTCATAAATATCCAGTGATTTTCCTTGGCTAGACTTTATAGTTGATTAATTTTGTCAGTGACCAGTTGCCCTTTTTTTTCACACACAATATGGTTTAGAACCAGTGTTATCTGGTGATGATCTTCTTGTTTATTCTTGTCAAGATTTATTGTGAAACCACTTCCCAAGACTAATTTCCATCAGCACCAGTTTATAAAATTCACACCTTCTCAGTGTATTAGGGTGTGATGTATAGGGTACATATATACATGTATACGCACACTCATGTTTACACATATTGATATATGTTTCTTTATGCCACTTCTGCTATATAAACACAAATAAGTATCTATTCCTAATTTTCTACATACATTCTTCCAGCACTTCATAAGATAGCCTTCCCAAATCTCCCACCTGAGAAATCAGTGTATTGGAATAAAGTAACAAATTATTAAAAGCAGAAACAATAGGAATTAACATTAAAAACATTCATTTTGAATACCTTAAGTATAGGGGAAAAGTATATTAGATATGTACAAAAAGTGAAATTGATGTAGTCCTCACTCTAATTTTAATTTATAATCTGAGACCAAAGCAACAATATTCATAAATAACAAAAGAATAAAGGAATTAGGGATAAAATTTCCAATGAACTAAACTTTTCAAAACAAAATATTGCTATTAAAGTTTTGTTTTGGAAACAATTCAGGGTTTGGTAAGGAAATGATAGAACAAATGATATTTCATTATGTAGACTATGTTTAAATAACATATTGATGTATTCGTGTTTTAAAAATATGGGTATGGAAGTTAATATATTCAATTAGCACTACTAGCTAACAATTTCTTTTTTTAAATGGACAGATAATCAAATAAGAGAGTAAATAATTATTGGCATAATTAAAGTTCAGTTATAACATAATCTCAAGACATTATAGTAGGACTCTGGAGGTATCACCGACTATCCTTCTATTAATTAAAATGAATCCAGAGTAATAATGTTTAATTATTTACTAAGGCTTACTTGATTTTTAATTTTTAAAAAAGATAATTGCAGCATCCACTCTGTTTCCATACTAATGTCCATTGTAATTAAAATGTGATTAATCCATTTTGTTAATTCTTTTCAACTTCTGTTATTCTGTTCTTATGTGCCTATTTGTTCACATATTGTTTTAGGTAATGCCTTTGTTATATTTGTAAACAAACAGAAATATAAAGATGATATGGTATTTTTGCCCATAAAAACTTTATTAATATGGTACCACCACATCAAAATTTTAATTATAAAATATTTTTTGTGGCAAGCATACAAGAAATATTAAATGCTAGATATTATTCACCATACCTTTTTTTCCCAGAATCTAATGTGAGCATTCTGGAGTAGTAGATTATTGTGAAATCTCCATTGTTTTAGAATTGGTCTTTTGGAAAATTAGTTGCTGAGATGGTCTTAAAACATTAAAATGTACTTTCAGTTCCAAGTGATTAATTTTAAAAGATCCTTATTTTTTCAAATTTTCTTCCATTTTCAGAGAATTTTTAAATTTATTTTAAATAAATATTTAAAATTTTATTTTTAAATATGAAAGAACAACAGTCAATGAAGCATTGGTTTCTAGATCCTAATTTTATTTCTAAGGAGTCAGAGAGGTTATCTGGACAGATTTAGAAGAAGAGAGAGAAGTATGGTGTCATAATCAGATCCATTCACTCATTTGTTCAAAATATCTATGGCTGACACCTGTTCCAGTTGCTGAGATAAAGCAGTGACCATCTTTGTATTTATTGAGCTTCTATTCTGTTGGAAGAGACAAATGAACTTCATGAGCAGATAAGTGCATATTTAACACATATTAATGACTTACTATGAAAAAGAAATGAATGATAAGGGGAGAGAACTGGACAGAAAGACCTCTCTTAATAATCTCATAAGGCACACACCTACAGGAAATGAAAGAATGGACTGTACACATGTCTAGAGTACCAACAAATGCAAGAATATGGGGAAGAAACAAGTTTGATCCTTTTTGAAAATCAGCAAGGAGTGAAGTGTCATGGGGGGAGAGCAGCAGAGACATGGAGTTGGGAGACATAGTCAGGGTCCTTGGTGATGAGAGGTCACTAGAGAGTTTGAGCAGGAAAATATCATAATTAGTTTTTTTTAAGGTATCATTTTATCTACTGTTTTGAACATATTGTAAAACTGAAAATCAAAACAAGGGACTTCATGGGAGAGTACAGCAGTAGTCAGGGACATGGAGCAGGAGCTTCTCTAAGCCTGATATGACAAGCTTAGGTGCTGCAAATTAACTGGGTCCTACCAGCTGCCCACATGGGCTGCAAGGATCAGTTTCTTAGCACATCTGCAACCACCCCCAATCCAAGTATTCTGTCACCAGAAGTTCTTGCTTAGAATTAGAAGTTCTTGATTTACTTTAAGATATGTTTTTAAAAAGCCAACAGAAGTTACTGATGGACTGGAAATCAAACAAGAATGAGAAAGAGAAGTTGAAGATGATGTCAGGGTTTGGGGCTTGGACAACTTCGAATAGCAGGTATTCATTATTAAGCCTGAGAACAGTAAAGAAATGCAAGTTTGGGACAGTGTAGGAGGAAATCAGGGTTTTATTTTGGACAAGCAATGCTAAGAGTCTTATTAGATACTCAAGAGACTTTTCAAATAGGTTGTTGGACATGTGGATTAGAGGAGCTAGATATTCGAATGTGGATATCATCAGCATATGTATAATATTTGAAGCTATAGAACCAGATATTGACTATAGATCCAATGATTCCCAATCCTGGCTACACCTAGGATATTATACATGATACCAACCCAGGACCTATTCTAGAGTTTCTGACTTAATTGACCCCTGGTATAGGCTGAAAGCCACTGGTAGTGATGGAAAAGAGGAAATCTGAAAACTGAGCTCTGAGACATGCCAATATAGGGAGACAAAGAAATGATCTGGCAAAAGAAATGATGCAATAGTTACCTCAGAAGAAAGAAAATCAAATCTAAACTATGTTTATTTGGCAATGAACAAAGTATTTTTAGGAGGAGCTTCATCCAGTGGTTCAGAGCCCGCAGTCAGAGAACTGCTGGGAAGTTTACATTCCAGTCAGAGAGACAAGGAGTAAAAATAAGACAGTCACAGTATGCGGTCAATGGATACTTGCAGGATGCTCATGCTTTGAGGCATGAAGGGCACCTTCTTCAGCCCTAAGGAATTAAGAAACACATCTGGGGACGGCTCAGCTGGGAAAATGAAGGAGCAGATGTTGTGATCTAGCAGATTGTGGAGAAGTTTCGAGGCGGAAGGAATTGTCATGTACTGATAAAGCATAGCAATTGTAGGAGCTGTAAGCGGTTGAATATTTTTATAATGTAGAGTGGTTTGGAGAGTGGCAAAAGATGAGACTGGAAAAGAATAAATGCTAAACCCTTAAATCCTCGGCTCTTCAGTGTGGCAGGCCAAGAGGTTTGGGGCTATAGATAGCTTCTGGGAAATTCTATTTATAAGCCTAACTTTATTTTCTAAAACTTCATTTAATAAATATTTTAAGCTGAAATGCATCATTTTAACACAAGGCATTAGGAGTCACTGAAAGTGCAAATATTTTTAATCAAAATATCATTAAATAAATACTAAAATATGCATATTAAAATGAAATTATTAATGGTATCTTTTCGAATTTTTGTAGTTACATGTTTAAGTATATGTTGGATCATACATTCTGTACAATTTTTCATTTTGTTTTCTCATTATTTCATGGATATATCTTTATCCCTGAATATCATCTTACCGCTCTTAATTTGCACTTCTTTGATTAATTTTGACCTTGAATATCTCTTAATTTTTTTTGCCAATTTAATTTCTTTTGTGAATTAACCATTCATGACCCCTGTTCATTTTTCTTCTGTAGTATGTCGCTACTTTTTACTAACTTGGGAGCATGGTTTAAATATTAACCTTTTAGTTGTCAAATATAATTTGATATTTCTAGTATCTCATCTTTTAGTTTTAAATTTTATTATTATATATATGTACACATACAGATAAATGATAGACACATAGAAAGATAATAGATAGCTGTTATTATATCTACATGTAATATTAGAAGGAGAGAACAAAATATCCTTTTAATGTCTATGTCTTACCATCAGTTTTCTCTATGATTCGGCTTCAGTGAAAGAAATCTCATTGCCTTCATTTAAATGGTTCTGTCCAAACTGGTCAAAGTGGGAGTCATAGTCTGGGCTGTCTGCTCTCAGGTGAACTAACATTAATAAGGTGGCTTTGCACCCTCCCCAACTTGATAGTTATTCTTCTTTACCGGGTAATAAGTTCAGTTTGATACTATGTTTTCCAGGATTTTTGATTTTAAAATCCACAAACAAGATGGTTCTGAATGTTCTATTTTCCAAGGTGTGTTTGTTAGATTTAGGTAAGTCAGCTTCATAAAATGAATTGGCATGTTCATTGAATGGTGTTGAGAGATGTAGAAAGATTCCTCTGGCTGCAGACACTACCAACTAGAACGCCATGCCTGTAGGTGAGATGAGTCCTTAAGCACTTTAGTGAGATAAAATAATCCGAAAGCCATAGCAGATTCAAGGAGCACTCATGCCTGTTGAGTTCATAACATCACATCCTCATTTGCTAAGAATAATCAACTTCTTTTAGAATTGTGTTCGACTGGTAAGTTCTTCCGACATTTTGGTAAAACAAATTACTACATGTTTTATAGATAACTTAGTAATGGGTTTTCTTCTTTTATAGCTTAAATATCTATTGACAGCATGTAAACAACCCAAATCAGAAATAAAAATGAACATGGATACTATCTCAACATTTTATTTTCCCATTTGTTGAATGTTCTAGCTTTTTTCATTCAGCAGAACTTTTTTTTCATTAAATTAATTAAAATTTAGAAAAAGCCTCATACTCTTGTGAATTATTATTATTAAAACTAAATTCTTCTGTGTTAGGATGTATTTGCAGTGAGTGAATTTTGAAAATATTGCCACCACAGATCATTTCTCAAACATATTGAAAATCCCCCATAGCAAAAGATCTATGTTACTTACCACCTCTTCTTAATATTGACTTTAAATGCAATGAAAATTTACATGTCTTTATTTTCAAAACTATGATTAGGCATATTTTCCAATATATGTTTGTTTAAAGACCAAGACCTAAGCATTTTAAAGCTTTTCTTTGGTAATTTTAGTACCTAAAATTCCAGGGGTTAGGTTAAGTGAAATTTAACTTGGCATATGATATACTAATTTCAACACGTAACATATTGACTTGTGCCTAAAATAGATTGTTTGTAAAATAAAACCATTGAGCTACATGTCATGTTTCATGGTTTGTGACATATCAGTTAACCCAAGAAGAACAAGTTTGTATAATGTTAGATTTGTGTGTATAACGGTCAACATGCATAGTTTGTTTTTATAAGAATTATATTGGCCTGTGTAAATTATATTTGTTTCTGGTGAGATGAAAATGAGCTCAATGTTAAATTGTGATTAATCTATCACTATGATAGTTTCCTTCCTTTGAAATATGCAAATGCTAGGGTTAATGATTAGCCAAGTACATCTTTATTCAAGAAAGTTTAAGTAAAAGATTGTGAAATTGCTGTTTCTTATTCTTCTCCCTAACAAATACACAATATCTACTAGAAGGAACTAGATATTCACTTGGCATATACTTGATTTATCTTTCCCCATCACTGAAGATTAGACCAAGGGTGAAATTTGCTCCTAGCCCCTGGAAATCACAGAAAAACACTGAAAAATGTCACACCCTATTTCTGACCTTATGCCCCATATACAGGGGTCTTTTATATTAAGAATTTTTTTAGTTCTGTTAAGTGGGTAGAGAGTGCATGATTTATAAAGACAACATTTCAAAGGGTTGAAATAATTGCTCCTTTCATATGAAAATTCTGTAATCCCTTGAAGAGTTAATTGAAGAAATGAAGTGTTTCTCCCTTCCTGATTCTGTTGCATATGCACAACTGTGGAATGGGACCATTTGTGAAGGAATAATCACATTCATTCTTTCTTTCTCTCTACACTCATTTCCAATAGGGCAGTGGCAGAAAATAGGAATACTTATGATGATTACTTTCATTTAGTTCCTTTTCTGAGTCAACACAATGCATTTAAACTAATAAACTGTATTTATATAAAATAATAAATTACATTAGTCATCTATAGAAGAGAAAATTTCTAAAACATATGAAACTAGAAGTTTCATAATGAAACAAGAAGTTTCATAATGAAACACATAAGTTTCATAATGAAATACGTATTTTAGAAAATTACAAATAATGTTTGTATTTCTGAAGCCTTTGCAATCTTCTTAACCAGATTACATGTTGAATACTTCTTTTAACCTTTATTATGAAAAGAGAGATTGTAGAGATATAACTCCCCGTTCCCAATCCTGGGTCAAAGGGAAAACACCTGAAAAGAAGAGAAAGTAATGAAAGGAGTCATATGTCATAGATCTTATAATCACTGACCTAGGAAATATTATAGATCTGTTCTATAACAGATACTGTGCTCATTCTAAGAATATAGTCTTATCCATTTTACTCTCATTATTTCACTGAATCCTCACAACACTTTGCTTTAGTAAAATTATAATAGATAAATAGGAAATATCATAGAATTTTTTTATAAATAAGAGGACAAATGAGGGGTAAAATAACTTGTCCACTGCTATGAACTATAAGTGCAGAATCTGTGATTTTAGGTACATTATGTACAAGATGAAGAGAAAATGAGGGTGATGCTTGCAATATAACACTACAAACAGGGATTTTAGTATATTTTAGCTCTTTTCATTTTCTCTAATTCTATAATAATAAAATTGGGGAAAATAAATAAAATAAAATTAGGGAATTTTTCTGAGAGTGACAATATTACACATACTCACATTTTCATTTTCCTCATCCAATCTTTTTCCTGAGAGTACGAAAGTAACAAGTTTGATTTCCATATTTACTGAAACTTTTGAGGTATATGTGAATGTCTGTGTGTATCTGTGCATGTATGTGTGGTATATGGCACACAAGGAGGGCTCAATAAGTGGTACACTCACATGCACACACGCATGCCTATTTCTTCAGTTTCTTCAAATGCTGTATCTCATAAAATCTAATAATGACAAAATATATCTTAAATTACATATTTAAATAGAGAAGAACTCTTAGTGTGCTTGGTCTTTGATAAAACTTCTAATTAATGACAACACTTTCCTGTGGTAATTTATGATGGTTTGGATTTTCCCACTCCCCCTCTTCCACATTCAATGCCTGTTACTCTGACAAGAATTTCTTATATTATAAAATTTAACTCTCTTACACACACACACACACACACACACACACAGAGTGACTTAACATGCTCAATTGAAAAGAAAACTAAGTATGGCTCTGGCATGCTCAAAGTAACTCATCACCAATTCCTCTTACCTCTATGCCTCATCATGGCTACCACTAACTTTGAGACTGGGGATAGGCAGTGGCATATGGAGGCTAAGAGCAATCTTTTGAGTCAAACGAGCCTAGGTATGAATCCTAGTTTCCTCTTAGGTAGAGTTACTTATCCTATCTGAGTCTATTTTCTCAATTTTTATGAGACTATTGAGTTGTTTTAAGGCTTAAATAACATAATGTAAGTAAAATGCTAAGCAGACTTTCCAGCCTATAATGAGTGCTCATAAATGGTAACAATTATTACTTTTATTGAGACTACAAAATAGCCTTGCTGATGGTTTTGAAAATCATTAATAGATAAAGAGTTAACAATCAGGTGGCTCTGAGGATCAAATGAGGCAAATGCACATAAAATACTTCACCCAGGATCTGGCATATTTATCGGTCTTTTTCGGCTATCTGCCTTTTGACCTATGACTAAGAGGGGGATGCAAAATAATGTTATTATTTTAAAATTTTGAAGAAAAAATGAGCATATTATTTTTATTATAATCATTTCACAGCTGGTATCATAACTGATGTCATGAAATAATAAAAAATGTCCCTATTCTGAGTTAACATATTGCCTAGGTTCAATAAGGTATTATTAAATTATTTTCATGGGTTGTTTTAATGAAAAAGAGGCATACCATTATTTTTCACTTTTCTTAAATCAAAATTTGGTTGGCATGAAGCCAATCTCCCTTGTTGTTTATTCCATTTTCAAATATTTATTTTATAACACTTAAATATTCATATTATCATCGATATCCTATTTAAACTTGGCATTTCCTTGGTCCTGGAAATTCTGTCTTTTGATGTCTTTGAGCTTATTTCTTTATCCTCCAATCCTTCCTGATTTCAAAACCTGTCAAATGATCTAACAAGAATGCTGTTGTCTCAGGATTCCTTTCTTTAGGGACATTTTGTGTCCCATGTGGTGAGACTGTAGGACATTTCTTTCTGATTTCCTGGCTAGACCACAGTATCCTGAACTCTGTAAACCTCAGTGGATGTTCCACAGCAAAAAACTCTGTAAACCTCAGTGGATATTCCACAGCAAAAAACAGTTGTGTGTCTGAGGTTCTTCTAGCTTCTAATCTCCAATTGCACCAGCTCTGTATGGCCACAGAGACTCCACTGACACCCCCTTCTCTCCCTCCCCACCAATGTCTCATTTGACCCAAACTTGAGCACCAGGTCATGCTTAGAAGCTGTTAAATGTTACAGGAGAGAAAATGGCCTGTGATGGCTCAAGGAGGAAAGACTCTTCTACAGAAATAACTTCTAGTCTCATACTTCCAGGTTCCTTGAAAAATTATCTTTAAAAATGTGATTTTTCAGTTTCTCCCCCTTTTTAGTTTTTGCACAAAGAATGTTAGTCTATTATGAATTATCACATTCCACTCCAAATCAGAAGTCTTCAATCAACTAAAAAACATTATTCACATTCATGGCATTATATACCAAAAATAAATATTTACATTTGTAATTATTTTCATGAGAAAAAAATCTACCAAAGTTTTGTGATTTTTTAGGTTAATATTCCTTACCAAATGTGTCAAGATTCCAGATCTTGATCTTATTTAGATGTTTTTAATTTTTTTTTCAAATAAGTTAGTGAATGAAATAATAGAGCCATGTTAAACTCTTTGCTCTAATAAAGGTAAATACTAGAGAAAACAATCATACCAAAAATTATAATCATTTTTATGAAAATCCAAGACTTTATTTACCCTATTATTATGGTTAAATAACAAAATACCCCATACTTAATATACCTTTAATATGCAGACAGGAAATTCGAGGTAAGACAAAATGCCTTTCTATAATAATTTAATGTATATTTATTTACTAAAAATGATAAATATTAAAAATTAAAATTCTGCATTGTGTAGTTCAGGTCTGTCAGGTCTGACAAAGAATAATCTTTATTACCCCTTTATACACACACACACACACACACACACACACACACACACATTCATTTATTATTCATTATAGTCTATCCATGTCCACATTTTTAAAAAAGAAATATCTCTGTTCATGTGTTTCCTTTAGTGTAAACGTAGTACTAAAGATTCTTATTAATGCCACTTTTTGGTTTCTCAATTGTACTTTCTTTATTACAGGGAATTATTTCTTTATTACATTTACCACAGGGAAGAATGAAACAAGCTATAATGCTTTAGACCTAAAAAGTTATATATATTTAGCCATGTTTCTTCTGTTTCTTTCTTTGTATATGAAGATATAGGTAAGTTCTGTTAACTTACAAAGTCTTCATCCCTTGTGGGACAAGTTAAAAACTGCTCAAGTATTATAATATTCTACATTTTTTTTCCTTCTAACCCAAAAATAACTCAGTATGATTTACAAGTGGACAATGATTTTGTGTTTAATGAAAACTTTAGAAGTTTAGACATCTCCTGACACATGATCGTTTTGTGTTGTATTAGCAGAAAATCAGTCAGGATTCAATATCAAATAATCACAGAGAGATCAGAAGAGGCAGTAAAGGTAAAATTTCTATAACAGTAATGGAAATATGAAGAGTAAGAACTTGTGAATTTTCTTATCAGTTTTGGATCTTAATTTTTCCAGCTTGATTTCCTGTATTTAGCACAAATGGGTATAGACTGTGTCATAATATCCTTGTCATGAAATTAAATTTTCAAAAGCATTTTTAAATACAAATTTAACTACTGATTTTCATGATAATCTATTGTAACTTCACCAGTCATAGCTTTTTGCTGAAGTCCTTTAAAAACACCCTATATTTTTAGCCTTTATAACTTGACAATATTGAATAAGATTTTTTTTTCCAGAAATTTTTTACTTTAATAGAAAATAATTGCATATAGAATATTGGGGTAGAGTCACTCTAGAGTCACTCAGGCAAATGTTAGAGGGCATGAGTCTCCTTCATGATAGTGTTCAAGAGCAAATATATGATGAGACTGAAACAAACAGGGTTGCTGGAGGAGGGGATTAGGTGGGGTGGGGTGGCTAGATGATGGACATTGGGAAGGGTTGAATAAGATTTTGTTAAATATCTTGAGAAATAAGAAGATTCACTTCTTTAAAATAAACAAAAACTCTCTTATAACAACTTGGCTACTATTATAGCCAAAAGTCATCTATCACAAAATCACTCTTTACCAAATATTTTTCAACTTATTAGATCTTCTTTTGCCTTTCTTACTACTTAATTTGTGGAAGACCCTTTAGTCAAACACAAAGGAGCTCATATGTAGCTCATTAGTTAGAAAGAGAAAGTTGGGGTCTTAAGAGACCTAAATTTGTTAAGTGCTTATTTACCCCTGCACTTACTTTGTGAGATAACAGATCCTTTTAGTTAACTCTCCATTTTAACTTATATGGATTAACACAAACTGAAATGTTAATATAGTGAGTAGAAGAGGTAAACAATGAAAAGTCCCCTGTCCAGAGCTGGAGGAAACTTGTTACATACTTCCCACTATATCTTTAACTTGTCATATCTTATAATGTAGAGCTCAAAATTATACTCACCAAAGGTTTGACTATAAAGGTAAAGATTGGGAACATTAATTTGTAGTGGGCATTTTCAGAGACATTCAGCAAAGTCCTACAAGGAAGAAGGGACATAGAGTAAAGTTCACTAGACATTGATCTGAAAACAGAAAAAATAATATTTGACCTTTTTTTTTTTTTTTAATTTATTACTTAAGAGACAGCTAGAGAGAGCAGGAGCAGGGGAGGGGCAAAAGAGAGGAAGAAACTGGTTCCCAGCTGAGCAGGGATCCTCATGTAGCAGGGCTTCATCTAACTGAGCCACCCAGGAGCCTCATATCTGGTCTTGATAAATGAGCACTTCCAGGCTATGACCTCCAACAGAAACACGGCTGCTGGCTGTTTGGGGTGAAAGCAAACCAGGACCAGTGTGCACAAAAATAGTATCTCCTGAAATAGGAATTTCAGGAGATGGGGGTGGAGCTCTGACATCATCTGATATGCCTTTTTATTATCATTATGTGTGTGAATGGGTGCATGTGCACATATGGACAAGAGACCATAAATACTTCAAATACTTTGATATTAGGAAAAGGCATTTGAATTATCTCAACATGACTACATAGGACATTACAGATTTTATTATTTATTTATTTATTTATTTGAGAAAAAGAGAGAGAGGAGAGAGAGAGTGCATGACTAGGGGAGGAGCAGAGGGAAAGGGACATGCAGACTTCCTGCTGAGATCCTGACTTGACATGAAATCAAAAGTCAGATGCTTAACTGACTAAACCACCCAATTGCCCCTCGATAGGGTATTACAAATTAGGGGTAGAAAAAATACTTCAAGGTTGCATATAAGAGTGGTCTCAGTAGGTGCTCTGCTCAATAATTATTTATTGAAAAAACTAACGAATTAATGAGAATATTTAGTACCCACTTTCTCGTCCCAGTTAGGTTTAACTCTCCAGATCAAGAACTCTGCAACACTCAGGGACATTATCTGTGGTAATGTAGATTCTGTTCTATCAGTTAAAATGCTTTATACCTATTAGGAGCTCAAAAACATATCCTGCAACTCTTTTCACCTATGCTGCAGCTATGTTCTTCAAATCTTTCCTGGGTTTTTAATGCCTTGATTGTGATTAAGAAAATCTGGAACCAGGGAGGTGTCTAAAGACAAAGAAGAGAATGGAATCTCCATCAGTGTGAGCAAAATGGCCTCTATTGGGCCTGTTTGCATGGACGTGATATATATATACATATATCATGCAGATGAACACAAAGTGATCTCCTGGTGTTACAGGTAGAGGGAGAAGATCGAAAATAAACCACTTTCATTGTCTTCATTTTCACTTAAATTGGCTTATTGTGTCTTGTCATAATAAAACCTCACAGATGCCTATGAACCAGTTTTGTAGGCAGCCAACTAAATGAAGGGTAAAAATCTTCAGGTAATTTTTCCACAGAAGTTTGATTCATATAGGAAATTTATCTTTACTCTTTTAAGAACTGCAGCTAACTTCGAGTAATCAATGCATGTGATGAAGAATAGTTCTGTTTTCTAAAATTATAACAATTTGAAGAATTGGAAATCGATCTACTAAGGAAATGAAAATGATAAATGTGCAAATGAGTAATCTGAATGGTTAAAATAGCATTATATTTTCTCAGTAGGATATTCATATAAACGTGTTTAGTAAAATATTAACCTAAAATACAGAGTTACATGAAATGATAAATTGAAATCGTATATTAGAGTAAGAAACAATTTTTGGTCTATTAATAACATTTGAACTTATATTCAATATAATACAATCACACAATTTTATTTTTCAAGTATGAGTCTATGATAATATTAGTTAAAACTTGATATTTCTCCCACCATGTTTACTAAAATTAGTCAGTTCTAAAGACTATAAAGTTATGTTTCTTAAAAACTTGATTGCCATTGATTTTATTAGACAGAACACTAGAATAAAACTATTTGGTCATAATATAATGCACCTAAAATACTATGGGGACAGAATGAATCACGTCTTAGAGCATCTTGCATTTACCTATTGTCTGACTCTTGCTTAATCTCTCGATCTGATTAAAGTCTTGCATTCTGGTTTTGAAACATCTAGATTTCTTGTTTTGCTTCTCTACACTCAGTTCTAGCCAGGATCAGCTTTTGATACTAGGCTTTATCTGTTTCTGACTCTTTCTAACAAGTGTCCTGACCAATGCAGCCTGGCGTTTTAGAATTCCACCCCAAAGCAGTAGGATTCTTTATAAACCAGTGCATCTGCACATGCAGGTTTTCCTATAGCTTGAAATTGCCTGGAACAACAATCCTATCTCATTTATTTCTTGGCACCCTTTGTAAGACGGCCTCTGGTGGTGTCCTACTGAGATCCGTAGGAGCTGATACATTGCTGCAGTGACCTCCCAAGATGCAACTGTGAAAAGAAGCTGGTAAAATTTCTTTGTAGAAACCTAAGGAAAGCATTCCTCTGAGGATCCAGAAAGGCTTTTATAATTAACCTCTATCTACTCAATACAAAGTTACAAAATAAATGTAAGAAAGCAACAATTCTGTTGCTCTTGAGAATAGTTTATTTAATACATACTATTTACTTAAAAAAAAAAAAAAAGCTGGTTTTGAGTATCCCTTATGCTGGTGCTATATGGATGTGCTTCTTCCACATAATCCAGTATTGTATCCACACCTTTTTCTGAGTTAGTGTTTAGATTCAACAATCTTTCTTAGGTTATGGGTAAGCTTTCACAATCTCTACTGGTGATTTTTTTTTTTTTAAATTTCTAAAGTAAAGTTAACCAAATTCAGATACCCAGAGGATTAAGTGTATACTTCAATCATGATAGTTAAACGTGCAATCTTAATCAATGATCCTGAGTCAAATATGTTACTTATACTCCACCGACTATGAAGAAATGGCATTCATTCATAATAAAACTCACAGAATATTTTGAATGAAGTGCTTACTAATACCAAGGAACTATACTCTAATCATAGCATGTTACACCATGTCATTTACAAACTAGCAAATTTTCATTCTCATTTTCTCCAGTCCCATTAGGCTTGTCTCTTTGTGTGTTAGTTACATATAACACTCTGCTTGTTCCTGAGCACTATGCACATTCAGGCCACATACCTACCATGACTGTTCCCATTTCTAAGGTAGTCAGTCATCTGCCTTTTAATCACCTGCAAAAGTTTTGATAATTTTCCAAGGGTAAAAAAAAAAAAAGAAACTGTACCTTTTCCCCAAATTCTATCTTATTTCCAAGAAAATCACTTGTTCCTCCATGTTAATTTATAGCTACCTATATTTTAGTACTTCACATTATAGTACAGTAACATATCCATGTCCTCTCCTGGACAGTCAAACAAAGAAGGACATAGATTTTTGCTTCACTAATCTCCATAGCCTTAAAATATAACACATAGCCCAGTACATAAAATATTAAATATACTTTAACTTCTTTAATCATATTCTCAAGAAATGATCTTTCAGATTTTGGGGATTATTATTTGCATTTCTTCCACATATTGGGCACAATAATTTAGAATAGAAAGTCTCTAAAATCAGATTACCTAAACCAAGAAACAGACTTAACTATAGAGGACGAACTGATGTTACTGGAGGGGAAGATGGATTAAATAGGTGATGGGTATTAAAGAAGGCATTTTTCATGGTGAGCACTGCGTGTTGTATGTAAGCAACGAATCACTAAACTCTACACCTGAAACTAATGTTGCACTGTACATTAACTAGCTGTAATTTAAATAAAAACTTGGAAAAAAATAAAATATTGTCTAAATTCAATCCCAACTCCAAATTTACCAGCCATGCAATTCCTAGAAAGTTAATTACAATGTCTCTGCTTTGTTTCTTATCTTTTTTTATGGAGATATAATTGACATACGACATTGTATAAGTTTAAGGTATATAATGTATTCATTTGATACATTTATATATTGCAATATGATTACAACAATAGCGATAACTCTATCACATCACATAATTATCCTTTCTTTTTGGTAGTGGGAACAATTAAGACTTAGACTCTTAGAAACTTTAACATTTATAATACCACCTTGTTCTCTATAATCACTAAGTTGTGCATTCAATCTCCAGGACTTATTTGTCTACTGGTTGCAAGTTTTTGTCCTTACACAACATCTTCCCAGTTCCCCCACCTCCCAGCCTCTGTTAACCACCATTCTATTCTTTGTTCTTATGAGTCCCTTTTTTTAGATTTCACATATAGGTGATATCATATAGTATTTGTTTTTCTTTGACTTACCTCACTTAGTATGATGCCTTCAAGGTCCACCAATGTTGTCACAAATGGGAGGATTCCCTTCTTCCTCATGACTGGATAATATTCCTATATATATTCTTTATCCATTCATCCATTGGTGAACACTTAGATTTTTTTTTTTTTAATATTTGGCTATTGTGACTAATGCTGCAAAAAACATAGGAGTGTAGTATCTCTCTTCAATATCCTATTTTCACTTTCTTTGAATATGTACCCCAAAGTGGGATTGCTGGATCAGCTGGTAGTTCTTTTTTTCAAGTTTTTGAGGAACATCATTATTGTTTTCATATTGTTAAACCAATTTTCATTCCCACCAACAGTGTACAAGGTTCCATTTTCTCCATATCCTCACTAACACTTGTTATCTCTTCTCTTCTTGATAATAGCTATTTTGACAGGTCTGAGGTGATAACTTATTGTGGTTTTGATTTGCATTTCTCTGAGGATTAATAATGTTGAATATCTTTTCATGTATCTGTTAGCCATCTATATATTCTCTTTTGGAAAAATATCTACTCATCACTTTACATTTTCTTTTTTTTAAGATTTTATTGATTTATTGTAGAAAGAGAGAGGGAGGGAGAGAGAGATGAACAGGGAGAAGGTTAGAGGGAGAAACAGACTCCGTGCTGAGCAGGGAGCCTGAGGGGGGCTTGATTCCAGGACCCTGGGATCATGACCAGAGCCGAAGGCAGACTCTTAACTGACTGAGCCACCAAGGCACCCTGACTTCTTTTTATAAATCTAGATTTTTTTATTTCTTTGTTATTGAGTTGTATAAAGTCTATATATTTTGTATATTAACCCCTTATCTGATATATGGTTTGCAAATATTTTCTTTCATTTCACAGGTTGCCTTTTCATTTTGCTTTTATTTTTGCTATACAGAGCACTTTAGTTTGATACAGTCTCACTTTTTGATTTTTGCTTCTGTTGCTTGTGCTTTTTAAAGACTTATTTATTCATTTTAGAGAAGGAAAGAGTGAGAGATATCACGCTGAAGGGAGGTGGGCAGAAAGAGAGAGAGAAGCAGACTACCTACTCTACAGGGAGCTCGATGCGGGGCTCAATCCCAGGACCCTAGGATTATGACCTGAGCTGAAGACAAATGCTTAACCAACTAAGCCACCTAGGCACCCCTGTTGCTTGTGCTTTTGTCATAATAAAAAATATCATATTAAAAATTTTATCATATTAAAAAAATCATTACTAAGATCAATGTCAAAGAGCTCCTTTGCTATGTTTTATTCTAAGAATTTCACAGCATCATGTCTTATGTTGAAGTCTTTAATTCAAGTTAATTTCTGTGACTGGTA
The DNA here is from genome assembly GCF_002288905.1 of Enhydra lutris kenyoni. Taxonomy (NCBI): domain Eukaryota; kingdom Metazoa; phylum Chordata; class Mammalia; order Carnivora; family Mustelidae; genus Enhydra; species Enhydra lutris. The sequence goes on along the minus strand of NW_019154112.1, from coordinate 13,795,357 downwards.
TAAGAAAAGAGTTTGTTTCATTTTCCTACATGTGGTTATCCAGTTTTCCCAACATTTGTTGAGGAGACTGTCCTTAAATAAATGTAAATTTATTTTACATAAATTGTGGAGATTATTTCTGGACTTTCTATTCTGTTCCATTGATTTAAGTGTCTATTTTTGTGCCAGTACCATATTGTTTTATAGTTTTAATTACTATAGCTTTGTAGTAAAGCTTGAAATCAGAAGGTATGATGCCTTTGATTTTGTTATTCTTTCTCATGATTATTCTGGCTATTCTGGAGTCTTTTGTATTTCCATACAAATTTTAGGATTTTTTTCTATTTCTATGAAAAATAACATTGGAATTTTCATAAAGATTATGTTGAAGCTGTAGATGGCTTTGAGTAGTATGGACATTTTAACAATATTAAATCTTCTAATTAATGAACATGGGATATCTTTTCTCTTGTTTGTGTGTTCAATTTCTTTCATCTATGTCTTACAGTTTTCAGTGTAAAGATCTTTCACCTCCTTGATTAAATTTACTTTGTTATTTTTTAAAAAAGCTTTACTTATTGATTTATTTATTTAGAGTGGAGGAGCAAGAGAGAGCAGGAGTAGGAGGGACAGAGAGAGAGGGAGAGAGAATTCAAGCAGACTCCATGCTGAGCAAGGAGACAGACACAGGGCTTGATCTCACAATGTAAGTCATGACCTGAGCTGAAAACAAGAGTTGGATGCTTAACCCACTGCACCATCCAGGCATCACAATTTTATTAGTTTTGGTGATATTGTGAATGGTATTGTTTTTTTCTTGTTCAGAAGTTTGTTGTTAGTATCTAAAAGTACAACTGACTTTTGTAAATTGATTTTATAATCTGCAACTTTGCTGAATTCATTAATTAGTTTCAAGTTTTTTGGTTGAGCCTCTAGGTTTTTCTATGCATAAGATCATATCATCTGCAAATAATGACTATTTTACTTCCTCCTTTTGAATTTGGATGCTTTTTATTTCTTTACCTTGCCTAATGGCTCTAGCTAGAACTGCCAGTACTATGTTGGATAAAAATGATGAGAGTGGGTACCCTTATTCTGTTCTTGAACTTAGTGGAAAAGCTTTCAATTTTTCACCATGGAGTATTATGTTAGCTGTGGGTTTGTTACATATGGACTCATTATGTTATATCCCTTCTATACCCAATTCATGGAGGGTTTTGTTTTTTTGTTTTATGTATTTATTTATTTATTTTTGTATCATGAAAGGCCATTGTATTTTGTCAAATGCTTTTCCTATATCTATTAAGGTGATCATATGATTTTTATTTTTTACTGTATTAATATAGTGTATCACATTTATTGATTTGCATATTCAGCCCATCTTTGCATCCCATGTATAAATTCCACTTGATCAGGTTGTATACTCCTATATATATATATATAATACACATATATATGTATATATTTAATTTGGCATGCTAATAATTCACTGAAAATGTTTGCATTTATATTCATCAGAGAAATCAATCTATAGTTTTCTTTTAGTGTCTTTATCTGACTTTTGTATCAAAGGTAACACTCACCTTGTGTAATGAATTTGAAAGTGTTCCATTCCCTTCAATTTTTTGGAAGAATTTGAGAAGAATTAACATGAATCATTCTTTAAATATTTGGCAGAAATTATCCAGTGAAGCCAGTTGGTTCAGTTTTCTGTGGTGGGAGATCTTTGATCACTGATTCAGTTTCTTTCCCCATTATTGTAAGTGTTCTTTTCATGTCCTTTGATATACTCTTTTCTGCCTCTTTCCTGATTTTCTCCATTCTGTCAGTCATAGAGAATCCAGCTAGTTTCACAGGACTGGAATGTCAGGATATTCAAACAGTGTTTTCCTTTTCCCCTGTGGGAGAGGTCCTTGTTGAGTGATAGTTATGAGTATTGCTGCCTTGGGAATGGGGCAGGAATGGTAAAGTTTTTTGTTTCCACTGTGCCATACTTCTATTTTTAGTTCTATTTTTCTTCAATGGAATCTTCCCTTCAGAAGACAGGACTTCTGAAATTTCTCTTCTGATCTTGTGTGTCTTCCCAGGTTAGTATTCTCCAGGTTTCTTCCCAACCATAGCAAGAAGAGTTGGGACAAGTTCACTTCTCCACTGGTTTTATAGTCTGAACCATGATCTGTGTGTCTATTTCCAGATGCACAAGTGGGTAGGACGCCTCCTAGTTTCATTTGTATCTGGCACTGGAACCTATAACTATCACAAAAGCACTTTTGTTTGTGAAACAAAAAGGAGGTTCATCTTATGATGTTGAACTCATTCCATCATTTCTCATCTTTTAAATGAAATCAAGTAATTATATTCACTAGATAGAAATTTAGTGAAGATACAAAAATTTAACTAATGTAAAGCTTTCAATACAATGTTTTATAAATAATAAACTACTAATTAATAGTACTTATTTTACCAATAATGATTTTGCTACTGGTCGTTGTTTATCCTGCTAATTCTTACTGTATGATTTTTAAAACAATCTGCTAAATTCACCAGTTTTTAGTAAAATTGCATGAGAAACCTTATGAATATCAAGGTGGAGTCATAGTAAAAAATCATAGTCAGAAAACCATTTCTATTTCATAATCCCATATCAATATACACCCTAGTTTCAACAGAAGAGCTAATGTGAAATTAAAGCATCACATGTGATTTTGATAATTACTTAAACATGCTCTTAGTTTGAAAGATAATCTTATCCTATTTTATTTTTGTCAAAGTTTTGTAATAGAATATTTCTTTTGTTAAAATGATTAATTCTACTTTGCATTTTGTCATCCTTTCTGCATGGGCTCCCTGAATAATGCAGTGACTTCCCAAATTTATTTTAAATAAAAATCATAGCCTCTAGGGCTCATCTTAACTCTTTTCCCTTATTCCTTACTTGGTATAATTTTATGATGACTGTTCATGGCTATAATTTTGCAGTGTTTACTAAACCGAAAATGGCCCTCAAGAGATAAGCCAAATAAAATAAAATAAAATCTTAGAAATGATTTTTGTTGCATTAGTAAAAACTAGAAGCAAAATTATTTCCATAATAATTTTAAGAAATAACAGGCTTCTTCATATGTAGGATATAAACTTTAAACAGTAAAATTTGTTAAAAATAAAATTATTTGCATGGCTTTTTTTTTTTTTAAGATTTTATCCATTTATTTGACTGACAGAGATTACAAGTAGGCAGAGAGGCAGGCAGAGAGAGAGAGAGAGAGAGAGAGAGAGGAGGAAGCAGGCTCCCTGTGGAGCAAAGAGCCCGATGCGGGGCTCAATCCCAGGACCCTGGGATCATGACCTGAGCCGAAGGCAGAGGCTTTAACCCACTCAGCCACCCAGGTGCCCCTGCATGGCCTTTTATATGTATATATACTTCACGTTTAAAAGCATATACATTCACACAAACTAAAGAATTTATGTCCAGAAAATTTGCAGAAAAGCAAATACCAAGGATAATTCTGCCCATGCAGAAAGAAAGTAATCTGGATAAAATCACCTTAAAACAGAAATGGAAAGATAAATATATGGGCAAATTAAAGGGAGTATCAACATGCATAATATCATTTTGTGATATATAAGATTTATGTAGACATAAAAATATGACTGAAAAATCCACAAAAATAGAATATGATATATTTGAAATGTTGTAAGTTCATTGATTTGTCAAAGTAGCAGAAAAGTTCTAATATATGGTAGACTCTAGTAAGTCAAGTATGCCTGTTATAATCCTTAGAATATCTATTAAGGGACTTAGAATGGTCAGTTAACAAGATAAAGATGGGGACACTAGAATAACTTAAAAGTAGAACTAAAATAAAACATGACAAGAAAAAAATAAGTAACTTGGCCTAAAAAACTGGAAACATGGCATATCACTTTCTAAATGTATCAATTATTGCATTAAATCCAAACGATCAACAAACTAGGTTTTAAAAGAAAAATGAATCATATGTTATGTGACAGATGTTATGTGTCTCTCCTGTTCCACACCTTCTAATTTTTATTCTCTCAAGTAATTCTTTCCAGTACATCCTTACCTATAAGTGCAGTGAGGACCTGTTTTATTTCTAAACATTAGATTATTACAAAGTTGATGAATATCATTCCCAGGTTGCATTATATTCATTATATAAATCTCCATTGTCCTATCAGACTCACTCTAGACAACCTTTTCACTGGCCTTATGAAGTAAGCAAGCATGTTGGAAAAGCCAATGTAGCAGGGAATTGTGGACAGCCTCTAGAAAGTACAGGTGGCCTTAAGAAGTTGATCGTAGCCTTCAGCCAACAAGGTAGTATCTAAGGTCTGCAACCTACAGCTACAAGGAAATGAATTCTGCCAACAACCTGAATGAGCTTGGCAGTGTATTCTTTCCCAGTCGAACCTTTAGAATATAGCCCAGGCAAAAATCTTAACATCAGTCTAGTGAGTCTTAAGTAGAGAAATCAGCTGAGCCATATCTAGATTCATGTCCCACAGAAAGTGTGAGATAATAAATGTGTGTTGCTTTCAGCTACTAAGATGTGTTGGTTATCAATAGTAAATTATACATTCTCCTTATAAATTACAAAATCCTTGAATGTAAAGATGGAGAAAATTGGAGGATAAAATATGGGAGTGACTGGGTGACTCAGTTGCTTAAGTGTCCAACTCTTGATTTTGGCTCAGGTCATGATCCCAGGGTCCTGAGATAGAGCCATGTGGGTCATCCAAATGGGCTCCACACTCAGTGTGGAGTCTGCTTAAAATGCTATCTCTCTCTCCCTCTTCTCCTTCTTCCCCTCTCCCTGCTCATGTTCTCTCTCTCAATCTAAATACATACATACATACATTCATAAATAAGTAAAATCTTAGAAAAAAAAAAGGAAAAGAAAATATGGAGAGGTCCATATCAAGCAAATACCAGTCCTAAAAATCATTGTGCCAGGTTGCCTTTAATAAATTAAGAATAAGAGTTATAAAGGACTATTTCATAATGAAAAAAAGGTCATTCTAAAGAATGATGCAATAGTCTTAGTTTTCATACTGAATAACATAGTCTCAAAATACATGTAAGAGAAACTGCATATTGACAAATTTAGTAACTGTGGAGGGTTATTTTGAAAGAGTTATTTCAGTTACAAATGCAAAAACCAAAATCAACAGAAATACTGAAAATTTGGAAAACCAATTAATAAACTTAACTTAAATGATGCATATAAAACATTACATGTAACAGCTGAAGCTTATATATATTTTCAAGTGCACTAGTGTGATGAAATTAACAACAGATGAGCTTGAACAATATGTCTCAACAATTTGATTAAAATCTTATGTAGTTATATGTATGTTAATAAGTAAAAATTAATTATAAAATTCCCAAATTAAAATGCCCAAAATGTTTGATATTAACCCATGCATTTATTAAAAAAAAAACCTTGTAAGTCAATTAAAAATTAAATTTAAAAATACTTTGGAATGATAATACAATAAGAAAAACCTAGACAATGGAGAACAAATTAAGTCAAGTAATTATGAAAGGGATAATGATAAAATAGAAAACAGAGATACAATTAAGCAATTTAAGAAAACTAAAAGTTTTCTTCCTTACATTTATAAATACATGTGTTTGTGTTATATACACCCTAAGAATGACTACTAAAATAAGTCAGAATATATCAATTATCAATTATAAATTAAAAAATAAGAAGGGAAGTCTCTATAGACAGCAAAAAATAATATTTAAGATATCAACAAAACCATTTCACGTTAAATGAACAAATCCCTTTATTAACCAACTATAGAAAAATTGAACTAGAAAGAAATAAAATTTGAGCATTCTTATACATATTAAGTGGGTTTTCATTAAGCAGTTTAACCCAAGGAAAACTCAGATTCAGATACCTTCCAACATGATAATGTCCCAGTCCAAGTCAGGATTACTCAAGGAATCCAATTTTGCCTAATATTGGAAATAAAAAACAATGTTATACATTGTATTAACAGAATGAAAGTAAACAAACAAAAATTCATCCTACCTGGAAAAGCATTGGCTAAAAGTAAACATCTGTTCAAGGTTTAAAAATTTTCAAAAAATTGTCAGTAATTCGAAAAAGTATCTTTTTAAAAATAAAACTGTCTACAAGGGAAAAAAAAAAGAACTTTCAAAAAACATTATACTAAGTGGTAAATATTGAAAATTATCCTCATGATCAGGAATAAGAGCAATTTCCACTATCAATACATCAGTTCTTCATTATACAGGAACTCGTTATATATATTTTATATTTCTATATCATAAAATTTATTTCTTTTATTTATTTGAGAGAGAGAGAATGAGAAAGAGTGAGCATGACAGGGGGAAGGTCAGAGAGAGAAGCAAACCCCCCTGCTGAGCAGGGAGCCCAGTACAGAACTGGATCCCAGGACTCCAGAATCATAACCTGAACTGAAGGCAGTTGTTCAAACAACTGAGGCACCCAGGCACCCTCCATACATTACATTTTAATTTTCATAGATGCTTTCTTCATGTATTCCAGGAGTAAATTTGTTGCCCCTACTGGCTACAGTTGTGCCACATAGACTGCATTACTCACACTAACTTCTTATTTTCCCTTGTAGTTTCCACTCTGCCAGGAGCTCTTATGCTATCAGTTGTAATGAAAATAATCTATGTATCCCAATATAGTATTTTATCTATATGTATTCTGGCTTGTCATAGCAACTTAATGACTAAATTTTATGTTCTTTGCACTTTGCAAAACATATTAACATTATTTTCTATGTACACTGTAATAGGAATTCTCGTTATTGACTTTGGTGGCTACATAAGAAGAAAAAAAAAGCCAACATTACAAAAGGTGAACAAATATTTATTTAGCAAATCATTCATTAATTCAACACATTTATAGTAACTACTATATAATGAGTTCTGTCTTAGTACTGAAGACATAATTGCAAGCCAGTCAGATTCAACAATCATGATGTTTACCATCTCATATGGATGGACTTATGCCCCCCCCCAATTTATATTTTGAAGTTCTGATTCCAAGTACCTCAGAATGTGACTGTATTTGAAAATAGGGCCATAAAGAAATGATTAAGTTAAAATGATGCTGTAAGAGTGGGCCCTACTCTACTCTGACTGGTGTCCTTATCAGAAGAGAAAATTAGAACACACAGAGCAAACCAGGAGTGTACATGCAAAGAAAGAAGGTGGTCATATGCAGGCCAAGGAAAGAGGCTCCAGAAGAAATCAAACCTCCTAACACCTTGATCTTGGAATTCCAGCTTCCAGAGCTATGAGAAAATATATTTCTGTTGTTTAAGCAACCTACTTAGTGGTGTTTTTTAATGGCAGCACAAGTAAGATAATATCCTCTAATAAAGGCAGAAGGATACTATAAGTCAATTACAAAAAATATATGATTATCTACTGTAATAACAATTGGTATAAAAATATAAAGTGCTATGCAAGCATGTTTTAGAATGAACTGATCTGTTGATAGATAGGGTTGAGTTACCTCAGTAAACACTATTTGATTTAAGAGCTAAAGGGAGGAAGGTAGGGAAATGTGTTAAGGCCCAACCAACAGAATGTACCAATACCTATGGTGACAGTGGGCCTAGAAGATAAATTTAAACACTAAAATGCTGGAAACTAGGGGCAAACAGAGAGAAAAAATGTGAGTTGATGACGGAGAAATAGACAGGGACCAAATAATATAGGTCTTTGCTGTGACACAAACCACCTAGCTGTTCACCCCAACCATGTTTTCATCTTTTGAGAACACATCTAGATTATTTCCTGATCTCATTTGCAGTTAGGTGTGACCATGTGATTGAAGTCTGTCCAATGAAATATGGGGGTAGGGGATGAATAGATGGCAATGTGATGTGTACTACTTTTAAGACTGAACATAAAAATATCACACTTAGGGGCGCCTGGGTGGCTCAGTGGGCTAAAGCCTCTGCTTTCAGCTCCTGTCATGATCCCAGGGTCCTGGGATCGAGCCCCGCATCGGGTTCTCTGCTCAGCAGGGAGACTGCTTCCCTCTCTCTCTCTCTGTCTGCCTCTCTTCCTACTTGTGATCTCTGTCAAATAAATAAATAAAATCATAAAAAAAAATCACACTTAATTCACCATGTCTTTTATATACCTGCCATGTTAGATGTCAATGCTCTAGGGTCTTAGTCACATGTATTAAAGATGAAAGAGGCACCTGCAACCAGTACCCCACATGCTAGTGCGGAAAAGAATATACTTCTCCTTCTTACTAGTATTAACCATCTGGGCCTTCACTGGCCTCAGTTATGAACATGATAAATACATTTTTACTACATTAAACCACAAAAATCTGTGTGTGTGTGTGTGTGTGTGTGGGTGGGTGGTGGTGGTGGTGTTTTTAGATAGTGGCTACATTATCTTATTAATTCCAAGACCATGTTATGGATAAGGTTTGTTTTTTAACTAAGATTCAAAGTAATGCCATTGAATGGGTTTAAGCAAAGACTTGATATTTAATTTAAAATGCTTGCTAGAAAGACAATTCATACTATTATAATATATATTATATGTGCATGTACGAACATGTGTGGAAAATGGTGGATGGCTAAAGCTGATACCAATTTCAACATTCTTACAAGTCTAGAGTGGGATATTATTAGATTCATTTAAGGTGATGTAAAGGAAAATTTGGAACTGAAACTAAATATTTAAGATTGGCTTCAGAGATGAGGCAGAGGAATAATTTGAAAGAACCCCAGATTTCTGCACCTAGCCAAAATACCACCCAAAATAAAACAAACCTAACTATACTTTTTTTTTCTGAATACATGCTTGCATTTTTCTGAATACATGGTTGCATTAGTTGATTTAGATGACAATATATCTAAAAATTGATAATTATATAGTAAACATAATGTTTAATTTTGAAATAATTTTAAGTGTTTCATCTAGCTATTTTTAATTTAATCCATCTAGTTAATTTTTACAGTTGTGTCAGATATATTATAAAACAATTTCTTTGTAAAAAACGTCAACACATATTTATTTCAGTTATGCTATAATCCTAGTTTTTATGTTTATTTTCTTTGACATATATGCATGTACATACATTTTCCTTGTGTTATTTTTCACTTTCAAGTTGTAGGTAAGAGACTGCTGAATGTGGAACATATTCAACATTTGTCCAAAGAACTATTGCATGAATGCTGTGTTTGTGCTTCTCCAAAACAGATAGCTATTAGGTTAAGATAGCTCACTATGAAAGACTGAAGAAAGCATGTATAAATTGGATGAAAATAGTGTCCAGTCATCAATATGAATTATATAAATATGATCAACAAATATATAACCAATTATATAAATATAATCAATATATATTATAAAAGATTTAACCAGGAGAATTATAGATAATTTCAATGAATTACATATAGATAGATAGATAGATAGATAGACAAAGAAAATAAAGAAAATGGGGTCCATATATGCAATGGAGTATTATGCCTCCATCAGAAAGGATTGATACCCAACTTTTGTATCAACATGGACATGACTGAAAGAGATTATGCTGAGTGAAATAAGTCAAGCAGAGAGAGTCAAGTATCACATGGTTTCACTTGTGGAGCATAAGGAATAACACGGAAGACATTAGGAGATGGCAAGGAAAGGTGTGTTGGGGGAAATTGGAGGGGGAGACCTACCATGAGAGACTGTGAACTCTGAGAAACAAACTGAAGATTTTGGAGGGGGTTACAGGGGGTGGGGTGCTTGGGTGGTGAGCATTATGGAGGGCACATATTACATGGAGCGCTGGATGTGGTGTATAAACAATGAATTTTGGAACACTGAAAAAAATTTAATTAGAAAAAAAAAGAGAGAGATCAAGATCAACAAGAACTAACTACATGGGACTAAATGAACTAATGATGATTATAATTATTACTACTTTTTGTTTGAAACATTGCTGATTTTTAAAATGTCTTGTTTTTCCAGAAAAAGAAAAAAAAAAAAACACTGTGCTAAATACTTTCAGTAATCTTATTTATTTCTTCCAAATACCAAATGAGTAATATTTTTCTTTCTAGATAATTTATGGGTTATCTAGAGGTAGACATAGGTAGCCACTGTGTTGAATTGCTTATAGCAATGGTCCAAGTCTGTTCTTGCCTCTCTGTAGCTGTCCTGTTTGGTAATATATTTCTACATTGACTATGGGTTTTACTTTGTGACTCAATTTGGCCAAAGGTACAGTAGCAAACTTATGTAAGCCAAGATGTGAAAATGAATTGCACATTGGTCTTGCCTTCTTGCTATGCCTAGAACCATGCTGCAAACTTCCTTGTGAACAAGCCTAGGCTAGCCTGCTGTATAAAAAGATATATGTGGCCCAGACATCACCCTCACCCCTCACAATCAGAGGTGACAGTGAGCCATTTGCCTGATCATCCAAGCCTCAGAACACATGAAATGATCAGAATTCAACAGTGCCTATTTCAGATAAGCAGAATTCAACTGACACATAGACATGTGAGCAGTCGATAAATGATTATTGTGTAAATTTCTAATGTTTGGGTTCATTTAATCATTTAAAAAAGCTGATATATCTATATATATATATTCTCTCCTAACTTACAAAAAAACAATTTTGTAGCAAAATATCCAAACATATATTTTAAAAATACTATTTCCCTTGATTCCTTAAACTTGGGCATAGCTAACTGCCCCAGATCTGAATTATAAGATACAAACAGAGATAAATAGGCAAGGAATCCAAGAAGGTTATTGATTTCCTAGTATAAAAGGATGTGTCTTATTCTTTTCTCCATCTGACTTCTTTCTGTCTGGGAAGTAGATGATACATCAGAACATGAACCAAGATCTCATAAAAAAATGAGATATTGCATGTTTTTGGATAGAAAAGAGGGAAAAGAGGAAGAAGCTTGTCTTTATGATTACCCAGTTATATCAAACCTCAAAGTGTTTACATCCAGAATAATTTTTAACATGATAAAAGTGGTGTCATTTGTGAATATCTCCTCCCGTTGCATGGGTTGCTTCTTTGTTTTATTGACTGTTTCCTTTGCTGTGCAGAAGCTTTTGATCTTAATGAAGACCCAAAAGTTCATTTTTGCTTTTGTTTCCTTTGCCTTTGGAGACATAGCTTGAAAGAAGTTGCTGTGGCCGATATCAAAGAGGTTACTGCCTATGTTCTCCTCTAGGATTCTGATGGATTCTTGCCTCATGTTGAGGTCTTTTATCCATTTGAAGTTTATCTTTGTGTATAGTATAAGAGAATGGTTGAGCTTCATTCTTCTACACATAGCTGTCCAATTTTCCCAGCACCATTTATTGAAGAGACTGTCTTTTTTCCACTGGACATTTTTTCCTGCTTTGTCGAAGATTATTTGACCATAGAATTGAGGGTCCATATCTGGGCTCTCTACTCTGTTCCACTGGTCTACGTGTCTGTTTTTGTGCCAATACCATGCTGTCTTGGTGATTACTGCTTTGTAGTAAAGCTTGAAATCAGGCAAGGTGATGCCCCGAATTTTGTTTTTCTTTTTGAATATTTCCTTAGCAATTCAGGGTCCTTCTGGTTCTCATACAAGTTTTAGGATTGTTTGTTCCAGCTCTTTGAAAAATGCTGGTGGAATTTTTATGGGGATGGCAGTGAAAGTATAGATTGCTCTAGGCGGTATAGATTTTAATAATGTTTATTCATCTGATCCATGAGTGTGGAATGCTCTTCCATCCTTTTATGCCTTCTTCAATTTCTTTCATGAGTGTTCTGTAGTTCCTCAAGTACAAATCCTTTACCTCTTTGGTTAGGTTTATTCCTAGGTATCTTACAGTTTTTGGTAATTTTTGGTTTTAGTAAATGGAATGGATTCTCTAATTTCCCTTTCTATATTTTCATGGTTAATGTATAAGAAAGCCACTGATTTCTGTACATTGATTTTGTATTCTGCCACATTACTGAAGTGCTGTATGAGTTCTAGTAGTTTGGGGGTGGAGTCTTTTGGGTTTTCCATATAAAGTATCATGTCATCTGCGAAGAGGAGAGTTTGACTTCTTTGCCAATTTGAATACCTTTTATTTCTTTTTGTTGTTTGATTGCTGTTGCTAGGACTGAACAAGAGTGGCTAGAGTGGGCATACTTGTTGTGTACCAGATCTCAAAGGAAGGCTGTCAGCTTTTCCCCATTGAGGATGATATTCACTGTAGGTTTTTCATAGATAGATTTTATGAAGTTGAGGAATGTTCCCTCTATCCCTATACTTTGAAGTGTTTTAATCAGGAACAGATGCTGTATCTTGTCAAATGTTTTTTCTGCATCAATTGAGAGGACCATGTGGTTCTTCTCTCTTCTCTCATTGATTTGTTCTATCACATGGATTGATTTGTGAATGTTGAACCACTCTCGCACCCCATGAATAAATCCCACCTGGTTATGGTGGAAAACCTTTTTAATATACTGTTGGATCCTATTAGCTAGGATCTTGTTGAGAATCTTAGAATCCATATTCATTGGGGATATTGGTCTGAAATTCTCCTTTATGATGGGTCTTTGCCTGGTTTGGGGATCAGGGTAATGCTGGCTTCACAAAGAGTCTGGAAGTTTTCCTTCTGTTTCTTTTTTTTTCTTTTTTTTTAAAACAGCTTCAGGAGAATAGGCATTATCATTATTATTATTATTATTATTATTATTATTATTATTTTGAATGTTTGATATAATTCTCCAGGAAATCCATCAGTTCCTGGCTCTTGTTTTTTGGGAGGTTTTTGATCACTGCTTCATCTCGTTAGTAGATATTGGTCTATTCAGGTTGTCAATTTCTTCCTGATTCAGTTTTGGAAGTTTATAAGCTTCCAGGAATACATCCATTTCATCTAGGTTGCTTAAATTATTGGCATGTAACTGTTGATAATAATTTCTGATGATTGTTTCTATTTCCATGGTGTTAGTCATGATATCTCCCTTTTCATTCACAATTTTATTAATTTCAGTCCTTTCTCTTTCCTTTTAGATTAGATTGGCCAATGGTTTATCAATCTTATTTATTCTTTCAAAAAACGAGCTTCTAGTTTCATTGATATGGTCCACTGTATCTCTAGTTTCTATCTTATTGATCTCTGCTCTAATCTTGATTACTCACAAATGACACCTCAAAGGGCTGATACCCAAGATCTATAAAGAACTCCTCAAACTCAACACACACAAAACAGATAATCACATCAAAAAGTGGGAGAAGACATGACCAGACACTTTTCCAAAGAAGACATACAAATAGCTAACAGGCACATAAAAAAATGTTCATCATCATTAACAATCAGGGAGATTCAAATCAAAACCACGTTGAGATACCACCTTACACCAGTTAGAATGGCCAAAATTAACAAGAAAGTAAACAAGTGTTGGAGAGGATGTGGAGAAAGGGGAAGCCTCTTACACTGTTGGTAGGAATGCAAGTTGGGGCAGCCACTTTAGAAAACAGTGTGAAGATTCCTTAAGAAATTAAAAATAGAGCCACCCTATGACCCTGCAATTGTACTATTGGGTATTTATCCCAAAGATACAGATGTAATGAAAAGAAGGGCCACCTGTACTCCAATGTTCATAGCAGCAATGGTCACAGTTGCCAAACTGTGGAAAGAACCAAGATGCCCTTCAATGGACGAATGGATAAAGAAAATGGGGTCCATATATGCAATGGAGTATTATGCTTCCATCAGAAAGGATGAATACCCAACTTTTGTATCAACATGGATGGGACTGAAAGAGATTATGCTGAGTGAAATAAGTCAAGCAGAGAGAATCAAGTATCATATGGTTTCACTTACTTGTGGAGCATAAGGAATAACAAGGAGGACATTGGGAGTTGGAGAGGAGAAGTGAGTTGGGGGAAATTGTTGGGGGAGACCTACCACAGAGCTAGTTGATTATAAGTTTAGAAAATGACACTTGAGAATGTTAACTAACATTCTCATAATATTTATCTATTAATTTGAATCTATTTTCAATTCTGAAAATATATATTTACCACAGATGTACCAAACATCATTTTAGGTACTGGAACATGCTAAAATTTGAATCCAGGAGGGTCTGACTAGAAAGTACCCATTCTTTAATCCTATTCTATACATGTTCTTCATTGTAGTTTATGTCAGTCTTTAATACACTGATATTTTTTTTTCTTTTTTTAGACCATTTTCTAGGAACATAGTTCTGAAAAACTCAATTGAGAAATGCTTGTTTAAACATCTGTAGGACAGTGAACAGGGTAACCAGTCAGAATGTTATTGGAATATTTCAGGTAGGAAGGGGTCAGTGCCTAAACTTAGAGGAAGCCATGGCTAGATAGTATGCAGCAGTAGAGGAAAGTGCTTTAAGAGGATAGAATATTCAGTATTGCTGGTTGTGAAAGAGTTGAAAAGTGTGGACTTCTACAGTGTTATTTTTTGAGGATGTAAGCCAAATGAGATTACTGGAAGAACTATGATGAGTTCTGTTAGGGTATGCTAATTTTGAGCTGCCTATGCAAACCTCCATATAGTGAATGTAGAGTAAAAGTGTTTGGATTTTGTATAGGAAGAATGTAAAAATTATTTAGCCATTGGTGTATCTTGGGTAATGATCAATTAGTATGGATGTTTATTAGTATACTCTGCAAGTAGGGAACAGTTTCATATTAGTAGTGGATACACAGGGGAGATGTGAAAAGAGGAAGGATGGAAGAATGAAAGGGAAAAAAAGAAAATATATGAAAAGTAAAGAAAATCACTCAAAAGCATTTAAATTGGAGCATATTTCTTATGTGTAGTCAATTATAAAAATATCTTCCAGAAACACAGAAGATTAATTAATCTTCATTCACCAAATATCAGTTGGTCCCTATTATATGTCATATACCATAGCACAGTTCTAGGGACAGTGAGCAAAACTGTAAAAAAGACAAATTGGGACGCTCTTCAAATGTTTTTATTTTCCATTGGGGAAGGTAGATATTGAATAAGTGAATACATCCAGAGCATGAATATTTTATAGATACAAATATGTGGTCTAAAAAAATAACAAGAAAATTGTGACAACTTTCATTAGTATTTTCAAATTTAATGAGCAATAATGTAGTCTTTGGAATAGACTATGCAACACAAATATATTACTTCATGTACATTCCCATTCCCTGAGATATAAACCATTTCAAGACTGACAGTAAGGAACATGACTGTGAGACAACTTCCCACGTACTTGTTTTCCCTATATTTTCTCTGTAGTTGTAAAGTAGACTCACACTGAAATAAATGCAAGTTCTGGTGTTGAAGCTGGTACTTTGAAAAAAATGGTGCGTTAATCTGAGCAACTTTCACCACAGTAGGCCAGCCAAGGCAGAACTGATAGCATGGAGAGGAACACCTAAATAAAGCTTTACTAGGCAGAAAGTGCACAAGTGATGAGAATTTTCTCTAAGTTCTTACCATGGCTCCTGGATCTAACCAGTCAAGAGACACATCCACTAACCTGTCAAAAGCATAGCCCTTATGTTTGGTTGTACAAAACTTAATTTTTTTTAAATTTGTCTGATAAAAGAGATAAAACAAGAAAATCAAAATGTGCATTTGCTTTCTACAGTGTCTAACGACTTCATCAAGTGTGCCCCATATAATAATTTAGGTCCAAAACTATAGAAAATTCCTCAATCCAGTAGCACTTTCTTAAAATTCCACATAATTGCAGTATGAGAAACTCCCTCCACTAAAGTGGCAAGTATCAGAGACTGTGTGTTGGGGAGGATTATCCCCTACCTTCTGAAAGCTCTGTGTCTTACTGAGAAATATAAAATATCTATTATTTCCCAATCTATATGAACTGTCAACATGACTTCTTCAGTGGACTAGTGTGATGTCCCACTAAAATTGTAAGATGACCATGTTCGTGGATGAATATATTGTATGTAACAAACCAGAGAGCTGATGTACCTTTCAGACAAGATGAAAATGTCTCTGATAAAAGACTATAAACTTCTAATATTTTCCATCTTCAGTTGAATAGACTGAAAAATTAATAGAAGCAAAAAGCCACTAGGAGAGGAACTGAGTAACTACAGCAAGGAAATGGAAAGTAGGTCTACATGTGTCAGCATAAGCTAATACAATCAACACCCTCAAATTCCTGGGACTTAACATGATAAAGGTATATTTCTTGCTCAAACAAGAAATTTGGTGGATTTATTGAGTAGCTATATTCCCACTGACATACTCGGGGATCTGGAGTTTTTCATCAAGTGACCCCACCACTTTTGGAGTACTTTACTTCTAGTCATGCCAAGAAAATAATGTGACAGACTGTAATGATTATCTTACATTCAGGCCTAATCATATTGTGCTTCATTTATTCCCTCAGTTGGTCAAAACTCAGCCACATGGTCCAACCTGGATACAAGCAACATGGGGCAGAGCCAATTTTCTGTGTGCTCAGAAGGATAATAAAATAATTTGATAAAATATATTTTCATAAGTTTTTCTCTAAAATACTTTTTTCTTTAACACATATTCCAACTAGGGTCAAAATCTGAGTAAGCTTATGATAAACACACGCCATTTTCCCAAAACTATCAGATTTTTTGACTCGATCTACAACAGAATTAAAAAAAAGTGGTATGGGGGCACCTGGGTGGCTCAGTGGGTTAAAGCCTCTGCCTTCAGTTCAGGTCATGATCCCACATCGGGCTCTCTGCTCCGCGGGGAGCCTGTTTCCTCCCCTCTCTCTCTCTGCCTGCCTCTCTGCCTACTTGTGATCTCTCTCTGTCAAATAAATAAAATCTTTAAAAAAAAAAAAGTGGTATGACAGAATCAATCTTTCATATAGCTCTAATGGTTGAATATTTGATCAATTCTTTTAGGAATGAAATATGGTCTTTAGTTAACTATTTTTTTTATTTTTTATTTTTAAAAGATTTTATTTATTTATTTGACAGACAGAGGGATTGAGAGAATAAATAGGAGGAAGGTCAGAGAGAGAACAGTCTCCCTGTGGAGCAGGGAACCCAATTTGGACCCAATCCCGGGACCCCGGGATCATGACCTGAGCAGAAGGCAGATGCTCAACCCACTGAGCCAACCCAGGAGCCCAGTTAACTATTTTTAAGGAAGAGTAATATAAATAGCATTTGACCCTTCCTATAAATATAAATCTTATCCAAAAATCAGGAAACTTATTATAGCTTTTACCAATTGAGAATATATCAATTTTAATTACGAACTTAAGATCTGGAAACGTTACCACCATGGAGCTTTGAATTCACCTGTGCCAATCACGTAGAACTTATGTAAATTCAGTATATCTCTTGAGATTCATAAGTTCCATTCACACCAGTAGACCTCAGTGTAGTTCTTCAACCCCAATAATTAATGTTAGATTATACTTAATGTCTAATAATTCATAATAATTCTGCCTATGTTTCCTTTCCCCAAAGCTTAATTAGGCAGGTAAATAAATGTAAGATCACTGTCCTTTTGGAAAAGTCTTGAAGAAAGGATAACATGTGGTTTTGAGAACAGTTATTTCCTCTTCATTTCAGGACTTGGAAATATGCCATGACTCAGATACATGAATTGAGGGAAGCACTGTGACTCTGTAATGTAATATATCAAATCAGGCCTTTAACTATGTTATATAATAAAATATAATAATAATCATAATAATAAAATTATTATAGTTGTTAATTTGACATATAAGGCAACTAATTCCTTAGGGGGTGGCCTAAAAATTTATTTTTTATAGATTCGTGATTAATTAAATACTCTCAGAGATTTCTAAAGTTAGATTACTCTTGGAGATTGGATTAGTTTGTCTGTCCTTAGAGCCAAATGTTAATCACATCAAATTTACTTCTTTTTAAAACTTTCCTTGGTTTCTTATACCTGGATTCTGATGTCTGTAATCTATCCAACCATACTACAATCAGACAGCCCATTTCAATTGGAACTCCTTACTAAAACATTCATGGACACATTTTTTGAAACCTATATTTCTCTTGGAAATCTCTTCCTTAAAATCTCGGTGAAGAAAATTCATTCTAGTACCTCTCAGAGAATGTAATTAGGCAATATTTTTCAATTAATTTGCTAAAATATATCCAGCATTTAAAGATCTTTTTGAATCTAGTATCTAATATCTTTGAATCTCAGTATCTTCAAATACCATGTGATTTCTGTCTGTTCAATGTCCTTTGGGCACCAAACTTCATTCACCTGAAAACTGAGTCATCTGAAGAACTGCAGAATGTCTTATAAGTGCACCTATAAGGGTAAATTTGTTCTAATCTAACACTGTTTTTGTTTCTTTAGTCAGTATCTTCAAAATCTGTAGTCAAAACAGTCCTTAAGATGTTCAAATACATAAATAAATTTCTATTACATTTTATGAGTAGAAACTCATTCT
Source organism: Enhydra lutris kenyoni (assembly GCF_002288905.1). NCBI lineage: Eukaryota > Metazoa > Chordata > Mammalia > Carnivora > Mustelidae > Enhydra > Enhydra lutris. Next base: position 13,776,905 of record NW_019154112.1, on the reverse strand, counting down.
CTATTTTAAGTCTACAGTTTACTTCAGAACATGGTGAACAAAGATTTTGTTGACCTTTGCAATGTGGTGATGGAAGGGTTACGTTGTATTCAAAAACTTGAATATATCATTGCCTTCCTTACTTTGTAAATATTCCTAACTTTTCTTCCTAAAGAATAGTATAGAAACATGTGTGCAGTTAGTTCATAGCTATGAAATGGGATAGGCTTCAGTTTCTAATATGAAAGACTGTCAATGGTCTCAGTAGATTTCAAAGCAGTGTCAGTCTGGGAGAACTGATGACTTCTCACTATCTGCCCTCGTTCCCTCATCTATATAAATGTAACCAGAAAAGAGCAAGACATCTTGTCAGAGGATAGGAATGTTTTCCTACTCTCTTCTGAGTTACAGTTTATTTGGTCCCTCATCTCAATATCTATAAGACATAAAGATAAGTTATATAGAGTAAAGCAGAAACATTTATGTATGAAGCAAGCAATATCTCATTTGTTGTAGTAAAGTTATATGAGTTCATGTAGATTGAGAAGAATCTATCAGAGATATCAAGACATCAAAATATCTTCAATTGTTCAAAAAGACCAACCACTATAGGGGCAAAATATTGCGTTTAGAGCCTATGATGTGAGGGGGATCATACACTGGGGATGCTACTATGGAAGGTGAAGCTGCAGCTTGACTGGATCCCTCACATCAGGTATCTGCATGGATGTGGAGTCTGAAGAGTCTCCTGAAATCCAGAAAATACCCAACACAGTATCACTAGCTTTTGGAGGTCAGTAGCACAGATGGAACTGACAGGTCAACAGTATTAGGCAGAAGTGAAAAACCACTACCAAAAGAGAGGAAGAAAATACAAGAGAGAGAAAGAAAAAGAGAGAGAGTGGGCGGAGAGGCAGAGGTGGAGGGAGGAAGACAATCCCAAGCAGACTCTGCATTGAGCACAGAGGCCGAAGTGGAGCTCAATCTCATGTCCCTGAGGTTTTGACCTGCACCAAAATCAAGAATCAGATGCTTAACTGACTGAGTCACTCAGGAGTCTCAAGGGGGGGTATATATGTATATATATACATACGCATATGTATATATATACACACATACACATACATATACATATACATTCAACAGGACAGAACAGAAACCCAAAAGAGAAAAAAGGGAAAAATCAAAGAAGGGAGTTACATGGACACTCTCTGCCTTCTCCTAGTGATTCACTGAATTCAGTTCTAAAAATAAAATAAAGAACGCAAGGCACAAAGAGATGTTGAGATGTCACTGCATGGCAACTTTGCATTTTTCTTTGCTATTGTCCCAGCTCAAACCAATGAATGTTGCAAGGGATGCTCAAAAAAATAAAGCTGAGTAGAAATCACTTAGTAGGAATCAGCTCATGGCTGAGTTCAGTCAGTTCAATCAAATCTGTAATATAAAAGCATTAGTGTATTTCCTCAATCGGCATATATATATTTATACTAAGTCATATATTTACTTTTATTTAAACTTCCATGTCAGAATGCTAGAAGGGATTTGAATTTAGTTAATGTTCTAACTTATCAAATGAAAGATTTAGCACTGATTTTTCCTTTCAACTATTTCAATCCTGTGGCTATAAGAAGTATAATATCCTTTTAGTATGATTCTGTGACTGACATGCGAATTCAAGAATCTGATCATTTTTTCTCTTCCGTTTTTTAATCAAGCATATAACTTTTAATCAAGCATATAACTCTCCACCTAACCATGATCACATAATTCTTCATCCTCTTCAAATTACTCCATGTCTTTGTCTATTCAATCACCTAGAGCTTTTCCCTACAGTTCTATGTGACCATCAGTGATAACTTAATTAGCTACCATGGAATGTTACTTTTACATCCCAGAAAATCAATGAGATTACCACTGCATTTTGCCCCATGTCAGCTAAAAAACAAATTAAAAATTGCTCCCATCACTGGGTTTAGTCCATTCTATGTTCTTCATTGTACAATAATTGCAGACAACACCAATTAACTTTGGCTAGCATATGCACAATAAAAGAAATTCAGTAAATCTATAGAGCAGCTTACACAATGAAAGGAAAAACTAAAGATTTCTACATTAGAAAGCATAAGAACACTAGTGCAGTTCCTGGGATTTAGTAATTAGACCATTTCTTCATTATGTTTTCTAACTAAAACCAAAGTCATATTAGAGAGAGGCTGAATGCTATTGGCCATAGACTGAAGAAGGTGAGGAACATTAATTGACCCTTAAGTTTAAACTGTAAGCTATAGAACAAAGGTAGTTACCCAAAGGAAAATTGAAGTGTCATTATAAGAAGAGGGATCTTAGGTAGGCAAAAGCAACTAATGTTGCCATTTTGCACAATAGTTTAAAAATTCAAAAGTCAATGAAAATTTAGAAGTCATTATTGAAATAAATCATCAATAAAAATAAAATAAAGATCAAAAGTGACATTGCAGAAAAATAACTCACAGGTAGGCTTTAGAGATCATCCAGAATTCAGAGGAATGGGGAAAACCAGCATTAATATAAAGAATAGCGACGGATACCTAATCTAGAATCCATCAGCACATAACTTATTTAAAGTCCAAATAATAAACTTCAGACTAAGCATGCTTGCCTACTTTTATTCATTTCCACCCAGTAGTGGAAAAGGCATCTATCCCTAATATAATTAATTCCTTCACCTGTATTCTGAATCCAAATCTTACTGACTTTTCAAAGTTCACATTGTATTTTTGATATCTCTCTTTTTGATATGGTGTAGGGATACATTTTGTAAATGTGATATCTACTCAATATTTAAGTAGAATCAATTTAAACCCTACCAAATATTAAAATGTATTAAAAGGTAAAACCATTCTGAAGAATACTTATTGGTTAGTGAAGCATAAAATAACAATCAGACATATGTGTGTGTATATGTCTATATGTATGAAGTTATTTTATGAGACTTGTAGAATTTTAACTAGTGAGAAAGTAACAGATTAAATAAAGAAAATGACAAAATCAGTTACCCATTTGGAGTATCAGCCTAACAACAAAATTAATTTCAGATAAAATTAAGAATAATAAAGTTAAAATGTAAAAATGAGTAAGTAAATATATAAATGAAACCATACCAACAAATGAAAATGAGAAACTTTATCACATAGCTGTAGGTTATGATGATGTGACTTGACTATGATGTCAAAGGAAGCTCCAAGGAAAATTCTAATTGAAATTACTAAATAAATTTTACAAGATTTATATAGAAGCATGTCATGAAGAAAAGTGGTGATTTGAAAATATTTGCTGATGGAATAAAAGTATTACTATTATTGAGAGATGATTTTCCATGCTTATCTCACATTTCCACTTGGTTCAGATCCTCTGAGAAAGGCATTTGTGGCTAAGTGAAAATGCTTTCAAAGGGAAAAATTCCAGGATAGTAATGTTTAAGACATATGTCCCTCCCTGGTCTAGTAGGAAGTATAAAGATTTATGAAGATTTATAAAGATTTATATTTTCTACTCCTCCCTTAAGTAGATTTGCTGTTCTCCACGATAATAAATCTAGAGATGCCCTGCCCCTCTCCCTGGAAGCATTTCTAGAATAAAGACAATGTATTTTGTTTTTGCTTTTTCTCTCTCCACTCTGTCTTTCTTGAGAAAAAGTGGTTGAATAGGTCACTAGTAATCCTATATAATCAGAATTGCCTAATTTTAAAGTTCTTCTGTGATATACTCCAAGTAGGGAAAAAAGATAGAAAGAAGGAAAGAAAGAGAGAAAGAAGTAAAAAGGTAGGAGAAGGCAAATTAATTAATCAAGAGTATATATGAAATCTGTGTTGAATAATTTGCCAAGAGCTAGGTAATGAGGTAATGGAGTAATCAGAGATTATGGATCAGTTGGTAGTTATGAAATAGAAAGATAGAAAACCATTTTGTCTTTAACTGTGTGCAAAGTTACTTACTGGCAGGAAAAAAAAAAAAAAAAGAATAAGGATGCTGTATAATATGAAAGAATGCATTTGTCCTGACCACATAAAGGAACTTTACAGTAGGTTTACAGATTATAAATTTTAACAGCCAAGGGGATGCCTGTGTGGCTCAATGGTTAAGCGACTAACTTTATTTTGACTCAGGTCATGGTCTTAGGGTCCTGAGATTGAGCCCTGCACTCATCAGGGAGGCTGCTTGTCCTTGTCCTCCCTCTTCTCCTCCCCCTGCTCTCACTCTCTGTCTCCAATAAATAAAAATAAATAAATAAATAAGTGCTAGCATTCATAATATTCTGATTTATCTAATTTTCTGTGAAACTTCTCAGAAATTAGAGTATAGCAATGAGAACCAGATATTTGAGTTAATCCAAACTCAAGAATTATTGTATCCGTGCATCAGAAGGAAAAAGTGATTACATTATTATTTGCAAAAGTGATGGCAAGATAGAGGAGATAGAGGTAATTTGCTGGTTGAATAGGAAATAATGTGAAATAAAGCAAAAGAGATCATGGGGTTCCTGGATGACAGTAACTATAAATTCAAGAAGAAAAATGAGATAGTATAGCTTTTAAAATAGAAAAATTTTAAAGATTTTATTTATTTTAGAGGAAGACAATGTCCAACAAAGGGAGGAGCAGAGGAAGAGGGAGAGGGAAATAATCTCTAGCAGACTCCCTGCTGAGTGCAGAGCCTGATGCAGAGCTCGATCCCAGGATCCTGAGATAATGACCCTAATGGAAACCAAGAGTGGGATGCCCAACTGACGGAGCCACCTAAGCATTGCTCAAAATAGAATTTTCAATAAGAATAGGACAATAGTTATTTGAAAGACTTAACAGAAAGGTAGAGAATCTTTAACCTGACTCTACGATCATTGTATTTACAAGAATGAGCAATATTTAGTTGATTGTTTCATGAGAGAGAGGGAATTCAGAAGAACCAAGTTTAATGTAAGCTTCATCAGGACATGATGGTACAGCAAAGTTTCTGAAAAGAATGTTTATGTAAGAGTATTTAAAATGGAAAAAGCCTTCAGAGGGTACTGGAACAAGTAGAAAAGTTGGGGTTGAGGGAGGGGAGTGACAGGAAATAGGAGTACACAAGTGTACTGGATATAAGAGGAACTGGCATTTGAGAAGCAACAGGATGGCAGAGGAAAAAAAAAATTGGATAGACTGACTCTACTAACAAGATGACATAGGTTCATACAGTTCTAGAGGGGTCAGCTTATTGAATGTCTGCCTCACAATTTTAATAGAAAAGATTAACTGATTGAATACTCAAAAATAGATTATAATAATTAGATGTGAGTATAACTTCAAGGGTCTGCAGTACTGCTGGGTGCTTGCTTCGGCAGCGCATATACTAAAATTGGAGTACTGCTGGGAAAAAAATCATAAGGTCAATTAAAATATTATCATATATACCAAAATGACTACAATTATTTGTCATTGTATTTTTTAAATATTTTATTTATTTATTTGACAGAGAGAGATCACAAATAGGCAGAGAGCCAGACTGGGGGGGGGGGTCTCCCCACAGAGCAGAGAGCCTTATGTGGGACTTAACCCCAGGACCCTGGGATCATGACCTGAGCCGAAGACAGAGACTTATCCCACTAAGCCACCCAGGCACCCCTGTCACTGTATTTTTAAAAAAGGATTTAAAATCTGAAAAGCAACTATAAATATGATACACACCTGACAAGAGTGCAAATTCATACAATTGCTTGGAAAATGATTGTCACTGTCTAGTGAAGCAGGACATAGACAAACTCTGTGAACTAGCAATTCTACTTCTAGTTCCTTATCATAAATTATTACAAATGTTCAACAAAGAAAGCTGTATAAGAATGTTAATTGTAGCCAAAGAACAATAAAAGATAGACTTCAAGCTCTCCATATTTCTAGTATTTGGGGCAATATTAGAGAAACAGATATAAAGATACTGTGAGATAAAAGTTAAATGTAAAAACGCTCTCAAAAACAAACATGACATGACTACATATTTAAATATTTGGTAGCAAGTTATTGCTAATGTGGTAAATTCCAAACTCTAAAAATTTGAACACATTATACTTTGAAATTTCTCTATTTCACAAGATCAAATATCAATTAAATATAAAAAGCAAATTACAAGTCATAAATATTGAGTGCACATATGGCAATTTAAGGATTGATATTTTTAATATATAAATTTGGCTTAAAAAGTTTAATAAAAAGGTAGAAAAATAACATGCACCTTACACAAACATATAGGAGATGGATATATATTTAGAGAGAAAGAGAAAGAGAGAATCAAGATATCTGATGAGAAATGTGTCCCAAAATTATTTAATTAATCTGAAAAGTAAAAATGTAATGTAAAATGATCATATACTCCTTTAGTCTCAAAAAGTTAAATTTTAGGGGCACCTGGGTGGCTCAGTGGGTTAAGCCTCTGCCTTCAGCTCAGGTAATGATCTCAGGGTCCTGGAATGGAGCCCCGCATCTGGCTCTCTGCTCAGTGGGGAGCCTGCTTCCCTCTCTCTCTCTACCTACTTGTGATCTCTCTCTCTCTGTCAAATAAATAAATAAAATCTTTTTAAAAAAATGCTAAACATCATTGTAACAAATTATATTGGAGGACATATAAATTTCCATGCCTTACTACTAGCAACACAAATGATACAATATTTTTGGAAGGTAATTTGACAAATGGATAAAATATCTTGACATATACTTGACAAACATAACTTATGACTAAACAAATCCCTTTTATTTTACCTTGTCCAACAAATACGGTCAATGGTTTATTATTACTACATTAATGTGCCATTACTTATAATGGCCAAAAGTAAGAATATATTGCAATATGCATCTGTAGTGGCTAGTGTAATAAAGTATTTGCAGTTTTATAGGAAGTGACTTTCTGGGGATTATATCCAATGCAAAAAGAAAAAAAAATACATGTATATATCACATATATAGTGTAATTGATGAACCCATAGTGCTTGGAAGATGGAATTAAATTTTCTTAGTAGGGTATATAAAGCATTCCATAATCTCTAGTCTATAAGAAGTCTTTCTAAACTTATCTCCAGCCAGTCCAGGCCAATCTGCACCAATTACTTGGCACTACTTCTCATCCCCAGAATCTAGTTACTCATTCATACCATGTGAATATAGATTTAGCAATACAGAAAGATAAGTCTATCCTCTGCCTGGTGTGTGACAACAGCTAGCAGTATCACATTTATTGACTCTTCTATTGAGTCTTCCAATTCTTCCTTCCAAAAACAACCACCTGATGCTACTATGGTATCTTGACTTTTTCTACATTGTATATCTTGTCACACTGCAGTCTTCTTTTTCTCTTTTCTTCTTTCCAACAAGTAAATTTGGAGCACTTTGATGGGGAGGACTCTTTTTTTAATCCCTGGTGTTTGAAGTAATACTATATATGTAGTTAGTAAAATTTGTTTAACAAATGGATAACTGAGAGAACCTAGCTGGCTCAGTTGGTAGAGCATGGAACTCTTTATCTCAGGGTCATGAGTTCAACCCACACACTGGGTGCAGAACTCACTAAATGAATGCCTAACTGACTGACTGAATGAATGAATGATTGAATAAAAAGGAATATTATTGAAGAATATTCAAAAGTACCAATTATATAAACTTTCAGTGACTAGAATGAATATTTATTATTTGAAATAAGGCAAAAGAGAGAGGGAAAGGCAAACATGTTTTGATATTTTGAAGTTGAAAGGATAAGCACAGAGAGAATTCATTTCAAATTGTTTGATTTTTTTTCTGGGTAAAATATAAAGTAATGTGTTCAGAATAAGGGTTATAAACGTAGAACTGGAGTTGGTGCATTGTAATTTTTCTTAGTGAATGATTTAATTTAAATATAGGATATATATAGAAAATTTAATAAACCATAATTATACAGATCAACAAATTTTTACAATATGATCAAAACTGAGGTCTTTCGCTTTCTCTAAGGCTGTTTAAAACTGAAAGAAAACATCACTTCTATCTTAGCAAATCCATGAAATATGAAAATTTTGTGAGTCCATCAGAAAGCCAAGTTCACAAATCAGCCAGGTGAAATAAATTACAGTATATGACAAGCCCTTTTGTGTATGTGTGTGTACATACACACACACACACATATATATATATATATGGAAGCATGAGCTTTTAATTTTTTTACCTTTGGCAAATTACAGGAGGAGTTAGCTGTCATTAAAGTATAAAAACATATTAGCTAATTTTTAATCAATTGATTAAAGCCACTCTTCACCCAAGACAAGGGAAAAATCAGCCTGCCCTGTGAGAAAGATTGAGGGCAGGATAAGGAACCAGAAAAAGTCCCCTCCCCGTCCCCCACTGTGCTCCATGATAGATCATAGGCAAGAAACAAGCACACTTTTTGGATTCTTCCCTCATAAAAAACAAAGTCTTAAGGTGTTAGAGTAAGGACAGTAAACCGGGGGCCCAAGCAAAGGTCTGTTGCTTTGAAGGAGTGGTAGAAGCAAAGCCCTTTGTCAGGTGGTGGGCAGGAAGAATCACTTTCATAGACAAGGTTCTGCAGTCATTCAAAGGAAAGGTTTGCCGTCACGGGGAAAGACACAAGAAATGATCTCATACCCAAACCCCATAAAATATACCAGCCAACATTTAGCTATCCCAAATAGGGAGAAAAAGGTGTAATGAGAAAGTTGTACCTCTAAGGTTCATGGACTGCCCTTCAGAGGCAGAGGTTGGAACAGGAAAATCAAATATCTCCTTGACTCCACCATTAAGTTCAATACTGAATAGTAAGCAATGGTAATCTATAGCTGGGGAATAGGTTGAACTTAGAGACCACCACCTCTAGCGCAAACATAAGTAGACTTCCAAGAATTGCAGGCTAAACAAGAACATTGAGAAAAACTTACCAGTACCCCATGCCTATAAGATCCACAAAGCAGAAATATTTGTTCACTAAAAATAACTGAACCCAGGTATACCCTGAAGTCAACTTTATCAGTAAGAAAACTCAAACCCTGCTTAAAAGTCTAAATTAACTCAACATCTCATTCTAATAAACTGACAAAAGAAAAGATGTGTCTATTAAAAAAAAATCTTTAGGGGTGCCTGGGTGGCTCAGTGGGTTAAACCCTCTGCCTTTGGCTCAGGTCATGATCCTAGGGTCCTGGGATCAAGCTCTGCATCGGGCTATTTGCTTAGCGGGGAGCCTGCTTCCTCTTCTCTCTCTCTCTCTGCCTGCCTCTCTGCCAACTTGTGATCTCTGTCCATCAAATTAAAAAAAAATTATCTTTGTCTTGACTTTTCTGTACAAAATACTGAGCACTCCGTCAAAAATTATGAGATTATCCAAAAAAGCAAATGGATGAGAAGACAAAATAGTCCACAGAATCATACCTGTAGATGCCCCAGAATATAGAACCACATAAACAGGATTTAAAATAACTTCGACTAACATGTAAAGAGATCTAGTAGTCAAAAAGATGACAACTATGTAATATGAATACACCTATATAACCATCATCCCGATCAAAATAGGGCATTTTACCATCATCTTATAAACATTTCTCATGATTCATTTTAGACAATAGCCTTTCAAAGGTCACCACTATTGGCTTATATTACCATAGATGTTTTTGTTTTTATAATAGGTGGAGATATATATATAGATATATACATAGATATATCTATGTATACACATAGGTATATACATAGATATATCTATGTATATATATATCTATGTGTATATATACACACACAAACACACACATACATACATATAGATGTTCGTATTATGCAATATTGTGTATCTGGCTCCTTTTGCTTAAATAGCACTGGTGATAGTCATTACGGTTTTGCATTTAGCAGTAGTTTGTTCTTTTCTTTTGTTATTTGGAGAAAAGAAAATAGATATAAGAGAGGTAAGAAAGAATTCTAAGTCATGAAAACTTTTAAGGTTTCCACTGCAAAAAAATGGATGCTTTCATTTAGCTGGATTGAGAACTCAGGGTGAGAACTAGCCATTCATATAATCAGTAACAAATAAGTTAAATATGGCATACCTTCAATACATTCAAGTACAGATTCAAAATCTGTTACTTAAAATCACTGGAGCCAAATGTGTTTTGAAATACTTTCAAATATTTCAAAATATTTTGGGTACAAAATAAATTTCATTTTCATTTTTATATCTCTTAAGCTTTTGTAATAGTGGATAAGAGATTTAGAAAATGAAGCATTTTCACTAGACATACCAAATAAAAAGACCTTGTAGAATTTTACTGCTGGAAATAGACACTCTGCAATTTTGGCATGCACACCATAAATGAAACCACTGAAGTAAGAATTTAGAATGAATATTGGAAATGAGAAACCAAAGATAGATTAGGGAAGAGCCGTAGAGGGCATATGCTTGAGCACATACCTGGATACCATGACATAGCAAAATTGACACATAAAATTAATCATCACAATGGTTAAATTGTCAAATGTTTATAAAATCTAAAAGACTAAAACTCCTCTACTGAATTAAGTAGTTTTTATAACTATTTAAATATAAATTAAGTATATTTAATTAAATATAATTAAATAGTTTTATTTACGGGGAGCCTGGGTGGCTCAGTGGGTTAAAGCCACTGCCTTCGGCTCGGGTCATGATCTCAGGGTCCTGGGATTGAGCCCCACATCCGTCTGTCTGCTCAGCAGGGAGCCTGCTTCCTCCTCCCTCTCTCTGCCTATCTCTGTGCCTACTTGTGATCTCTATCTGTTAAATAAATAAATAAACTCTTTATAAAAAATAGTTTAATTTACTAGTTATACACACTATATACACTACTTATACACTAGTGTAACTAGCATATGCTAGTTATACACATCTCACCTAAACATAAAAACACACAAATTTCATATAATTGCTTCAGATCTGCCATGATACCATCTTATCTCTTTCTCCACTTCTCTGAGGGCTTTATATTCTCTTGACTTTCATTAGAGCTTGTATTTCTATCATTCTTTAATTTGGTTAATTGCATTCTGAATCACTCAGGGAGAACAGTTGTGTTCTGCATTGCATAACCAATAAATTGTTAAGTTGTTAAAATTCTACTTCTATGTTATTTCTCATATTTATTTATATCCTTCTTTCTATTTCTAATTGTCATTAATTATTTCCCTATAGAACCACATTATTTCTAATCTAGAGTATGGAAGTAGCATAATAAGCAAGGTCACCACTTACCCTCGCTTCATTTTGCAATCTTTTTACATAGGCCCTTTGTACAGCAAAATTCTAATCGTACTGCATCCCCTAATTTTGCATCTCTCCTTATTACTATAGTGTATGCTCCTTTGTCATCAGTTCAGAACCTCCCAAGATCTTGCCACATCTAATCTATAATTTATATACTATACAGTTTTGTCACTATTGTAAATCAATATATCTTATTATATTTAATTTATTAAAGAAACTATTATATTTTAATTATTATTATAGAAAATATTACTTTTTGAATATTAATTTTTTATCTTGTTATTGCTGAAATTGTTATTTAGTTATCTTAGATTATCTGTAGATTCCCTTGGATTTGCTAAGATGACAGCCATATAATTTTCCAATAATTCTAGCTTAGTTTTCTTCATTTATTTTCCATGGTTCTTATGATTCCAGAAATAAGAGTAGTTGAGAGACACTGAATAAATATGTTGAGTACAAATTATGATATTTTTAATCTTTGTCTTGTACCTTACTTTAATGGGACTGTTATCCACATAGTTCCCATTAAGTATGTCAACGTTTGATAGATATTCTATCAGATTGGGATGTATGCTTCTATTTCTAATTTTGAAATTATTTTTATAATAAATGATTATTAAATTACAGAACATGATTTTATTCTTTTGAAATAAATGTTATTTTTCTCTTTTTAAACTATTACACATTTTCCTATTCTGAACCAAATTTTCATTAGTCTTAATGTATTATTATTTTATGCATCTTTGATTTTGAGAATTTTTTTAAAGATTTTATTTATTTATTTGACAGACAGAGATCACAAGTAGGCAGAGAGACAGGCAGAGAGAGAGGAGGAAGCAGGCTCCCTGCTGAGCAGAGAGCCTGATGTGGGGCTCTATCCCAAGACACTGAGATCATGACCTGAGCCGAAGGCATAGGCTTAACCCTCTGAGCCACCCAGGTGCCCTGATTTTGAGAATTTTTACTAAAAAATTCTTCAGTTAGTTTGAGAAACAAAATTACTTTCTCTGAGAGAACAGGAAGATGGCAGAGAAGGAGGATCCTGAGCTCACCTCCTCCACCAGATACACCCAGGCAATAACTACGTGTATTCCAACTCACTCTGAACATGACCCAAAGACTGACAGCAGAGGCAATTCATAGCTAATTAGAGAGAGAAGGCCACATGAAAAGGGGCAGGAAGGATGGAGACACAGTCAGGAACCAAACCTCTAGGGTAATTACTCACAGATGGGAGTGATATCACAAGTACATAGGAGCTAGAGGATCAGGCCCTACACTAGGCATTCCTGGGTCTGGGGAGTCACAGTGGGAAGATGTGTCCCCATAATGTCTGGCTTTAAAAATCACTGGGGCTTACTTTGGGAACTTTACCAATCAGTGGGGCTTAACTTAACTTAGATAGCTGGATGCTTACAGAAACCAGTTCTGACATTCTCCATCTACCTTATGAGCACCACTTGCCCTGCCCTGGCATTCCTCTGAAGACCCACCCCAGGGGGCACTCCTCTAAAGCAACTACCATCCCGCCACAGCCAGTAGGCAACCCTAGCCAGGACTGGTACCTTCTCCAAAATAGTTCCTGCCCTGAGGAGGAGAGCTAATCTCCAAGACCAGCATACCCATAGTTGAAGCAGCCAGGCCTCTCATCCATTTGCACAAGGAACAAACCCTAACCATCAGTTAACCCTCAGCTGTCAGGCCAGTTGTAGCAACTCATTGCAGATGGTTGAGCTGAGAGACAACCTCACTCACCAGTGAACATGCAGCAGTTGTGGCTCAACCACAAAAAAAAAAAAAAAAAAAAAAAAGACACATGCAACCCACACAGGGGGTAGCCCTAGAGTGTCTCATTCTGGTTACCAGGGAAAATCGCAGTACAGACCACCAAAACCCCTTCTTTACTTTGACACTACTTCAAGACTAGGAGATAAAGTTGGCCTACTTAATATATAGAAAGAAACATGCAGAAACAAAATGAGAAGACATAGGAATATGTTTCAAATGAAAACACAAAACAAAATCACAGATAAGGAGTTAATAAAACAGACACACAATGTGCCTGATGAGCAGCTCAAAGTAATTGTTATAAAAATACTCACCAAACTTGAGAGAAGAGCAAATGAACTCAGTGATCACTACAACAAAAATATAGAAAATATATCTATTATACAGTATAACTAAAGAATATAACTAGAGAATACAATAACTGGAAATGAAAAATACACTATAAGGAATCAATACAAATTAGCAGATATAGAAGAACAGATCATTCATCAGAGGATAGGATAATGGAAACCTATCAAGCAGAATAGCAAAAAGAAGAAAAAAATAAGGACAGGTCAAGAGACCTCTGTGATATCATCAAGTATAATAACATTTACATTATAGGGGTCTCAGAAGGAGAAGAAACAGAGATAGGGGCTACTATTTGAAGAAATAATAGCTGAAAATATTCCTAATTCTGAGAAGGAAAGAGATATCCAGGTCCAGAAGGTGCAGAAAGCCTCAAACAAGATGAACCTAACCAAGGAAATAAAAATGAAGAAAAATAATTAAAATATTAAAAAATTTAAAAAAAAATCTTAAAAGTAGCAAATGAAAAATAGTTACATACAGGGGAAACCCCATAAGGCTATTTGCTGATTTTTCAGCAGAAACTTCACAGAACAGAAGAAAGAGGCATAATATATTCAAAGTGATGAAAGGAAAAAATCAACAACCCAAGAATACCCAACAAGATTATCATTCAGACATGGAGTAGAGATAAAGCTTTCCAGACAAAAGTTAAATAATTTGTCACTATTAAGCTGGCCTTCCAAGAAATGTTAAAGATAATTCTTATAGTGGAAAAAAGGCCATAGTTAGTGATAAAAAACAAACAAACAAACAAACAAAAAAACACAAATCACTATTAAACAAATATATAGTATAGGGGTTAGATCATTTACTTAGATAGCTAGTACAAAAGGTAAGCATAAAAGTAGCAAAATCAATTATATTTATAAGTCAAGGGATATACAGATTTTTTAACATGTAATATATGATATCATATACATAAAATATGGAAAGGGATTAAAAATGCAGTGCTTTATTGTGTTCATACTTAAACAATTAGCAACTTAATATTAGACTACTATACCCATAGGATATTATATGTGAATCCCATGGTAACCACAAAACAAAAATCTTTTAATAGACCGTTGTCTCCCTGGGACAGAAAAAATACAAACAAATGTGGATTCCCCCATCACTTTGCAGACTGCAGAGATCCTTTATCTTCTGTTTATCTTTGCAGAGAAAGAGAATTTCTATTAGAGATTTTACTGTTGCTATATACCAATACTGATGGCCCAGCTCTTGCCTTTGGGATACTGTCATAAGCACAGAGAGGGAGAGTTCTCATGCTTATGTCTAACCTGTACTAATCACCTCTCCAACTTTTGAATCCACTTTGCAATATGTGTGCCTTCGATTTAATTTTCACAGTTCCCCTAAGTTGTAGTCAACAAGTAGAGATAGGCTGTACTTGGCTTTCTTCATCTTGGCCAAATATCTCATTGTAATATGATTATATAATTATCAATATTGTTTTAACATTTTAAAGAACTTAGTTTGCAAAAAATCCTTTTGGTATCACATAAGAGTATTGATCTTCTGAAATTATACACTATAAAAATAAATCTAAAAGCTGCAATTTACTGTCTAAATTATATATGAATTTTCTTTCCAACTCTTCTGTTTAAAAAGCACTTAAATATTTTAATTATCCTAATATTATGAATACTGATGCTGGTTTTGGTGCATTTCCTATCACTGTACCTTAGTCAATACCTGCAATCAGGAATTTTAAACATGAAGGTTTTCATACCTACATGAAAGATTTTTTTTTCTCTTTGTCACAAAACCTATGTGCTCCAGTAAGTTTATGAAATATAAACTAAATGCTCTATTCAATAATTTTAAAATCCAACTTCAATATGTCTTTTATTTTGGGGTTGCTTCATCTGACTTTAATTTAATGAGATATAATGCTTATAGTAGCTTAACTATAATCACATGGCTAATAGAGCACAAATAAATTATACGATTGCAAGTACAAGTTGAAATAATTCTTGCAAAATATGCAGATATATTTAGTTATCATTACTGCCAGCTTTACTTGTTTTAATGTAAATCTTAAAGAGTAGAATTTTTTTTCCCAGTTAATCCCAAATTCTAAGAGGTCTTTTCTGAACCTGCTAAAATACTGCTTAAGAAGATTTCATTAAAAAGAGAACAAAACAAAAAACAATAAAGCATATGAACAGAGCAGTATTTTCTCCTACTTGGAAAATTCCTAATAGAAACCAGGCAACATATAAAATTGACTATGCACATTAGGGAATACCTTTGCATTTCAAAAATAATATTAAATTAAAATATAATTATGTAATAAAATTCTAAGTTAGATTTTGTGCTGAAAACTTTATGAAGGAAAAATGTCATCAAGACATTCAGTCTTGGGGCGCCTGGCTGGCTCAATGTGTTAAAGCCTCTGCCTTCGGCTCAGGTCAAGATCTCAGGGTCCTGGGATCGAGCCCCACATCAAGCTCCCTGCTCAGCAGGGAGCCTGCTTCCTCCTCTCTCTCTCTCTGCCTGCCTCTCTGCCTACTTGTGACCTCTGTCGAATAAATAAATAAAATCTTTTTTAAAAAAAGACATTCAGTCTTCACACATTATATGAAAAATATTTTAAAAATATAATTAAAGGATATTTTCTTCTTTTTTATTAAAAGAAGTGTTGATAACATTATTACTGTATTTACTCTCTTATTGAAAAAATTATATTTAAGAATATATTCAAATATATATTTATACTATATTTCTTTATACATAATTATTATATATATTGACATTTATGTATTTAAATTAAATATATGTAAAGTTCAATTACATCTTATTATTTTTCAGTATTTTCTTTATAACTTGCCCATTAGCTGACATTTATTTAACTAAAACAGGTCCTATGGACTTATAATACCCCAGTAAATTGTTTATATTAAAACAACAACAACAACAGCAAAACTCGGGATGCCTCAGTGGCTCAGTGGGTTAAAGCCTCTGCCTTTAGCTCAGGTCATGATCTCAGGGTCCTGGGATCCAGCCCTACATTGGGCTCTCTGCCCAGCGGGGAGCCTGCTTCCCTTCCTCTTTCTCTGCCTGCCTCTCTGCCTACTTGTGATCTCTGTTTGTCAAATAAATAAATAAAATCTTTAAAAAAATAAAATTAAAAAAATTAAAAAAAAAAACTATATGGTACATTTGATTCAAAACTCAGTAGATTCTAATTTTAGAGATAGGCTTATGTCACCCAAAACTTGAGGATGAGTTTAAATCAAAATTCCCTAACTGAATTTGTACTTGCCTAACAGCCACCTCAAACTTCTCAAAGAAGAAAGGCTGTATTTCTTGGCTAGACCAGAAGGAACATTTTCATGATTCATGGACCATTTACCTTTTATCTCATTAGGGAACAATTATTTGTAAAGGTGGTCTTTGAACTGTGGTGCTATACCCTCAATATGTCTAGGCTTTATAAGGATTCTTGTTTTCAGCTAGTCTTAAAGGAATAATTTTCAGAGCCTAGCATCTACATGTACTTTTTTCTTTTTTTTTTTTCAATATGCAGTGCTCACCACAACACATACCCTCCCCAGTTCCATCAACCAGCCACCCTATCCCACCATACCACCTCAGCTCCAGCAACTCTCAGTTTGTTTCCTAAAATTAGGAGTCTCTTATGGTTTGTCTCCCTCTCTGGTTTCATCTTGTTTCATTTTTTCTTCTCTTTCCCTTTAAGCATGTGCTTTTAAAAACAGATCTCCCTGGGGACATATCTGTGATAGAGCAGCATCTCTTCTCACCTTTCACAACCACAGTTTCCTACTTGATAAAAAAAAAAGATATAATACTTAACCTTACTCTTCCTATATCAAATTACCTCCAGGGATTAAACCTCCAGAACAGCCAATGAAATTATTATTTAAAATATTGTTACAAGAACTGGCAAAATGAACTACAGATCTTTGCAATCAAATAGTTTCCAACATTTTCCTTCCAACAAAATTTAATGAGAGCCCATTCTAATATTCTTTATTCTAATTAATGTCACCAATTTCACAAATAAAAACAGATTTCAGGTATTCAGTAATAATTACCTTATTGAATATTCATGATGAGGTTTTTTTGTTTGTTTATTTATTTGTTTTTCTTTTTTTGGTAACCTCTGATTTAACATTTGCTGAATAGTACCCAAAAATGCATTTCTGATCAGCATGTTATCATGACTAGCTAATTCCTAGATTATTAATCTTTGATTAAAGCTTAGCGTAATATCACACTCTATGTGCTAATAAAATATTTTGGAGTAAATTGTAGATATCATAAGAAATTTTATATAGGAGCACTACATTATCAATATATCACCATTACATGTCAATAATCTAGTTGAGTTCTTGAGCCCTATCACAGGGGGACTATTCCTTAAAATGGGTTAAAAAATAAGTACCCAAAGATGTTTCTTTCCATATCATGGAAAAATTTTAAACAATATAAATATTGAAAATTAGGCTTAAGTAATCTTTGGTATTTCTACTTGATGCATTTTTTACTGGATACACAATTCTCAATACTATTTGGAAAATACTACCATTTTAAAATGCAAACGCCTTAAAGATTCAGAAAGAAGCAGATATTTTCAAACATGAAAAAACTCAGGAAATTTCTCCTAGAGCATCTTAGGCTTTTAATGTAAAAAACTTTATTTCAATTAGAACTTTTTTTTTTTCCAAAAAAGATATATATTATTTCTCTTTCATATTTTAAAAGCAGTATTTGAAGCTCTCAAATAATTTTCAAAGCAAATTTTTAATTTTAAGCTTAAAGTTTGATTTTCTTGGTTTAGAAAATCTTGATCATATTTAGAAATTACCTTCATTATTTTACAGAATTTTTAATGAATGGATATTGATTATATTATTTTATCAGAATAAATTTTGACATTTATTGATATGATCATGTTTTTCTCTCCCCAATTTTTAAATGAATATTAAAATAATAATTTTCTTTTTTTCTTTTTTTTTTTTTTTAAGATTTTCATTTATTTGACAGAGCACAAGTAGGCAGAGAGGCAGGCAGAGAGAGAGAGGAGGAAGAGGCAGGCTCCCTGCCGAGCAGAGAGCCTGATGTGAGGCTCGATCCCAGGACCCTGGGATCATGACCTGAGCCGAAGGCAGAGGCTTTAACCACTGAGCCACCCAGGCGCCCCAAAATAATAATTTTCTTAATGATGACTGACTATTCCTTGTTTTCCAGGTCTGTACCTTACTTGGTCTTTGGACATGATTCATCTGATACACTGCCAAACTCCACTCCCTGTACGTTATAGTTTTAATTTACATCAATCATCAGTCTGTTTTCAGACTATCTTTATCATTTTCAATACTAATAGCATGCTGGTACCATAAAATGTAAGAAACAGGTTTTTTTGTTTTTTTCTTTTTTTCTGGCATTAAAATATTAGGTAACATTCAGAATTATTTTTATGGAAACAAATTAAAATGACTTAGAAAAGTTCACATTGAAAGAAAAGGGACTAATGTTTGCAGATCTTTGAACAAATAATAACGTCTAATTTCAAATTCCTGCTTTATTTTCTACCCTGAGATCTCTTTGAAGGCACAGAAAATGATCTGCTTTGTTTACTTATCACTTATCATGAAAGTTAGCATCTTCCAAGAAGTTTGACTATCACCATAAAGCCTGGAATTCAAGACTTGGGTAAAGCCTTGTATGTTATTTGTCAATGACCTTCATAAGCCATTAAATATACTTAGAGAACATCTCAGATTGCCTTCAACTGAGGAATTGAAATAATTATCCTAAAAGAATTAACTCAATAAAGAAATTTTGATAAATTTCAGAAGAAAATGGAAAATAATATAATTAAACTTTGTAAAAACTATTAATTATTTGTAATTACATCACTATAAGTTTTATAAATAATTTCATTAAAATACCATACAGATTATTCAAATAAGTTTGAATGGTATAGCACTAGTTCTATAAACTAGAATGAAAGCATTCTACTTAACAAATCATCTATTACATTAAAATCTCTTTAAAACTGGAATGAGTAGAGAATTTCCTTTCAAAGTTTTATGGAACTTAATCATGATTAGGATAAAACAACATTTTGAATTAAAATATATACTTATACTCTCCACAATTGTATTTAATTATTTATTCAATCACTGACATAAGTGACCTGAAAAAGTATATTTTGTGAGGCAAAATCCTAAGCAAACAGATCTCATATATTTGATGAACTTAAACACAATTTATTTGACTTAAATGCCCTCACTGTAATTAAGAATACAGTCTAAACACCACAGTAAAGAAGACTATGTAACCACTTCTCCTTTGCAAATTAAATGGCACTTCCAGTAACTGCCAGTGGCAGAAAAGTCAAGACAGTGAGTGATTGCTTTTTACTATTCAAATATTCAAATATCGTATTAAATATTTCACCAATTCATGGATCTCAGGTGACTTAACGACTGAGGCAGGTCACAGCTTGAAGAATTCAATTCTATCATGAAGTTGGCCTAAGAGTCAAATCAGCTTAAGTGTGACAAAATATGTATTTTTTTATTTATTTAATATTTATGTAGCAAAATAACTTATAACATTCATGACATAATTAATCTCAGGCAAATGGATTAATTTCTAGAGTCAACTTTTGCTTTGTCAGCATTTACTTTGGTCAATCTGAAGTAGGTAAATACTAGAACAAGCAAACTTCTTAAACCATTACAAAGAAACAGCGCATGCCGCTGGCTCAGTGTCATTGTACTTCCCTCCAAATGAAATGTTCTTCTATGTATGTGAAGAATCACCCTCCCCTCAGTTCATTCAGGTTCTGCTTATATATTAATTCCAGAGAGACATCCACCCCTGTTCTCTCTGTTTTGTACGATACGGTAACCACCACCACCATGTGGCTATTTAACTTTAAACTAAAATAAAATATTTAGTTCCCTTGTTTCACCAAGAACATTGCAAGTGTTCAAAAGCAACTGTAATTAGTGGCTACTACATTAGATAAAACAGAATATATCTGCCATTACAAAGAATTCTATTGGGTATTTCTGCTCTAGGTCCCTAACATATTTTACTATGCTTAGTTTGTATAACTATTTGCTTTCAGTTTATCAATCTATTGATTTCTAATTAGTTGTCTTTTTTATGACAGGAAACCTTGCTTTAGTTACCACACCTTCTAGCATCTAAAATGATGGCTGTACAGAGAAGGTGCTCAATAAACACTTGTAGAATGAAAAGCAGAAATTCTTCAGTTTGCTTTTGTTTCCCAGCAAACCCTATGTTACCATTATCTGGTCCTTATAAATGTATTAAATATATGCCCTTTGCCATTCTAGTCTATAGCATAGATAAGTAGACATTTTCCTGACTTTTTTTTTTTAATTATATTTTCTGCTTGGCCTTCTAAGCATTATGTTGCATATTCTAAAGGAGGAAATATCTCTAAATATTAATTACTCTATGAGTAATATGAAGTGTTTCAGTAAACAACTGACCTACAGGGGAGGATCACCATGTTTAGGGTGGTGCCTGGGGCATAGAAGAGGTGAGAAACAAAATCAAATACCCACAATAAATAACAAAAAAACAAAACAAACAAACAAACAACAACAACAAAAAACCCACACACACAATTAGCCAGTGCAAATTCCAAAGCAATGTATGTAAATAGGAAAAAAAAAAGTACTTTATAGATTTGAGAGTTTTTATACTCATTGTTCTTTCCACAGATCATGGCCAAATTGTATGTTCCTTGCATTTTCTTTTAATTCTTATCAAAAATGTAATTAAGAGGAAGGGAAGGAAAGTGGGTAGCCCTTGAGCTCATTAGGCATGAGAGTACATACATTTATTTATATTCTATGAGGAATTCCAGGCCTACTGAAAAAGATGTGTTTTCTCTTACTGATTTCTCTCATAGTAATACATTTTACTTCTCCATAAGTTATAACCACACAACACATTATTATTTTTGTTCTATTTTTTTTTTCCTGTGGTAGGTGAATGGACACACATAATCTAAACTATTAGTATCATTCTTGTACAGACCTCAAGGAGAAAATTGTTTATTAATTCTGAAAGAGGAGAGTGCTCTGTTTTACTTATCTTTCTGGTATTCTGGGGAAGTTAGATAAAGTTAATTATTTTATCGGGGTTCCTGGGTGACTCAGTCATTAAGCATTTGCCTTTGGCTCAGGTCATGATCCCAGAGTCCTGGGATCAAGTCTCGCATTGGGATCCCTGCTCAGCAGGAGGCTGCTTCTCCCTCTCCTACTCCTTTTGCTGGTGTTCCCTCTCCTGCTGTCTCTCTCTGTCAAATAAATAAAATCTTAAAAAAAAAAATAATTATTTTATCAAGCTTATTTCTAAACCAATTTATTCATATTGGTGAATTGATTATTATAAATCAAAACTACAACAATCATCTTACCAAGCCTGCTGTTACCAGATTATTTTAATAAATTTTATTGAAATATAACTTACACACTGTAAAATATGCTCATTTTCAGTATATAATTTTATGAACTTTGACAAGTTTATATATATATGTGTGTGTGCACACACATATATATATATATATCAGCACAATCAATTGCATTTTAAAGAAAAATAACTGAACTTCCATTTCCAAATGGCAAATGATCATACAAATTACTTTGCATCTCTTCAGAATCCCCAATAAATTAAAATAATAGTAAAAGGTAAATTAAATAAAAGGAGGAGGCGGAATAAGAAAAGGTAGCCACGCACAAATGAGAAAAGCTTGTTGAGAAGTTGCAAACAAAAAAGGATACATTTATGCTATGTGATGATCAGTGTTAGTAAGAGATACATACCCCTTAGTATAGAGCAACTCTCTTCAGAGCCTACTCCTATCAGAACCTGGAAGGGATTTTTTTCTAGGATCTTCAGTTTGGAAACCAAGTTGAATTTCTGCAAAGAAAACCCATGAAATTGTGGGAATCCTCCTTGGACAAGAACCGCCCACCCCCAAGGGGCTTCTCATTCTCATGGTAAACTACACTGTCTGCAGAAATTTATCAAAATTGCCATTCAATTCTTCAAGGGGTGTCTGCTCCAGGTAAACAGATCTGGGCTGTATCTCTCTAGTTACACATGTCTTTTCAGATTTTTGGATGGTAGTTTGCCTCGAGACCTCGGTGCACTGATAAATCCAAGAAAAGTCATTGATCTTCAGTGTGTTCAGATTTTTATTGTTTTAAGGATGAGGTTGAGGATTTCTAATCTCTATATGTCAAAGCTGAAACTTGAAGTAACTTTCTTAATGTTAATCATTTAAAAAAACTTCTCTAGTTACCTTTATTCATTCCCTTCATTTCTGTATTTACTTTTGATCTCTCTATATATTTTTTAAACTTCACCATCCATTTACTCTTAGAAATAATTCTTTAAGTGTTTTTAAATTCAGGTATAATTAACATTCAACATTATATTAGCTTCAGGTGTACAATATAATGATTCTACAATCCTGTACATTTCTTAGTTCTTATTAAAAAATGTGTATGCTTAATTCTATTTTGCTGATCTTCCCACCTACCTCTCCTCTGTCAACAACCCATTTGTTCTCTATATTTAAGAGTTTGTTTGGTTTGTTTGTTTGTCTTTTATTCTTTATTTCTTTGTTTTGATTCTTAAATTCCACACGAGTGAAATCATATGGTATTTGTTTTTCTAGAACTGATTTATTTCACTTAGCATTATATGCTCTCAGTCCATCCAATCCATGTTGTTATAAATACCAAGATTTCATTCTTTTTTATGGTTGAATAATACTCCTGTGTGTGTGTGTGTGTGTGTGTGTGTGTGTATCACAACTTCACATCTCTTTATCATCTATCAGTGGAAATTTGGGTTGCTTCCATATCTTGATTGTTGTAAATAATGGTGCAATAATTATGGGAATGCATATATGTTTTTGAATTAGTGTTTTCATATTCTTTGGGTAAATATCCAGTAGTGGAATTACTGGATCATATAGTAATTCTACTTTTAATTTTTTGAGAAAGCTCCATACTGTTTGCCACAATGGCTGCATCAGTTTGCATTCCCACCAACAGTGCCTAAGTGTTCCTTTTTCTCCACATCCTTGCCAACACTTGTCATTTTTTTGTTTTTGATTTTAGCCACTCTGACAGGTATAAAGTGACATATCTCATTGTGGTTTTGGTTTGCATCTCCCTGATGATGAGTGATGTTGAGCATCTTTACATCTGTCTGCTGGCCATCTGGATGTCTTCTTTGGAAAAATGTCTTGTCAGGCCCTATATTCATATTTTGTGTATCTTGGAATAAATTTATCTAAGGAGGTAGAAGACCTGTACTCAGAAAACTATAAAATATTAATGAAAGAATTTGAAGATGACACAAATCAATCAAAAGATATTTCATGTCATGGATCAAAAGAACCAATATTGTTAAAATATCCATAATACCCAAAGTAGTCTACAGATTTAATGCAAACCCTATCAAAATACCAAAAACATACTTCACAGAACCAGAACAAATAAACCTAAAATTTCCACAGAACCACAAAAGGTTCTGAATAGCCAAAGCAATCTTGAAAAAGAAAAACAAAACTGGAGGTATCACAATCCTAGATTTCAGGCTATACTACAAAGCTTAGTATTCAAAACGGTATGGTACTTGCACAAAAACAGGTTCATAGATCAATAGACTAGCGAGTTCAGAAATAAACCCATGATTTATGGTCAATTAATCTATGATGAAGAAGGCAAGAATTATACAGGAAAAGGAGAAGGAAAAGACAGTCTTTTCAACAACCAGGCTTGGGAAAACTGAACAGCTACATGCAAAAGAATGAAACTGGACCACTTTCTTATACCATATACAAAAATAAACTCAAAATGGATTCCATATCCAAATGTGAGACTTGAAACCATAGAATTCCTGGAAGAAAACCTACGCAGTTGCTTCTTTGGTGCTGGCTATAGAAACATCTTTCTAGATGTGTCCTCTAAGGCAGGGGAATGAAATAAAAAACTATTGGGACTACACTAAAATAAAAAGTTTTTCACAGTGAAAGAAACCATCAACAAAACAAAAGCAGGAGAGGAGTCAAGATGGTGGAGGATTGGGACTACACTAAAATAAAAAGTTTTTCACAGTGAAAGAAACCATCAACAAAACAAAAGCAGGAGAGGAGTCAAGATGGTGGAGGAGTAGCAGGCTGAGATGACATCAGGTAGCAGAAGATCAGCTAGATAGTTTATCAAACCATTCCAAACACCTACAAATCCAATAGGAGTTTGAAGAGAAGATGAGCAGCAATTCTAGAAAGAAAATAAACCACTTTCTGAAAGGTAGGACCTGCGGAGAAGTGAATCCAAAGTGATGGGAAGATAGACTGCAGGGGCCGGGGGGCGGCTCCTGGCAAGTGACAGAACAATGGAGCACAAAATCTGAACTTTCAAAAGTCTGCTCCACTGAGGGACATCACTCCAGAGACTAAGAGGGTCTGGAGTCTTTGTGGGGACAGCATGGTGTCGGGTCCCGTGGGGTCACCAAAGGATCAGAGGTGTCTGAGTATTGCAGAGCTTGCAGATATTAGAGCAGGGAAGCTGGCTACAGAGACAGAGCCAAGGAGTGAGCTCTCTATTCAGGGTTACCTTAAACTGTGGTCAGTGGCACAGTCAGGCCACTACTCTATGAGCAGGGACCCCACAAGTGACAGATCTGGGGAGACCTCCCTGGAACAGCAACAGTTACCTCCTGGGTTTGGAGATGCCAGGTGGGACTATGTACCAGAGACAGAGATGCTTGGTCACAGGCCAGGTGAGTTCGGCATGCAGCTGGAGGCCAGGGAGATGGGAGTGATTGAGCGCTTTTCTCCAAGGGCATGCTGAGGAGTGGGGCCAGGAGCTCTCCGTCCCTCTGGCCCAGAGATTGGGGGGCCGCCATTTTCATTCTCATCCTTCAGAACTCTACAGAAAGTCTTCAGGGAACAAAAGTACATGAGAGCGAACCCAAGCAGATTACTTAGCCCGGCCCCTGGCAAAGGTAGTGCAATTCCACCTCAGGCAAAGACACTTGAGAATCACTACAACAGGCCCCTCCCTCAGAAGATCATCAAGAAATCCCGCCAAGACCAAGCTCACTTATCAAGGAGAACAGAGGAATTCCAGAAGAGGAGAAAGCAAAGCATGGAATTCATGGCTTTCTCCCCATGATTCTTTAGTCTTGCAAAGTTAATTAATTTTTTTAATTTAATTTTTTTTCTTATTCTAATTTTTTTAACTATTACTCTTTCCTCTTTTAACAGTTTTTAAACTAGTTTATCTTAACAATACATTTCATTTAAAAAATCATTCTGAAGCTTAATTATTATAGTCATATTTTATCCTTCATTGTATCTAACTTTATTTTTTTGTATACACCTAGGTTTTTTTTTTTTTTTTTTTCTAAAAAAATTGGGGATACAGGGACGCCTGGGTGGCTCAGTTGGTTGGATGACTGCCTTCGGCTCAGGTCATGATCCCGGAGTCCCAGGATCGAGTCCCGCATCGGGCTCCCAGCTCCATGGGAAGTCTGCTTCTCCCTCTGACCTTCTCCTCACTCATGCTCTCTCTCACTGTCTCTCTCTCTCAAATAAATAAATAAAATCTTAAAAAAATAAAATAAAATTGGGGATACAACTTCTTTTAATAGATCAAAATATACCCTAAAACTAGCATAGGGCTTTGTTCTAGTCTCCAGCCTGAGCAAATTCTCTGCTTTCTTTTTCTTTCTTTTCCCAACCAACTTATCTTATCAACTCCTTTTTTAGATTTTTTTTTAAATTTTCATCTTTACAGTCATACTCTATCCTTTCATCATGCTTACCCTTATTTTTTGTATATATATATATTTTTTTTTCCTTTAAAATTTTGGTAGGTAGTTTCTTCTAAGAGACCAAAGTACTCCCAAAATCAAGTGGTTGACTCTGTTCTATTCACCAGTCTAATATCTGTATTTTATTTATTTGATTTTTTTAACTTCATTTTACCCCCTTTCTTCCCCCATGGTTTGGGGTCTCTTCTGATTTGGTTAACTCACATTTTTCTGACACACTGGACACAGATGACACACTAGACCAGATGGACATCACAGATATATTCAGAACATTCCATCCTAAAGCAACAGAATACACATTCTTCTCTACTTCACATGGAACATTCTCCAGAGTAGATGACATCTTGGGTCACAAATCAGGTCTCAACAGTTACCAAAAGATTGGGATCATTCCCTGCATATTTTCAGACCACAATGCTCTGAAGCTAGAACTCAATCACAAGAGGAAATTTGAAAAGAACCCAAATACATGGAGGGTAAAGAGTATCCTTCTAAAGAATGAATGGGTCAACCAGGAAATTAAAGAAGAATTGAAGAAATTCATGGAAACAAATGATAATGAAAACACAACTGTTCAAAATCTGTGGGACACAGCAAAGACAGTTCTGAGAGGAAAATATATAGTGATACAAACCTTTCTCAAGAAATAAGAAAGGTCTCAAATACACAACGTAACCCTACACCTAAAGGAGCTGGAGAAAGAACAGCAAAGAAAGCCTAAACCCAGCAGGAGAAGAGAAATCATAAAGATCAGAGCAGAAATCAATGAAATAGAAACCAAAACAAATAAACAAACAAACAAACAAACAAACAAAAAAAACCCAATAGAACAAATCAACAAAACTAGGCTCTGGTTCTTTGAAAGAATTAATAAGATTGATAAACCTTGGGTCAGACTTCTCAAAAAGAAGAGAAAGGACCCAAATAAATAAAATCATGAGTAAAAGAGGAGAGATCACAACCAACACCAAAAAAATACAAACACTTATAAGAACATATTATGAGCAACTATACACAGCTAATTTGACAATCTGGATGAAATGGATGCATTCCTAGAGACATATAAACTCCCAAAACTGAACCAGGGAAAAAAAAAAATAGAAAACCTGAACGACCCATAACCTGTAAGGAGATTGAAGCAGTCATCAAAAATCTCCCAACAAACTAGAGTCCAGAGCCAAACGGTTTTCCAAGGGAAGACAACCAAATATTTAAAGAAGAATTAATACTTATACTCCTGAAACTGTTCCAAGAAATAGAAATAAAAATAAAACTTCCAAACTCATTTTATAAGGCCAGAATTACCTTGATCCCAAAACCAGACAAAGATCCCATCAAAAAAGAGAATTACAGGGGCGCCTGGATGGCTCAGTGGGTTAAGCCGCTGCCTTCGGCTCAGGTCATGATCCCAGGTCCTGGGTTCAAGCCCCACATCGGGCTTTCTGCTCAGCAGGGAGCCTGCTTCCTCCTCTCTCTCTGCCTGCCTCTCTGCCTACTTGTGATTTCTCTCTGTCAAATAAATAAATAAAATCTTTAAAAAAAAAAAAAAAAAGAGAATTACATACCAATATCCTTGAGGAGCACAGATGTGAAAATTCTCACCAAAATACTAGCCAATATGATCCAACAGTACATTAAAAGGATTATTCACCACAACCAAGTGGGATTTATTCCTGGGCTGCAAGGTTGGTTCAACATCCACAAATCAATTAATGTGATACAATACATTAATAGAAGAAAGAACAAGAACCATATAATACTCTCAATAGATGCTGAAAAAGCATTTGACAAAGCATCCTTTCTTGATCAAAACTCTTCAAAGTGCAGGGATATAGGGTACATACCTCAGTATCAACAAAGCCATCTGTGAAAAACCCAAAGCGAATATCATTCTCAATGGGGAAAAATGGAGAGCTTTTCAGCTAAGGTCAGGAAAACGGCAGGGATGTCCATTATCACCACTGCTACTCAACATAGTACTAGAAGTCCTAGCCTCAGCAATCATACAACAAAAAGAAATTAAAGACATCTACATCGGCAAAGAAGTCAAACTATCACTCTTTGCAGATGATATGATACATTATGGGGAAAACCCAAAAGACTCCACTCCAAATCTGCTAGAACTTCTACAGGAATTCAGTAAAGTGTGAGGATATAAAATCAATGCACAGAAGTTAGTTGCATTTCTATACACCAACAGCAAGATAGAAGAAAGAGAAATTAAGGGGTCAATCCCATTTACAATTGCACCCAAAACCATAAGATACCTAGGCATAAACTTAACCAAAGAGGCCTGAATCTGTACTCAGAAAACTCTAAAGTACTCATGAAAGAAATTGAGGAAGATACAAAGAAATGGAAAAATGTTCCATGCTCATGAACTGGAAGAACAAATATTGTGTAAATGTTTATGCTACCTATAGCAATCTACACATTTAATGCAATTCCTATCAAAACACCATCCAGTTTTTTCAAAGAAATGGAAAAAAATCCTAAAATTTATATGGAACCAGAAAAGACCTTGAATATCCAGAGCAATGCTGAAAAAGAAAGCCAAAGTTGGTGGCATCACAATTCCAGACTTCAAACTCTATTACAAAGCTGTCATCATCAAGACAGTATGGTACTGGCACAAAAACAGACACATAGATCAATGGAACAGAGTAGGAAGCACAGAAATAGACCCTCAACTCTATGGCCACCTAATCTTTGACAAAGCAGGAAAGAATGTCCAATGGAAAAAAAGATATCCTCTTCAACAAATGGTGTTGGGAAAATTGAACAGCCACATGCAGAAAAATGAAACCGGACCATTTCCTTACACCACACACAAAAATACACTACAAATGGTTGAAGGACCTCAATGTGAGACAGGAATCCATCAAAATCCTTGAGGAGAACACAGGCAGCAACCTATTTGACCTCAGCCACAGCAACTTCTTCCTAGGAACATCGCCAAAGGCAAGGGAAGCAAGGGCAAAAATGAACTATTGGGACTTCATCAAGATCAAAAGCTTTTGCACAGCAAAGGAAGCAGTTAACAAAACCAAAAGACAACTGACAGAATGGGAGAAGATATTTGCAAATGACATATCGGATAAAGGGCTAGTATCCAAAATCTATAAAGAACTTAGCAAACTCAACACCCAAAGAACAAATAATCTAATCAAGAAATGGGCAGAAGACATGAACAGACATTTAGACAAAGAAGACGTCCAGATGGCCAACAGACACATGAAAAAGTGCTCCACATCTCTTGGCATCAGGGAAATACACATCAAAACCACAATGAGATGCCACCTCACACCAGTCAAAATGGCTAAAATTGACAAGTCAGGAAACAACAGATACTGGCAAGGATGCAGAGAAAGGGGAACCCTCCTACACTGTTGGTGGGAATTGCAGGCAGGTGCAATCACTCTGGAAAACAGCATGGAGGTTCTGCAAAAAGTTGAGAGTAGAGCTACCCTATGACCCAGCAATTGCACTAGATACAAATTTAGTGATTTACCTAAAAATATTTACCCTAAAGACACAAATGTAGTGATCCGAAGGGGCACGTGCACCCAAAAGTTTATAGCAGCAATGTCCACAATAGCCAAACTATGGAAAGAACCTAGATGTCCTAAAGATATTTACCCTAAAGATACAAATGTAGTGATCCGAAGGGACACGTGCACCCAAAAGTTTATAGCAGCAATGTCCACAATAGTCAAACTGTGGAAAGAACCTAGATGTCCATCAACAGATGGATGGATAAAGAAGATGTGGTATATATACACAATGGAATACTATGCAGCCATCAAAAGAAATGAAATCTTGCCATTTGCAATGACATGGATTGAACTAGAGGGTATTATATTGAGTGAAATAAGTCAATCAGAGAAAGACAATTATCATATGATATCCCTGATATGAGGAAGTTGAGAGGCAACGTGGGGGTTTTGGGGAGAAGAAAAGTAATAAATGAACAAGATGGGATCATGAGGGAGACAAACCATAAGAGACTCTTAATCTCACAAAACAAACTGAGGGTTGCCGGGGGTAGGGTGGTAGTTCAAGGGAGGTGGGGTTATGGGCATTGGGGAAGGTATGTGCTATGGTGAGTGCTGTGAAGTATAAACCTGGCGATTCACAGACCTGTATCCCTGGAGCTAATAATACATTGTATGTTAATTAAAAAAAAAAAAGCAACCTACTACATGGGAGTAGATATTTGCAGATGGCATATCTGATAAGTGTTTGTTATCTAAAATATATGAAGCACTTACACAATTCTATATCAAGAAACAAAATAATCTGGTTACTGTTTTTGTTTTAAATGGTCAATAATGTTATAGGAATAATTTTAAACAAGAAAAATTACTCTCCATTTACTCAGTGTTTGTGTGTGTGTGTGTGTACTCCTCATTCTCTTCAAAAAAATTATATTTTCATTGGCTATTATTTTCTTTCATCCTCAGTTACCTTCTGGAGCATTTCTTTGATATTAAATTAATGCAAGAGAATACAGGAAATGAGAGAGATGAGGATGAGATGGGAAAAACAGAAAACAACAGATAGTAGATTTAAATTCTATTTATTTCTAATTATTTGTCATTATTTTATTATATATAATTAAATGAATAGAAATGGACTAAGATTCAAATTATAGGACAGAGACTAAATATAAAAAGAATAATCAAACTGAGGGTTTTAGAGGGGAGGGATGGGGGCTGGGTTGGCCTGGTGATGGGTATTATGGAGGGCATGAATTATATGGAGCACTGGGTGTTATATGTAAACAATGAACCTTGGAACACCACATCAAAACTATTTATGTACTGTATGGTGGCTAACATAACATAATAAAAATAAATAAATAAATAAATAAAAATAATAAATAAGAAGATCTATTCCCTTTCCAAAAAATTACCATTACTACCACCATAATTCAACAAAACAAAGAATATTATTAAACAAAATAACAAGAAGATAGTATTAAATAAAGAATACTCTTTTATAGTAAAAAAAAAAAGAAAGAAAGATCAACTACTTGCTGTGTACAAAGTGACTTGAAATATAAAGACAGAAAAGACAACATAAAATTAGAAAAGATATGCAGAGACAAAGCATGAAAAAGCTGGAGTGGTTATTTTATATCTGACAATGTAGTTTTATGAGTTAACAATGAGGGAAATTTCACAATAATAAAGGGACCAAGTCAACAGGAGCCATAATAATCATCAAAGTGTGTGTACCCAATAAAGGTGTTCAAAATATAAGAAGTGAAAATTGATAACATTTAAAAGAGAATAGACAAATGCACAATTATAGTTGTATACTCTAATACTTCCATAACTGATTTAATTGTATAGCAAGTAGAAAACCAGAAAAAATATAGAAGACTGGAAAAACACAATGATCTAACTGTACCTATTGACATTTATAAACACTCCACATATTAGAATGCATATTATTTTTCCAATGAACATAGTATATTCAGCAAAATAGAGCATATAATGTGTTATAAATCTCAATAAATTTTAAGTGATTACATTATGCAGAATGTGATTTCTGACCTCACTGGATTTCAGTTAAAAATTATTAACAAAATAATATTTATGAATAAAACAGTGGTTTGGAAAGTAAACAGCCCATCTCTAAGCAACATGTGCTTCAAAAGATGAAGAAAGGAATATTAAAAGTATTTTGAACTTAATGCAAATTAAATACAGTATATAAAATTAATATTGGAAAATACAATATTGAATTAAAATGGAAAAAGCAAACATCTTTTACTTATTGTTTTCAACCCTGAAATTGAGGTCTTTTCCAGTGCAACAAGGCAAGAAAAACTTATAAAATGCATACAGAATGGAAAAATAGAGGTAAAATTCTATTAGTTCAGAAGAGAAATGAATCTATATGTACATAACATGATGTAATCTATTTAAAAAGCCACTGAAACTAAGAAGTGATTTAGTAAGTTCAGAGGATAAAAGGTCAATATTTATGTTTCACTTGTCTTTATGATTTGGAAATAAAAGCAATTAAGAAGTTAAGTTAAGGGCACCTCGGTGCCTCAGTCAGTTAAGCATCTGCCTTCTGCTCAGGTCATGATCCCAGGGTCCTGCATTGGGCTCCCTGCTCAACAGGTTGCCTGCTTCTCCCTTTGCCCCCTCCCCCTCTACTCTTGCACTTTCCTAGAAAAAAATAATAAATAAAATCTTTTTAAAAAAGAAATTAAATATAATATACATTTATGAGTATAAAAATGAAATAAATAGGCCATATAAAACAAAATATGTGCAAGCACTTCTTATTAATGAGCTAAAATATTACTAAGAGAAATGAAATAAGCAAAAAATTAACTGAAATGTGTCACAGACTAAATTTAAAAAGCTAAACTTAAAAAATATATATTTGATAGAAAGTGTTGGAAAATAACCTTGGGATAAATAAAGATTTCTTTTTTAGCAACATAATGCTGAAACATGAAAGAGAAAATTGATGAATTGGTCTTTATAAAAAATTAAAAACTTCTATTTTTTTAAAAGACACAGAATTTAAAATGCAGGCCACAGACTATGAGCTATGAAAACCAGCTTGCCTCTGTGCTTTCAATCTCAAATTCATTCTGGTCTGCTCCCTGACATCTATATATTCTTAAGGATTTAAGAGTCTCATGCTCTACCGACTGAGCTAGCCGGGTGCCTATTTAAAATAGTTGACTTTATTTCAATTTATGTCACTCTCAGATTATTCATGTAGTGTTGTATGCATATAATGGGTAAATGATTATAGCATCTATCAAAAGGTCCACTTCCTCTTTAAAGTGTAATATAGTAGATAAGAATACATACTTCTGAATAAGAGAAATTAATAGTTTGATTCTTGTTTCTACCACTTATTGATAGAGACAATTAGTAAGACATTTAACCCTTTTAGTCTGTTTTAATATTTGTAAATTGGTTATTTAAATAGTCTAATAGGGCTGTAGAGGGTGTTTTAAAGCATTTAGCAGAATTACCAAAAATATGTTAGCTTTTTTTTAATGTTAGCTCTTAATAAGTATTAACTAAAAACATTTGAATTATCTTTAACTTTTTCCCTTCACTTCTAAATTGTAATCACCAGCTTCTCTATTTTGGAAAAAAAAATGAATAAATCTATTGCTTTCTATTTCATATACCATCTCCTTAATCTAGATCAGATCACGTATCTTTGATTGCTGAAACAACCTCCAAGTTTACCCTTTGTAAGTCATTTATAAAGCTGCACCACAATGTTCTTTCTAGGAAGCAAAATTTCCCCACTGTGAAGAGCTGTCCAGTAACTCTTCTGTTACAACTTAAACACTAATGCACATACACCGTAGAGTGCATCGTAATGTGGCCCTTTTTTTTTTTCACTTTCCATTCTCCTCTTCTATCCTTCACTGTCTATTCTTTATGTGCAGCCATATTAAATGACTGCCATTCCTTTTCTTATGCTTTTCCTCTCTCTGAAAACATGTAGTACCTCTTTTTGCCTGAATGACTCCCACTTATTCTCACTGTCACTTCATCTGAGATACCCTACTATTTTATATTAGGTCAAATGTTGAGGCTATGTATCCCACAGCACTCTGTATTTCCCATCAGGAGGCTTGTGAGATTGTAATAATATTACCATCCAATCCGCTGACACCTCCAGTAGGTGCATGATTTATGGGGGCCAAAACTACATCTAATTTCATATGGAGAGCACTGATCTCAAGGCCTGGTATACAACCCATTGCTTAATGTTTCAGAAATACCTGTGAAGCATATTCTTGTTGAATATGTATAATTCCCATAAAAAGGATCCCAGAGAATTTGGAAGTGATCATTCCATACAATTACCTTCTTTAGCAGATTTTTGATTTTTTGTTTTGTTTTGTTTTGTTTTTACTTCATGAGATTTTTTTTCCAGCCTCTATCTTTTCTACTTGCTTTTCTATATTTGCTTGTTCACTTCTAACTCAGTTTAAATCTGGAATTTAATACTGGTCTGCTCCTTTGAGCTCATTACATCTAACTTCTCTGTGTTCCTAGAAAGTCTTAGTCCAGGCTTCAGAATCTAGTTATCATTAACTCTGTCTTTTTTTTTTTTTTTTAAGATTTTATTTATTTATTTGACAGAGAGATCACAAGTAGGCAGAGAGGCTGGCAGAGAGAGAGGAGGAAGCAGGCTCCCTGCCGAGCAGAGAGCCCGATGCGGGGCTTGATCCCAGGACTCTGAGATCATGACCTGAGCCGAAGGCAGTGGCTTAACCCACTGAGCCACCCAGGCGCCCCTCATTAACTCTGTCTTAGCTAAATATTGTTCTGCCACAACTCATGCCAAACCCCAGTACTAGAAGTGACAGTCTTGCCCAGAGATTGAATTCTTGCCATTTAGGAGGAGAAGTAGGGCAAACATCTTCAAACCTATTATACAGCCTTCTGGAAAACAACTAGAAAGCTGAACAGACTAGTCCTCTGGTTACAGTGTATCTAGTGTATGTAATTGCTGCTACTTTCTGATCATCTTCCATTGCTATCTTTGTGTCCTGATTCTCTTATCTTTTGACTTATTCTACATCTAATTTTCCAGTTAAAATACTAAAGTCAAAAGTCTCTGGACAGTAAATTCATTAACTTATTATTCCCAGATCTATTTTTTTACCCTTATTCGAATACAGTTTTATTTTCTGAACAAAGAAGTTAATATGGACCCCAAATAAACATATTTACCTATTATTTACTAATACCTATTGTTAACCAATACCCCTTGTTTGTTCAAAAGGTCATACTGTAAATTTCCCTTTAGGCCATTAGATAATTTACTAAACAAAAATATATGATTTGGGGGGATCTTAAGCAGCATAAATTTATTTTCTTACAATTTTTGAAAGCTGAGAATACAAGATGAAGGTGCCAGACAATTCGGTTTCTGGTGAGAGCTTTCTTCCTAGCTTGGAGATAGCCATCATCCCACTGCCTGGACATGTGACTTCTTTGTGGCTTGGAAAGAGAGGGGGAGGAAGTTCTCTGTTATCTCTGTGGTCCCTGATTCTGTCCACTGGATCAGGGCTCCACCTTGTGGCCTCATTTAACCTTAATTATCTCTTTGGAGGCCCTATGTCTAAATATAGTCACATTGGGATTAGGGATTCAAGGTAAGAATTTTGGAGGGACCCAACTCAGTCCACAGCAGAGTAGAAGCTATAAGCAGTAGAATGATCTCCCAGGGAAACAGCTGGGGTAGAAACTCCATTTGTGGAGAAATAAAAAGTTCTGGGTTGGTGTGGTTCCGCAATACGCTATAGGGAGGGACCACGCTTGCCCCCTACTCTTTGGAGATGCAAGGAAGGGAAGGGCAAGCTAAAATTACTAAGCCAAAGTTATGTTTTAAATTAGAAAAAAAATGAATGTGCATAATGACAACTCTTCAGAAACATATAAATCTTAGTAATGTAAAATATTTACAGTAATATTATAGCTTTCGACTCTACTGAATAACATCTAACAAATCCACATTTTATTTTAAATATTACATTTATTTCAAGTTATATCTTCTGTTTCTAGTTATATATTTAATTTACCAAAGAAAATACAGGGTGTTATTTACTCTATCAGAAATAATAATACCTTATTTTGGGGCACCTGCATGGCTCAGTCAGTTAAGCGATTACCTTCAGTTCAGGTCATGATCCCAAGGTCTTGCGATGGAGCCCTGTATCTGGCTCCCTGCTCAGTGGGGAGTTTGTTTCTCCCTCTCCCTCTGCTGCTCCCCCTGCTTTGTGCTGTCTCTATCAAATAAATTATAAAATCTTAAAAAAAGAAAAGAAATACCTTGTCTTTGTCCATTCTACTGTCACATATATTTGAACAAAATAGGTACCAATTCTGTTTGCTTCTCTAGTCCTAGAACATGTTATGGTTAATCTTCTATTAAAGCTGTTGAGTTCAGCATTGTAAATTATAGATGTGTTTTTCTTTCTTTGTAACTATTAATCAACATTGCTCTTTTGTCCTTTTTGTCCGATTCAAGTTCATTTTTTAAGTCACTTGAGCCTTGATTTACTAACTTTGTCAGTTAAATAGAATAAACAGAGGTAATACACAATAAATAAGGTTTATCTGCTTTAATGTATAAATTTTTCAGGGAATGCATGGCAGTTCAAAGAACACTAATATATCCTGACATTTGAAGCAATTGTATTTTAGAGTACAAGATGCTAACAGACACAATGTTACAATAATTTTAAGTTCATTTATTACGTTGTTAATAACATATCTGTTGTCTTATAAACACTTAAACATTCTCATTTGCTTTGTTTTTTCTAAAAGTAAATTTTAATTCCTCATCCATACCTATCACCTTTAAGATACTTATCAGTCTTAATCCAAATCTTACTCCAAAGCAATGTGCTTTTATTTCTGAATTCTTACATGGGTTTTATTGGATGCTACAGGTTTTTGAGAGTCAAATATCTTACTTACTTGAACACAAGTCTTTCCCGAACCTTCAGTTCTTCTCTCTTGAAGTGGTAAGTAGGCTCGGAGTATCTGTCCTTAACCTCCTTAGTAAATGCAAAAAGAAAATATTAATTGCTGAAAGGCTACTCCTAACTCAAGTATAATTACTGTAAGTTAACATGATTACCATTTTTGGGAGTGGGGCAAGGGACAGAGGAAGAGGTAGAGAGAGAATCGTAAGCACTCTCCATGCCCAGTATGGGACCAACAAGGGGCTAGATCTCATAACCCTGAGATCATGACCTGAGCCTAAATCAGGAG
Organism: Enhydra lutris kenyoni; assembly: GCF_002288905.1. Taxonomy (NCBI): domain Eukaryota; kingdom Metazoa; phylum Chordata; class Mammalia; order Carnivora; family Mustelidae; genus Enhydra; species Enhydra lutris. Next base: position 13,739,850 of record NW_019154112.1, on the reverse strand, counting down.
TCAGACACTTAACCAACTGAGCCACCCAGGCACCCCGTGACTACTTTTTAAAATAATAAACCTTCTCTATGTTTTATAATATATCAACATGCCATTGTATCTATTTCATAAAAATTATTCCTTTCAGTGTTTATTCACTAACAAGGATTGTATTTCCACCTATTTGTATTATAAATTTAACATTGAGATTTTACATATAATTATTTTTTTCTTCCATAATTCCATTTGGATCCAAGGTAATTTATGACTTGCTTTGAGGTACATAATGTAAAAATCTCAAACATTTCTATGCCTCCATTAATATTAGAGCTGGTTTAATCATCATATTGATCATAATAAAAACTAAATATGTGCCTTTCCTCTTATAAGTTTTTAAAAATTTATATAAATACTCTGTGATACAGGTGAAAATTTCATCCTACATACATATAAAAATTAAAGCTAATAATATTTATTATTTATATATATGTTATATATATATTATTTATAATCATGCAGACAGTAAGGGGTTCAAATGTAAGTCTGGTTTACATTTAATTTATAAACTAAAGGAAGCAACTGGTGGTTACACTTTTCTCTTTTGTTGTCAACTGAATCAAAATGGGTGGCTTTTCATACATAAAGAAATAACAAATTATAAAAATATAATTCACAAAATAAATTGAACAATTACTTAGAGTGTACTTTCCAGGGCTCCCATGTTCTCTTTATATTTCTAAAGAAAAGTCGTCTATGTTGTGTGCATTGCTTTTAAGTCAGAGTAATTGCCTCAGTGGCAATTAGATAGAACATGAACAATGAATATTGTTTACTCATGTAAATGTCTCTGAGATGCTACTCCACATATTTAAGTCAGAAAAAATATATAAAATTTAACTAAGAGAGAGATTATTATTAATATATTCTCATAACTAGTGGTTGTGGCTCTCTAGCTACAGCCATTTTTTTTTTTAAGTCCGATTTACTTCTCTTCACAACCTGACTGAAAAGAGTAATAGTCCACAGGACTCCGAGTTTACTCTTCAAGTGTTAACGGAAAACAAACTACTATTTTTAAATATGGTATGGATTTCTATTATGGATGTCTAAAAAGAGCCAATGATAAATTACTGAAAAATAAATAAAAGCATGGTCAAAAAGTAAATTTAGAGTTTGTTTAGAGAAATTTATGTTTTATTTATTGTAACAAATTTATATAAGAATTGACTTTAAAAGGAATGAACAAGATATATTGGAAGAAACTTACAATGTTAGAAAAGTTGAGAAAAACTGTGAAGTGGAAAGATGAAACTATACATTTGGAATGACAATTTGTTATTTCAAAAATATCAATTGCACATTTACTTTAATTCCAACCAAAATTATAATCTACTTGGAACATATCAATGCAATATCTAAGAGAATATATGGAAACAAAGGCCAATAGGATGCATAGTTAGTTTTTTTTTTTTTTAAAGATTTTATTTATTTATGGGATAGAGAGAGAGAGATCACAAGTAGGCAGAGAGGCAGGCAGAGAGAGAGATGGGAAGCAGGCTCCCTACTCAGCAGAGAGCCCGATGTGGGGCTCGATCCCAGGACCCTGAGATCATGACCTGAGCCGAAGGCAGAGGCTTAACCCACTGAGCCACCCAGGCGCCCCTCACAGTTAGTTTTTAATTAATTACATGGATAGTTGAAAACATACATTTCACAAAAAAATCCCAATGACCCTTAACAATCACCACTTTACCCGCTCTCAGGAATAAATACAACTAAGAACTTTTGGTTATTTAGAGTGGGACTATAAGATATATATCAACATATATAATATTATTTTGTATTCCTTGTTTGTTTTCAAAATAATCCTTTAGCTTTTTTTTTTTTTTTTAATTTATTTGAGAGAGAGAGATCACAAGTAGGCAGAGAGGCAGGCAGAGAAAGAGGGGGAAGCAGGCTCCCCGCCGAGCAGAGAGCCTCATGCGGGGCTCAATCCCAGGACCCTGAGATCATGACCTGGGCCGAAGGCAGAGGCTTAACCCACTGAGCCACCCAAGCGCCCCTCCTTTAGCTATTTTAAAAGACCTATTTTTGGCTTCAATGTTTTTTGTTGTTTGTTTGTATGAGAACATACTAATCTTTTTTAACTACTGGATATTTCTTAGTATGCACAATATGTATTTTTCACAAACTGTTGGATAAGTTGTTACACTGAATCCAATTTTATACTCTAATATAAAATTTTTCAATGAATACCCAATGCATGTCTTGTGCAATTGTTCAAATATTTTTCTCAGGTATGTGTTTATTTTTTTTAAATATATACACTTTAAATTGTAGTGGATATTGTTAAATTGTCATTCCAGGATAGATATGAAAATTCATCTTTTGCAACAAAAGTAAGCTTGATTGTTTTCATTTTACATTTAAAAAAAATGAAGAACTACTGAGTGAGTTTTAGAGGATCACAGTTAAGTCACTGCAAGCAGCAGAACTAGTAACATGTTATTTAACCTCCATGTATTTGTAGTCATTCCAAATTTTTTCTTGTGGTTGACTTCTAGTTTTGTAGTTTTGTGGTCAGAAATGATGCACGGTATGACTTTGATCTTTTTGAGTTTGTTGAGGCTTGTTTTGTGGGCTAATATGTGATCTATTTTGGAGAATGTCCCAGTTGCACTTGGAAAGAATATGTATTATACTGTTTAGGATGGAATGTTCTGACTATAACTATTAAATTCCTCTGGTCCAGTGCATCATTCAAAGCCACTGTTTCCTTGCTGATTTTTTGTTTAGATGTTATATCCTCCGACGTATGTGGGGTATTAAAGTCCCCTATTATTATTGTATTATTACCAATATTGATCAGTACCTTTATGCTTGTGTTTAACTGCTTTATGTATCTGGGTGATCCTAAGTTGGGTGCATAAATATTTACAATTGTAAAATTCTTTGTTGGATTGTCCCCTTTGTTATTATATAGTATCCTTCTTTGTCTCTGGCTACAGTGAGTTTTAAAGTCTATCTTTTGGATAGACTTTTGGATATAAATATCGCTACTCCAGCTTTCTTTTGATATCCATTGTAAAATGCTTTCTTTTGATATCCATTGTAAAATTCTTTGTTGGATTGTCCCCTTTGTTATTATATAGTATCCTTCTTTGTCTCTTGCTACAGTGAGTTTTAAAGTCTATCTTTTTGGATATAAATATCGCTACTCCAGCTTTTTTTTAATATCCATTTGCATGATAGATGTTTCTCTATTCTCTCCCTTTCAATCTGCAGATTCCTTTAGGTCTATGATAAGTCTCTTGTAGGTAGCATATAGATGCATTTTGGTTTTGTCCATTCTGTTACCTTATGTCTTTTTATTGGAGTATTTAGTTCATTTACATTTAAAGTAATTAATGATATGTATTTATTCTCATTTTATTGTTTGTTTTGTGGTGTTTTCTGAGGATTTTTCTCTAAGCCTTTCTTGTCTTTCTTTTATGTTTTACTGATTTTCTTTGGTGATACATATGGATTTCTTTCTTTTTATTCTTTGTATATTTATTAGTGTTTTTGATATACAGTTACCATTTGGTCTGTATATAATCTCTTTTGCATATATCAGTCTATATTAAGTTGATATTTATTTAAGTTTGAATCCATTCTTTATTCTTATTCTCTCCATATTTTAGGTATATGTTGTTATATTTCATGTGCTTTTATTTTGTAAGTTTCTTGACTCATTTTTTACAGAAATATTCCTTTTCACTGCTTTTGTGTTTCCTATTTATATTGACAATTTTCATCTCTCCTTTCTACTCGAGTCCCCTTTAATATTTCTTGAAAGGCTGGTTTAGTGGTCAAGAACTTCTTTATTTCTTTTTAAAGATTTTATTTATTTATTTGAGAGAAAGAAAAAGAAAGAGTGAGAGTGAGAGAGAGTATAAGCAGGGGCAAGATGCGGGGCTTGATCCCAGGGTCCTGGGACCATGACCCAAGCTGAAGGCAGAAGCTTAACTGATTGAGCCACCCAGGGGCCACATGAACTCCTTTAGTTTTTCTTTGTCTGGAAAGCTTTTTTATCTTTCCTTCTATTCTGAATGATGGCCTTACTGGATGGAATATTTTTGGCTGCAGATTTTTCTCCTTCACCACTTTGACTACATTATTCTACTCCCTTCTGGCTTGCAAAGTTTCTATTGAAAAAATTCTCTTGCTAGCCTTATGAGGTTTCCCTTGAGGATTACTGTCTTTTTCTTTACTTTTGTTTTTGTCTTTTTTTTTTTTCCTTTATCATTACATTTTGCCAATTTAATTATAATACATCTTGATGTGGGTCTGCTCTTGTTGATTTTGATGGGAATTCTCTGGCCTCCTGGATCTGGATTCTGTTTCCTTGCCAAGAATAGGGAAGTTTTCAGCTATTATTTTTTCAAATAAATTTTCTACCCCTTTCTCTCTCCTCTTCTTCTGGGACTTCTGTAATACAAATGTCATTATCTTTGATCTCCACAACCCTCTTAAATTTGTTTCACAGATTTGTAATATAGTTAGATTTTCTTTTTGTCATAATCTGCATCCCATCTTGGTATCTCCCAAATTCCTAAATAATTTTGTGTTAATTTGAATACATTAAAGTTCATTCTTTGTACTGTAAAATTCCATGGGTTTTGGCAAATGCATAATGCCATGTGTCCACCATTACTATATCATATGGAATATTATACAGTCCAAAAATGTACCCTGTATTTTACCTATTCAACATGCTCCTCAAGAGCATGTTGGCAAAAATCATTGATATTTTTTACTATATTTACAGTTTTGCCTTCTCCACAATGTCATATAATTGGAACAATACATTATGTAGCCCTTTCACTGGATTCTTACACTTAACAACATGCATTTAAGGTTTATCAATGTCTTTTTGTGTTTTGATCACTCTTTTTTTAATCACTGAATAAAATCCCCTTTATGGATTTACCCCGATTTCTTTCTTTCTTTTTTTTCTTTTCTTTTTTTGACTATATGATGTTGTTTATTTTTTTTTTAGTTTCTTTTAAATTTTATATTTTTTTAAATTTTATTTTATTTTTTTTCAGTGTTCCAAGATTCATTGTTTATGCACCACACCCAGTGCTCCATGCAATAAGTACCCTCCTTAATACCCACCACAAGACTCACCCAACCCCCTGCCCTCCTCCCCTCCAAAACCCTCAGTTTATTTCTCAGAGTCCATAGTCTATCATGGTTCATCTCCCCCCTCCGATTTCCCCCAACTCACTTCTCCTCTCTAACTCCTGATGTCCTCCATGTTATTCCTTATGCTTCACAAGTAAGTGAAACTATATGCTTTGTTTGACTTATTTCACTCTGCATAATCTCCTTCAGTCCTGTCCATGTTGATACAAAAGTTGGGTATTCATCCTTTCTGATGGAGGCATAATATTCCATTGTATATATGGACCATATCTTCTTTGTCCATTCATCTGTTGAAAGGCATCTTGGTTCTTTCCACAGTTTGGCAACTGTGGACATTGCTATTATGAACATTTACCCCAATTGCTTTATCAATTCACATGTTGAAGAACATCATATTTACTTCTAACTTTTTGTAATTCTAAATAAATCTACTACAAATATTTATGTGCAGGATTTTGTGTGGACATACTTTTCAAATTAATTGAGTAAATATTTAGGAATATGATTAGTGAATCATATGATAAAAGCACATGTAATATAATAAGTATCTGCAAATTTATCTTCCAAAAAGTTGCACCATTTTTAATTCCCATCAGATAGGAAGGGCATTTCCTATTTTTCTTTAATTTTGCCAACATTTGATGTTATCAATTTCAGGGTTTTACACATTCTGATAGTATGTAATGGTACTTCACTATTGTTTAACTTTTAATTCCCTGTTGACAAATGCTATTGAGCATTTTTCCTTATGCTAATTTGTCATCTATTTATATTATTATGTCAGTTGTCTTTTGCTACTTTTTATTCGCTTGTTTTCATGTTGTTGAGTTTTAAGAATTGTTTGTACATTTTGGTTACAGGTCTTTTACCACATATTGGTTTTATATTTTATTTTTCCAAGTCTGTGGCTTATCTTTTTATTATGTTAAGTGTCTTTTGTAAAGCACAGTGTTTTAATTTTTTTTTTTTAAGATTTTATTTATTTATTTGAGAGAGAGAGAGAGTGAGAGAGAGGATGAGAGGGGAGAAGGTCAGAGGGAGAAGCAGACTCCCCGTGGAGCTGGAAGCCCAATGCAGGACTCGATCCTGGGACTCCAGGATCATGACCCGAGCTGAAGGCAGTTGTTTAACCAACTGAGCCACCCAGGTGCCCCATTTTAATTTTTAATAAAGACTAATTTCTCATTTTTTTCTTTAATGGATTGTACTTATAGTTTGTATTTAAAAACTAATTGCCAAACACAAGGTCAATTAGAATTTCTCCTCTATTTTCTTCTAGAAATTGTATCATTTTGTATTTTAACTTGGGTCTCTGTTCTATTTTGAGTAATTTTAGCACAAGATGTAAAGATCATGTTTAGGTTCATCTTTTGCACATGGACATTCAGTTGGCCTAAAATCATTTGTTGAAAGCACTATCCTTTCTCTATTGAACTGATTCTGCTCCATTTCAAAGATCAGTTAATTATATCTGTGTGTGTCAGCTCTTCAGCTCTTTATTCTGTTCCATTAATCAATGCAGACTTTCTTTGACCACAACCAAGCAGTCTTGATATCTGTAGCTTTACAATAATCTCACAGTGTAAGTCCTCTGATCTTGTTTTTCTTCAATACTGTTTCAGCAATTTTTGGTCTTTTGCCTTTCCATCTAAGCTTTAGAATCAGTTTGTAAATACCCATAAAATAACTTATTGAAATTTTGGTTGAGATTGCATTGAATCTATAGATCAAGTTGGGTGTAACTGACATTTTAACAACATTGCATTTTCCCATCCATAAAAAAAGAACATGTCTCCATTTCATTATATCTACTTTGATATGTTCATTAAAGTATTATCTCTTCCTCATACACATATTGTGCTTATTTTTTTTAGATTTACATATAAGCATTTCTCCTTTTTACATGCTAATATAAGTTGCATAATTTTTGATTTCCAATCCCAAACTTTCATTTCTTGTATCTAGAAAATAAATTGATTTTGCATATTAAACTTGTATCCTGTGACTCTATAATGATGCTTTTTAATTCCAGAACTTTATTTATGTATCAACCTTTTAGATTTTCAGCATAGACAATGCCATCTGTAAAGAATAGTTTTAATTTGTATTATTTAGTCCATATACTTTTGTATCCTTTATGTAGTAGCAAGGCTTTCCAGTAAGATGTTGAATAATAATGATGAGAAAAGATATCCTTGTTTTTTTTCCCAGTCCTGTTGGGGGAGACCCAGCTTGTCATCATTAAGTTTGATGTGAGTTGTAGGATTTTTGCAGATATTCTTTATCAAGTGTCATATTTTTTAAAGTGTTTTCTGTAAAATTTGATAAGAGCATATGAATTTCCTAGTCTGTAGATGTAATGGATTACTTATATAGATTAATGTCACTTGTTGAAAATGCCTTATATACCTGAATAAATTATCTATAAAATTACTTTTATACATATGGGATTTGATTTGTTAATATTTTGCTAAGGGGCTGGCATCTATATATATGAGAGATTTTGGTATCAAAACCTATAAAGAACTTATCAAACTCAATACCCCCCAAACCCAAATAATCTGATTAAGAAATGGACAGATGACATGAGTAGGCATTTTTCCAAAGAAGACATCCAGATGGCTAACAGATACATTAAAAGATGCTCAACATCACTCATAATCATGGAAATACACATCAAGAAAACCACAATGAGGTATTACCTCACATCTGTCTGAATGGCCAAAATTAATAACACAGGAAATAATTTACTTAGCTCTCAAAGATTTTAAATTTCATATACCTTAAGATGAAGTCAAAATAGTAATTATGTGATTATGTTACATGATACATGTTGAATATTTTCTTGTTTGTAGCTCCTCCTATACCTTTGGTACAATTATCTTTGATAATTTTCTTAAGAAAATCTTCAATTATTTTATTGTGATATTATTCATCATTTGGTTTATTCCTTCTCTATTTAACAAACTTTTTTTTTTTCAGATACTATTCTAGGAACTAGGAAAATAATAGTGAACTAAGGAGATATAACTTTTCCTCCAAATGCACCTTATATTCTAGAATAATGGTATCAAGGAAGTGATTAAAGTAAGATATTTAAACCTAGTGAAACATATTTTTAAATTCTCTATTTATAAAGAATAAAAGACAGATTAAAAAAGGGAAGAAAAAGGTGAGCTTTATAGAAATTTTAGTCTTCCTTTCTTGAGTTCAATGATAACTAAAAATGTAATGAACCTGGGGTGCCTGGGTGGCTTGGTGGGTTAAAGCCTCTGTCTTTGGCTCAGGTCATGATCCCAGGGTCCTGGCATTGAGGCTTGCATTGGGCTCTCTGCTCAGCAGGGAGCCTGCTTCCCCCTCTCTCTCTGCCTGCTCTCTGCCTACATTAAAAAAAAAAAAAAATGTAGTGAACCTGACACAATTAGACTTAAATATTTCTGAAAGGTTGACTTGTCACAGGAATAAATTTTTAATTTTCTGATTTTAAATAAATTCTATGTCTAATAGAATATTATTCTGTCTCTTTAAATTTGATATAATCAAAAATATTATGTTAAGATAGCTCTATTTTTGATTGCCACATAATAATAGGTTAAGGAATAATAGCTTTTCATCATCTAGCTAAATCATTTTACACCAAACCCCATTGATCAACCAAAACAGCAATAGAAGAAAATTAGTTTAGATCTCTACTTGTAACTCTAAGGACTAGTATATAACTTTATTATTACAATTCTCTGCTTGGTAGAATTTAGATTTGTACAATCCATTTGATTTAAACTTCAATTGCCAAGTGCCTAATTCCAAACTGTATAACTCTAAATCCTCTTATTCATATCGCACATTCTTTTAAATTTCTTTACTTGTTTCTGATAGGCTTTTGAATTAGTTTTGAGAAGGATTACATTTGTTATAATATTAATGTTATTCTTGAATACCATGGTTTTGTGTTAAGTGCCTCATAAAATATTTGACTGTCATTAATTAAGAAATTTTAAAAAATATGAGCCCTTTGTTGCAAAGAATGGCAAAAATTACAGTCAGGCAGTGTGGAAAAGAATATTGATAATTTTTGTTATTGTTGTTGCTATGTTTTTAAATAAAATAGGCATCACTGGAAGTGATTTATTTTGCTCTGCACGGAATTAACTTCTTACTGAAATAGTTTGTGGAATTACTTTTCATAGTTTTTGTAGCAATAGGTAAGTATGCACAGAAGCAAGTGCAAAAAAAAAATTATTTGTTGAAGATACTCCACACTTCAAAATGCATTGTTATTGCTTCAACCCTGGGGAACTTCCTCAACTTTGAGGCCATTTTTTAGCAGCCCCTCCCCCCCAAAAAAATATTTTGAGATGTGCTGAATCCCTTCAGGAGTCTGGAGAGTGGACACTGTACTCCAAAGCCTACTGATACTGATTGATAAACATATTAGGTTCAACTTTTGACACTGGTGTTTCTACGAGGCAGGAAATTAAAACAGCAAACCAATATTTCTGATTTTTTTAATATAATCCATAAATAACCTTGTCATTAGAGAAATATATTAGCTCCTTTCCAAAAAGGAGTTTTTTATAAAAAGATTTATTTATTTTTTTTAGAGACAGAGAGAGCAGAGGGGAGGGGCAGAGGTAGAGGGAAAGAGAGAGCGTGAATCTCAAGAAGAGTCTCTGCTGAGCATAGAGTGAGATCTTAAAAGACTGAGATCATGATCTGAGCCAAAATCAACCAACTGAGCCACCCTGGAGCCCCTCCAAAAAGGAGTTTTTAATTGTTGAGTCTCTTTATTATTCACTGTTGAAAAATCAGGGGTAATTATTTTTCACTAGTGACCGGCTGATCAGCATTTCTTTATCTATTTTTCTATATAAACTGTCAGAAAGAATCTGTGGATTAAATACATTTACAGAAGAGTTCTAATGGTTTGATGTGGGAATTTGAAAATCCAACTCCTCCACATAAACAAGGAATTAAAATAGACACTTGTTTTGTCATATTTATGCCTGAATGCCCAAAGCCATATTTTACTATTTATTCTTTAAAAACAAAGTTTCCTCCAAAAGATAAATGGATAAAAAAGGTAGGGCATACACACACACACACACACACACACACAGTGGAAAATCATGACAAAGAAGGAAATCGTTCCATTTGCAGCAACATGGATGGACATTGGAGGCATCATTCTAAGTGAGATAAGTCAGACAGGGAAAGACAAATATGAGCTCTGTATGATATCACAAACGTGTGTAATCTATAAAAGCCATACTTGCTAAAGCAGAGTGGAATGGTAGTTGCCAGGGCCTGGGGGGCGGGAGAATTGGGCAGATATTGTGTAAGGCCACAAAACTGCAACTAGTAGAGAAATAAGTCCTGAACATCTATGCACATCATAGAAATTATAATACAAATATGGAAAATATAATACAAATACCATATTATAAACTTCGAAGTTGCTAAGAAACTAGATTTATTTATTTTTTTCTGACAAGAGAGAAATGATGATGAAGTAAAATGATAGATGTTAACTAATACTATCCTGGTAATCATATTACAATATATTAATTTATCAAATCAGCGTGTTGTACACCTCAAATTTATACAATGTTACATGCTATTTACCTCTCAATAAAAAATAAAGAATAAAAACTCTTCTATATTTTACTCTGATCATCTTTTATGGTTGTGCATTGTAAACTTAGTCTTTGCAATAGGCCTAAAATTATTTCTAACATTGCAGAGTTTTTTTCCTTGTTTCCAAATCCCCACATCCTATGTCCAAACTACTAAAATCAGTTGACCATCTGAAACTGGTGATGAGCTTTAATAGCTAATTGAAATATACTGTTGTCAGGGTGCTACCAGGTTATCAATAGCTTGACCCACTGGTTAAGAGCACAAGCTCTGGGTCAGATTGTTTTGGTTTGAATTCTGACTCAGTCAGTTAACAGCTGTGGAATCTAGGGCAAGTCACTTATACTTGTAAAACTTCAGTTCTCTCATTTTTAAAGGAAAGTAGATATTTAATTCAAAAGATTTTTGGAAAATTAAATGCAATAATGCCTGAGAGTATTCTGTATAGCATGAGAATAATATGTAAGTATTTAAAAATTGTAAGCAACTGTTGTTATTAAGTATCAACCAGTGTACGATTAAGAATAACTAAAATACTGAGGGAGAGAAATGTTCTCTGTACTGAGAGAGACTGAGTCTCTATATAACATTATGTCCCTCATGTATACAGATTAATCAGAATAATTTCAAAACACTGCATTTTTACCCATATGAATCAAACACTGACCATTATTCATGCAATCAATTTTTAGGTTTTAATATAATTTGATTTTAATGTAAAGACTTTATATTTGGCATGGGCAAGACTTTTTCTAATTTTTAAAATTTTTTGCATTTTAAGATAGATGTTGCCTTTGTTTTCTTCTGTTGTTAGAGTTCTAATTTTCATAGATATATATTTATAATTCAAATGAACATGTAAAATGAATCAGTGGAAAATGAGAAAGCAGAATTGGCATGGGTGAGATACTTAAAATATGTGAATCACTGAATTAAATCATTAGCCTGTATTATTTCAATGAACTTCAACACCATCTAGGTCTTATTGTTAGTCTCCTCAGGCTACAGATAGAAAAATGAGGTTTAGACTGGATAAGAGGCTCACCAACAATCACAAACTGGTACCATACTGTTTTGAATGACTAATATTTACTATTTAAGTGTTGGGGGAAAAAAAAGTGACATAGTTATGACTCGCAATAGATTCTGAAAGTTTTTACAATCTTTATGTTAATTATGTAAAATATATATATGTATATATATATATATATTTGTAAACTTTAGGTCACTGAGCATGGGATGTGGTGAATTCAAATTTAATTCTAGAAAGAGGTTGACAAACTTTTTTTCTTTAAGGAGTCAGATAATAAATATTTTAGTGTTTGCATGTGTTATATTTCTGTGGCATATTCTCTAATTTTTTGTTTTGTTTTGTTCTTGTTTTTACAATACTTTAAATATGTAAATCCATTCTTAGCTGTAGACCATATGAAAAGAATCTGCTAGCTGGATTAACCTTGTTGGAAATTATTTCTTGACTCCTGGTCTAGAACAAAAATAATTTTTTATTTATTTGCATTTATTACAATATAAGTGCTTAGATGAATAGGCAGATACATGAAATAGTCTGAAATAGAAGCATGAAATAGTAATGACTAAATTATATAGTTTTTTAGTACTCAATTCAAAGTGCACTAAGATATACATTATCCATACTTTGTATATGAAGTAAACAAGTAAAATGGTTTATAATTCTGTCCTACATAAGGAGCATTGTTCTTTCGGATATGTGTGTTTGAAAAAAGTCATATCTATTTAGCAACTGATGCCACAGTGTTAGAAAAATATTACCTTGATTTTCTGTCATATTGCCTTTACCAAATGCTTTTTGTTTTAAGGATCATTATAAATTAATGCTAAAAAAGACACTGTCTTTCCTATATCTTGTGCTAACAAATAACAATTTAAAGAAAATTTAACAAATTCCTTAATGTATTTAAATGTTTTAAAAGCCTATAGGAATCTGATATGTTTCTTTCCTGGAATAATGCTGATTTTGTTATTGATAATATGACCTCTATTATGCATGAAACAGGAAGCCCCAAGTCAGATTGACAGATCACTACTAGTTATTGTTACAATCACATTTGTGTACTTGTTGTATTTATTCATACATTCAAAACTAGTTTTTGAGAAACTATTTCATATCAAAGTTTATGCCAGTAACTTTACAAGGCAATGGGTACAATTTATTACTCTGAGAGAGTTAAACAATTACATAAATATATTTTGTTACACTATGAAAGAGAATACAGGAATTAAGAGAATGCTATCTGTATTTCAGGAACATGTGGGGTCAATGAGTTCTAAAAAGCTGAAACTGGCTGGATAAGAAGCCTCCAGATAAAGGAATACTTTAATAATGAATTGTGCTTTGCACCAAGAAAAATGATCCAATATTTGGTATTAAAAAAAGCTGTGGACAACATAATATTTCTATTGATTGTATGTAGGCAGTGAGGAGAACTTAAGAAAACTGTCCAGTTTATTAGAGTGGCCATCTGTATGGATTGGTGCAATTCATTGAGACTGGGAACACGGGAGAAAAATACTGTTTTGATGTTAATTACGTTGAGCTTTAACTGTGAGGTATCCAGTGGAAGAGGCCCGGAGGATACTCACCACAGAAACATTTCAAGGAAGATAGATGTTAGGGAAAGTCCAGCATATGGTAGCTATTAGAATCACAGAATTGGTGAATTATCCCTCTGAGGAGAGAAAGGAGCATAGAAATGAACCTTGGGAAATAATAGTATCTTATTGTAAAGGTCTTATAAAATTAATATATGTATATTTTTATCCTGTTTCAAACATTCTTTATTTTATATGGTGTTGTATATATTTTGGTAAGATGCTTTCTGTCTTGATGAATTTCATACAAAATAAGAAAATAGGAAAACAGCAATACACTGTATGTAGAGTACTTAATCACAAGAGTTTCATTTGGAGAAAGCATTGAGGCTGTACTAAAACCCTAGAGATATATGTAGGGGAACATGCAGGGATCTACCAAATTTAAATAATCATATATATCAAAACAGTGCCTGGTTTTAAAAAACAGACACTTTATCAAGTTGAAGTGATATTTATACAATTTCATTGCTTTGAGTAACCATCAAAATAAATAACAGTCCAGGACTTAAAAAAAATCACAAATGAAAGTTAAAAAGAAATGCCAATATTTTAATAAGACCTATGCCATAGAAAACAACGTGAAAGAAGCCAGAATGAGATCATTATGAGGAAAATGTCATAATAAGATGAGCATTTGTTCTATATTCCAACACTTAAAATTAGTTTACAGGAACCAATAACTGAAAAACCAAATTCTAATGAAAAGCACGGTATAAAAAGTAATTATAAAATCAAAGCCAATAGTTTGAAAGTTTTTATATATTTATTACTTAGGAGAATAGGAACCTATAATTTTCCCTCCTATAATTGAGAGCTACATTTTCTTTCAGTTTTCCTTATGTATTTGGCTTCTCATTTTTTAATAAAAATAGTAATATTATTTTCATAAATTAATTGATAGAATAAAAAACTGCATTGACAAAGTTAATTTTTGTTCTTTCTTTCTATTTTAACCACCACAAGTGATCATTATTAAAAATATATGTAAACATTTCTAGTGTTCTCTATGACTATACCACCATATAGGTTTTGAGCTTATTATATTTATTCTGGTTCTCATATGTTTAAAAAATATAATCATACTACATAGGATTACTTGTACCATTGTATTTCTTCAATATGTATTTCTTTCAAAGGAAGTATTTTTGATGACTATACTTAATAATCAATGAACAACTGTATTTTAAAAAACTTAGTAGCTTGGGTCTCCTGGGTGGCTCAGTCAGTTAAGCATCTGCCTTCAGCTCAGGTTATGATCCCAGTATCCTGGGATCCAGCCCAAGTTGGGCTCTCTGAACAGCAGGGAGCCTGTTTCTCTCTCTCCCTCTGTAGCTCCCCCTGCTTGTGCACAGGCTCTTTCTCTCTCCCTGTTAAATAAATAAAATCTCAAAAAAAAATTAGTAGCTGGATAATATTTCATAGCATGAAGAATCAATAATGATAGAATTCCTATAATAGACAATTTTTCTATGTTTGTTTAAGTATTGTAAATAGTGACAAATGTTATTAAATATATCTTATTTTTGGTGCATTTGTTTATATAAGAAGGATGCCAGAAGTTAACGTTTACAATCATAGATTCATAATTTTTTTAAAAGATTTATTTATTTATTTGACAGACAGAAATCACAAGGAGTCAGAGAGGCAGGCAGAGAGAGAGGAGGAAGCAGGCTCCCCGCCGAGCAGAGAGCCCGATGCAGGGCTCGATTCCAGGACCCTGGGATCATGACCTGAGCCAAAGGCAGAGGCTTTAACCCACTGAGCCACCCAGGCGCCCCGATTCATAATTTTTTTAAAGATTTTATTTATTTGAAAGAGAATGAGAGACCCCATGAGCAGAGGGGGAAAGGGAAATGAAGAAGCAGATACCCTTTTTTTTTTTAACTTTTTACTGTAATTTTTATTTTATTTTATTTTTTTATTTTTTTTTACATTTCTCTTTTTTTTTAATTTTTAAATTTTTTATTTCTTTTCAGTGTAACAGTATTCATTATTTTTGCACCGCACCCAGTGCTCCATGCAATCCATGCCCTCTCTAATACCCACCACCTGGTTCCCCCAACCTCCCACCCCCCGCCCCTTCAAAACCCTCAGATTGTTTTTCAGAGTCCATAGTCTCTCATGGTTCACCTCCCCTTCCAATTTCCCTCAACTCCCTTCTCCTCTCCATCTCCCCTTGTCCTCCATGCTATTTGTTATGCTCCACAAATAAGTGAAACCATATGATAATTGACTCTCTCTGATTGACTTATTTCACTCAGCATAATCTCTTCCAGTCCCATCCATGTTGATACAAAAGTTGGGTATTCATCCTTTCTGATGGAGGCATAATACTCCATAGTGTATATGGACAACATCTTCCTTATCCATTCGCCCGTTGAAGGGCATCTTGGTTCTTTCCACAGTTTGGCGACCGTGGCCAATGCTGCTATAAACGTTGGGGTACAGATGGCCCTTCTTTTCACGACATGTGTATCTTTGGGGTAAATACCCAGTAGTGCAATTGCAGGGTCATAGGGAAGCTCTATTTTTAATTTCTTGAGGAATCTCCACACTGTTTTCCAAAGTGGCTGCACCAACTTGCATTCCCACCAACAGTGTAAGAGGGTTCCCCTTTCTCCACATCCTCTCCAACACATGTTGTTTCCTGTCTTGCTAATTTTGGCCATTCTAACTGGTGTAAGGTGGTATCTCAATGTGGTTTTAATTTGAATCTCACTGATGGCTAGTGATGAACATTTTTTTCATATGTCTGATAGCCATATGTATGTCTTCATTGGAGAAGTGTCTGTTCATATCTTCTGCCCATTTTTTGACATGAGTACCTGTTTTGTGTGTGTTGAGTTTGAGGAGTTCTTTATAGATCCTGGATATCAACCTGTTGTCTGTACTGTCATTTGCAAATATCTTCTCCCATTCCGTGGGTAGCAATGTGGCAGGATACAAAGTCAATGTACAGAAATCAGTGGCTTTCTTATACACTAACAATGAAAATATAGAAAGGGAAATTAGAGAATCGATTCCATTTACTATAGCACCAAGAACCATAAGATACCTGGGAATAAACCTAACCAAAGAGGTAAAGGATCTGTACTTGAGGAACTACAGAATACTCATGAAAGAAATTGAAGAAGACAAAAAGATGGAAGACCATTCCATGCTCTTGGATCAGAAGAATAAACATTGTTAAAATGTCTATACTGCCTAGAGCAATCTATACTTTTAATGCCATTCTGATAAAAATGCCACTGGTATTTTTCAAAGAGCTGGAGCAAATAATCCAAAAATTTGTGTGGAATCAGAAGAGACCCCGAATAGCTAAGGAAATGTTGAAAAACAAAAATAAAACTGGGGGCATCACGTTACCTGATTTCAAGCTTTATTACAAAGCTGTGATCACCAAGACAGCATGGTACTGGCATAAAAACAGACACATAGACTAGTGGAACAGAGTAGAGAGCCCAGATATGGACCCTCAACTCTAAGGTCAAGTAATCTTCAACAAAACAGGAAAAAATATACAGTGGAAAAAAGACAGTCTCTTCAATAAATGGTGCTGGGAAAACTGGGCAGCTATATGTAGAAGAATGAAACTCGACCATTCTCTTGCACCGTACACAAAGATAAACTCAAAATGGATAAAAGACCTCAACGTGAGACAGGAATCCATCAGAATCCTAGAGGAGAACAGGCAGTAACCTCTTCGATATCAGCCACAGCAACTTCTTTCAAGATATGTCTCCAAAGGCAAAGGAAACAAAAGCGAAGATGAATTTTTGGGACTTCATCAAGATCAAAAGCTTCTGCACAGCAAAGGAAACAGTCAACAAAACAAAGAAGCAGATTCCCTTCTGAGCAGAGATCCCTGACACAGGCCTGTATCCTAGGACCCTAAGATCAGGACCTAAGCCAAAGGCAGATACTTAACCAAATCATCCACCCAGGTGTCCCTTGATTAATAATTTTTAATACTGTCAAATAATATTCGAAGAGCTTTATAACAATAAATAATCCTCCTAGAAATATATTAACATGACTCTATCTATATACTCTCACCCTCATTAGTTATTAATGCACCTTAAAATATTTGATTATTTAACCACTGAAAATATTTTTTACATGGAAATATAAAAACTATTCCAAATTGTTTGAGTCAACCTTGGATGAAAATATAATTAAAAGTATATGTTGAATTTCTATTCATATAATTCTATAACATTTTTGAATAACAATCAAAGTTTATTGTAGTTATTGAAATTTTTTTACAGTAAACACTGTGGACAAAAAACACTTGGTTAAATATAACAGATCAGTTTAATACAGATTCACTGTGCTAGCAGTATAAATGTACTAACCCAATAAGGTAAAAGTTCTATTTTAATTTTATCTTTGTACATTCCATATCTAACCAAAAATTGAGATTCCTGGACCATTTATTTGCAAATATTCTCCTGTGAACTTTAATTGCAATGGGTTTATTGTAATCACTATGCAAAGCAATTCTTAGATGTGAAATTATGATTACTACAATAGCTATATACATATTTGCATTGAACTTCTTAGAGAAAATTGAATTATTCATCAATGTTGTTACATTAAACCTACTTTTCATTAGTATTCCCAATGGTATTCAAATTATGTAGATATCTTTAGAGTAAGAAAATCATTTTTAAGCTTTTTTATTACTGTATTTATGAAAGATAAAGTAAAGTATGTTTGGAATAAAATGATTTTACACAGTAAAATACCACTTTTTCATAATATAAATGAGGCAATGTTTTCCCTTTAGATTTTTACATATTTTCATTTGTTTCTTATAATTTTCTGTTTAACAATTTGTCTACATTTTATGTAATATTTTTGTGTGGATATTAATTTTTTGTATTTGGATATTAACCCTTCATCCAAATTTTACGTCATAACAATTTTCTTTGAAGTATAATTTATTTACTGATTTTGGTTTGGTCTTTTTCCATGCAGGAAGAAAAATCAATGATGTATTCTTTTATGGCTTTTATATTTCTTGCATCCCTTAACTGGGCCCTCACTGGAAACAGTCACATAAATTCCTCTCAATTTTTCCTAATATTTTATAGCTTTGCAAATAAAGTCTCATAAATGAAACTGTGAAATATTAGGAAAAAATAAGAAGTTATATAACTGGGTCCAGTGAAAACTAGAATATCAATGGGAAATGATGGTTAACTGAACTAGTCACAATTGATGAAATTATGGAAAAAAACTAAGGTATACATAATTATGTATATGAAATGTGTTTAGGATTTACCTTGATTTTATAATGGTAATTAATGTTATTATATTAGCATTATTTTGAATCTGAATACATTTTGTTTTATTTTAAAAATCAAGTGAGGGGCACCTGGGTGGCTCAGTGGGTTAAGGCCTCTGCTTTCGGCTCAGGGAGCCTGCTTCCCTCTCTCTCTGCTTGCTTCTCTGCCTACTTGTGATCTCTCTCTGTCAATTAAATAAATAAAATCTTTAAAAAAAAATCAACTGAAAATTCTCAGAAATGTATTCTTCCTTTTGAACTTAGGAATCATTTTTACCAATTCCAAGAAACCATTTAAGAATTATTATTGTAGTTTCTATAAATTTCTATAATAATTTAAAATAATTTCTATTTCTATATTGTCTTGAAATCCAGGAAAATTGCATCCCTCTTCATATAATTCAAGGATTCTTAGTCATTTTAGTAACTTTAGTAACTTATAGTTGTATATATAAGCCCTAAATATTTTTGTATAATTTTTCCTATTTTATAATTTTTCCACTATCATAAAAGTGATTTTAAAATTATTTCTAGTTGTCGGTACTATCATAAAATAAAAGGTCTGTGTTTTGTAACATGTTATTTTTCTGTTTCCTAGAATTGGCTACCAGGACACAAGACTGAAGTTAAAGACAGTAATAACATGACATCTTGAAAATAGTCCATTCATGTGGAAATGGAACAGCCCTCTTTCACACTTATTAAAAGTGAATCATCACAATTTCCCTAAACATCATCGTCCTTGAAGGATTTAGTTAAATCATGGCCGAAATAATAGTCATCCCTCTACTTTTTTTATTTTAATCATTGGGACTTTATTTATTTATTTTTTTATCAGTTACTATATTGATTTTGGCTGAAATAATTAGTTTCATTATATTTAGCTGGTTTCATTTTATTCTTCATCGCTTTAAATTGAAATTAGGCATGACTACCAATTATTTTGTAGGATTTGTTAGCATCCTATGGAACAAGCACACAGTTTTACTTACATACTTTGTTTTTATAAAAGCATATGTTGATATATTCCCTAGGTTGAAACAGCCTTGGTCTGCTGTAATGAACATTACTTGAACATAACGCATGTTCTAAGAATGTGCTTTTAAATTTAAATTTTATTTAATCAAGTCTTCTTTATAACTATTATATCTAAGAAAAATTTTATCAACATATCATGTTCAGATGTTTTGACATTAAATGCAATATTTACCTTTGTTTTTCACATCAACTAAGAAGGAGCCATCTTTTTTCCAACTCAATAGAATTTTTTTTTTTTTAATTTTAAGTAATGAAAGAATTTTTGTGTTAGGTCTAAAGAAAGATGTCTTAAGGCAAAGCACTATATACTTCATGGGCTAATTTGTGTCATCTCCAAAAATCATATGTTGAAGTACTAAACTTCAGTATCTCATAATGTAACTGTATCTGGAGATAGAGTCTTGAATAAGGTAATTAAGTTAACACGAGGCCTTTAGAGTGGGTCCTAATCAGACTGGCACCTTCATAGATTAGGACACAGATTAGGACACACACACAGGTAAGACCGTGTGAAGACAGAGGGAAAGAAAAATAATCTAAAAACAAAGGAGAGAAACATCAGAAGAAACCAACCCTTTCATACCTTGATCTCTTGACTTCTAACCTCCAGAATCATGAGAAAATAAGTTAAAGTTGTTTGAAGTACACAGTCTGTGGTATTTTTTGTGGCAGCCCTAGCAAAATAATATAATATAATACACTTTTGAAATTAGGCATTAATTTATTTTTGATCCATTGGATATATCCAAAATGACATATTTTTTGTCAAAAATTTATGATTTTGGGGCGCCTGGGTGGCTCAGTGGGTTAAAGCCTCTGCCTTCAGCTCAGGTCATGATCCCAGGGTTCTGGGATGGAGGAGCCCTGCATCAGGCTCTCTGCTCAGCAGGGAGCCTGCTTCCTCCTCTCTCTCTACCTCTTTCTCTGTGATCTCTGTCTGTCAAATAAATAAATAAAATCTTTAAAAAATTATGATTTTTTGAAAAGTTTTAGGTTCATAGCAAAATCAAGGGGGTGACACAGAGATTTCCATATGATTTCTGCCCCCTATATACATAGTCTCCTCAATAATCAAAATCTTCTATCAGAATGGTACAATTGATGAAATTATATTGACACATCATGATCACTAAAAGTCCACAGTTCACATTAAATTTTATGCTTAGTTTTGTACATGGATTTGGACAAATGTATAATACATGTAATTATCATTATGGTGTCATACAGAGTATGTTCAGTCTTAAAAACCCTCTGTGTTCTTATTCATCTCTCCCCGCTGCTCCAAGCCCTGTCAACCACTGATGCTTTCACGGTCTCCATAGTTTGCCTTTTCTAGAATGTTATTTAGTTGGAATCATACAATGTGTAGCCTTTTTAGGTTAGCTTCTTTCACTTACTATATGAATTTAAGTTTCTCCCATGTCTTTTCAGGGCTTGTAGCTTATTACTTTTTAGCTCTGAACTATATGCCATTGCCTGAATGTACCACAGTTTATTTATCCATTCACCTACTGAAGGACAACCTGGTAGTTTCAAAAGTTTCTCCAGTTATGAATAAAGCTACTATAAACATCCATATGCTGGTTTGTTTATAGACATTACATTTTCAAGTCCTTTGAGTAAATAACAAAGACTATGATTGCTAGATCATACGGAAAGAATATGATTATTTGTAAGAAACCATCAAACTGTCTTCCAAAAAGTGACTTGTACAATTCTGCAACCCCACCACCAATGAGTGAGAGTTCCTGTTCCTTTACATCCTCAGCAACATTTGTGTTGTCAGTGTTCTCAAATTTGGCCATTCTAACAGGTGTGTGGCAGTATCACATAATTGTTTTAATTTGCATTCCCTTGCTGACATATGATATTGAGCCTATTTTTTATATCCTTATTTGCGTCTTAGCCAGAGACATTTTGAACACCATAGTCAACATATAGGCCATGATAACACAACTCAATTCCACTGTGCCATATCATGATTTCCTAAGACTCTACAGCAGAAATAAATGCAAGTCTATAAATAAAAGGTTTCCAAAGTCCTCACCTCACACTTCTGCAGAGCAGAAAAGACAAAGGATGATCCTATTTAGTAGAGAATTTCTGCTACTCTCTACCACTTTTTCCTTGTTTTCATTGACATAGTACCAACCCCCTTTTCTGTTTCAAAAAGGCCCTAAGCTGACCATCTCCAATTATCCCATAAGTAAACATTCTTCTTAACATCTTCCCCATTCTGATAAACCAATGACTTTTCATTTCTCAAGCTAGTAATTTAGAAAAAAATAAAATATGATCTGGAAAACATGAAACTCATGTGAGAATCTCTGGCTTTTAGAGCTTTTATTTATTTATTTATTTATTTATTGCAAGTCTCTCACGGATTTGTTTCCTTTAACAAAAGAAAGTCAAATTAGCTTATTAAACCAGTTCCTATGATTTACTTTTTGAGAGAGACAGTAGATAACCACAGTTTTAAAAAAATATGGCTAATATCTTGAACATTATAATAGCAATTCAGGAAAGATATTTGTAGCTAATTTTGAAGATAACAACTACAAGCTTAAATGGTTGTTTACATTTTCTTTATACAATGTCGGGCAGAGACCTTCTCTTTTTCATCTTGTCTTCTTAACTGATTCCAATGCAATGGCTTTCACATTGCAATTGCCCAATAAATATTTGAAGAATTAAACTGAAAATTTTATCACTTTAAATGATTCTTCTTGACACATTCTGGCCAATGGTGAGTTTATTAAACTGAACATTACCTCAAACATAAGTGTTGGAAATAACATTTCAAACTTAAACTAAATTTGACATGCTGAGATACTGTTTTTAGAATTATGTTTACAACATAACTTTCTTATAAGCTATCAATCTTATGCCTTTTATGAAAGAACATATTTATCATCGGAATGCTATTGAATCAGAAATATCCTGGTTTGGCATCAGATTGGTTTGCAGAATGATTGAGCAGTTGTTAGGATTCTGTCAGCCAAATAAAATAAATACCTTCTTAAAAAATATGAAATACTTAAAATATTAATGGATCTTGTGATTTTATTTTGGAGTATTCAGAGTTTAAAATGCACTTTAAAAGCTGCTTTAAAGCATATGTGATGATCTGATTGTTCAGATATAAGTAGAAGATAGCCAGGAACACCAAGGTGTTTGACTCTGGTGCACTTAAATTTATTTCATTCTTATTTATTGAAATGATTTTTAGTGTATATAAATTATACTTAAAGTTCACATTTATCATCTAAAATAAGAAAATGTGTGTTTGGCTAAGTCTATTTTGAATTTCTATACTATTTTTTTCTCTAAGGGAAGAAGTTGTTTTACCTCAAATAAAATAACAAACAAATGAAAAAAATCTGCTCTGGTGAATTAAGTAATGAGATCTGGGAAATAATTTAATTATTATCTATTTCAGCAATGATTCTCAATCAATAGGAGGAGCTTATCTAAGACCCTCTCAACAAAATCATTTGAAGGAATTATTTTTCTTGCAATTATACATGGAATGTTCTGATCTATCGTCTCTTTCCTCAGGCAGGAAATGAAACACAGGCTAATCTTTGAAAACTCAAAATGTAGTCTGTAAAGTGTCCAATACCTAAGACATAGCATTTCTCTAGGGCTTCTTGTTCCTTCCTATCTATCTTTTCCTCCTTTTTCTCTTAACCCCCTCCATTTGTTTGGGTATTTTACTTCTAGCCCAACACTGACCATCCATGATTCTTACTTATAACCTATTTGGTCCATCCACAGCTCACTGCGAATGGTAAGCCTCTTTGTGTTGCTTAGTTTAAATCCTCAGGAGATAGGGTTTGGAGAGTTGTCTTCTGCTTTGCCATAGGTTATTATGGAATGCTTAAGATGTATTTGCCCAAGGTGCGCTCTAATCATCTGTATCTGGAGGGGGTTCATATGGTACACAGGACAGTCTCTCTCTCTTTTTTTTCTTTTTCAAGTTTTTATGAGTTTCAGTTAGTTCATATACAGTGTAATATTAGTTTCAGGTATAGAATTTAGTGATTCATCCCTTACATACAAAACCCAGTGCTCATCACAAGTGTCCTCTTTAAAGCTTCTTTGGGCAGGGTACATGCCACAAACCACATCTATTACAATCCAAGTATTTTGAGTTTGATCAGCAAAAATTTACCAAGTGCCTACTACATATAATACATTCTGCTGAGTGATGGTAAATAAGAGGTATAATACATATGGTCTCTATTGTGAGATTACAGTAAAATGGGGAGGACTGAATGCATCTATAAAATCCTGGAGAGTGATAGGAAATATTATATTTAAATATATAGTATTTTTATATATTTAGTAGCTAAGTGATTTAGGGATTCAGAAGTGAAAATGATGTCATTGTAGACACGATATGGACAAGAAAGACCTATTTGAGGGGGTAAGATTTAAGCTGAAACTTTATCAATCAGAAACAGTTGCCTTTCATTCAGGGTAATTAATGGAGCACAGATTTTGAAGAGTCTTTAAAATGCATCTTTTTTCTTTAGGACTTCCATTTGTACATCTCATATGACAACAATTCACATGAAATGTTCACTTAAACTATAATTTGATTTTGCATTTTTTTTCTTTACCCTTTCCATTAATATCACTAACTCTTAACTAAGGGATTAATTCCATGATACTTGTTAGATCTCAGAGTAATCAGCTTGGTACCAAGAACCACACCTGTATTCAGTAAATATTTAAGTATTTTCTCACTAGTTTAACACAGAAACAAGAATTATACTTAAAATACATAAAGTTTAAAAAAAGTGTTCTAGGGGTGGCTGGGTGGCTCAGTCAGTTAAGCATCTGTCTTCAGCTCAGGTTATGATCCCGGGGTCCCAGTACTGAGCCCTGGGTCTGGGCTCAGTGGTTGTCTTCTTCTCCTTCTCCCTTCATTCCCCCCACCCCTTCATGCTCTCTCTCTCTCTCTGGCTTACTCTCTTTCTCAAATAAATAAATAGAATCTTTAAAAAAAGTGTTTTAACTTCACATTTTCCAACTTTATTTACCTCCTGACTCATAAAACAGTGACCTAAAAGTTCAATCAATTGTAATGAATCTAAGATCCCATGAGAAATAAGCCTAGTACTTTTCTGTGTCAACATATTTGAACTAAGCAGTAGTCTATTTCCTGTCCCCTCAGCAACATTTGTTGTATAAGCACTCAACAGAGGATTTTTTTTGAATTTTAAATATAAAGCATTTTTCTTAAATATGTTATAGACTTAATTATGTGACATTCAACGTTAAGTCACATTGGAAAGATGAGAACCTGAATATTTTCTAGCTTGAGAAAAGCTTTTTATGTTATCTATTTAATATAAACTAGGTTTAATTAATAAAGCCAGCTTCTTCTTTTGTTTCTCCATCCCACAATTTTGAAAAGATATAAAGTATATATAGATGTTTTTGTTATTTCCTGTGTTGCCAATTTAATGATATCATTTTTTTACCTTTGAAAATTTACTTTTTCCTCAGAATAAATATTGAAATATGAAATGCTGATGTTACTATCTTGCCAACAAGGCAAAGCAGATCCGGGAAGCAGTCCAAAGTGCTTCAAAGTGACTTTTGTGCCAAAGTAAGGGTTTTTACCTGAGCCATTATTTCTGGAGAAGAAAAAAAAATTCATCTTTGAAGATAATTCAGGTACATTATGAAATGATTAAACTCTTGTGAGTACAATTGAATATGCCACCTCAGTTTTATCACCACCAAAAACATCATTCTACCACTCCCTCATTCACAAGCAATTGCGATTCAGGGCCACCTCTCAGAAATCCGTAAATTCTTACTGAGCTTGCCCCTATCTCTCCTTGGGGCTGAGACACCATCACACAAAGGAGGGGAAAATTGAGGCAGTTGATTTAAAATCAGAAAGGCTGATTTCTAGTCAGTGTGTGGGAATTAACTGGCAAAGGTTAAAAAATGAAATAATGGAGTAGAGGTTAATTATTCTTAAATTAAGTCCAGTACAAACTGAAATCCAGCTGACTACAATCATGGACAACTGTTATTTAATTTAATTATAATTTTTACATGCTCCAAAATGACACAGATTTCAAATGACAAAATAGAAATCATTGAAAAATAAAATTAATTCTATCTCTGAATGTACAAGAATACAATAAGTTCAGTTACATTCCTAATATGAGTAGCTTGTAGCTCTTGACTATTCAGTTCTTTTCCCATTTATGTTACATTTTCCTTTGGTGGGGATATTGTCCTTCCTTTCACAAATTAAACATTGATTTTATCAATTCTCTTAGTGAAATTTTCCTTTTTAAGATCCTTTGGAACTCCAGAAGCTGTCAATAAGTATACCATCTTTGTTAGTTTTCTGTGATACTTTCTTTCTTCCAGCAAGTTCTTCTGAGCCTTTTACTTCTTCAGTGAAATTGAAATACTCAGTGACTTCTGACATCCAGGTAGGATAAGGAATGCCTTTCAACATTGGCACTAGAGTTTATAATATAATATAATGGCAATTAAAATCCAATGAAAGTCAAATCATGCCTTAAGGATTTATTAAGGGGACACTTAAGAAAAATGCAAAAAATATATTTTCCAATCTTGCCACTGATGTCAGGTGTCCCTGAATAAATACTGTTTTGGTAACTATCATATCTCAGGACATTGCTGAACAAAGACTAACTGCATTTACATAGGACAGGGCTCCATAGATCTATCTTGCAAGACAGAAATTAACTTGAACAAAACATCAACTATAAATTGTTGGCACCACGATTCTGACACCAAAAATTAACAGTAGCATTTTACTCAGAGAAAGTACACAAAGAAACTGAACCAGGGTTGAATTAACAATAATAAAAGATTGTGACCTGGAATATTAAGGTAAAGCTGTAAACAGAGAAACATGCCAACTTAGGAACTAGAAAAATGAGAATTAGATTCAATACTGTATGATAGATAAGGAGAGTACTTCAGAATGAGCATGATGGGTTGTGAGAAAACTGGGGCACCAGGGCAATTCTCCTGGGGTGGCGCTGACAGACTAAAACACACATGTACAATATTCAGTTGTAGTACTAAAAACTGGAAGGAGGGCATAATGGGTGAAGTTTTTAAAGAATTTCCAGGACTTCATCTTTTTTTAAAGATTTTATTTATTTATTTGACAGATAGAGATCACTGGTAGACAGAGAGGCAGGCAGAGAGAGAAAGAGAGGAGGAAGCAGGCTCCCCGCTGAGCAGAGAGCCTGATGCAGGGCTCAATCCCAGGACCTGGGATCTTGACTGGAGCCAAAAGCAGAGGCTTTACCCACTGAGTCATCCAGACACCTCAAGAAATTCCAGGACTTCAAAAGTCTGTGGAGTTGTATCAATAAGGAAAGAAAAGAAAAAAAAAAAAAAAAAAGACAATGCCCAGAGATAAGTAAGATTCTTCATAAGGGGAACAATAAAGGTATTTTAAACGAAGGATCATTCACTATAAAGAGTCAGAACTTAGACCATTACAGAATCATTAGAGTAATTCATTAAGGGACTGAATTTCAAGTGGTGACAGTATGTTCTTCCAAAAAAAAAGTGTGAGAAAGAAAAGCAAGGCAAAATAATATAATTCTGTTCAACAGCAAATACCCAGTATTTCACAA
Organism: Enhydra lutris kenyoni; assembly: GCF_002288905.1. Classification (NCBI taxonomy): domain Eukaryota; kingdom Metazoa; phylum Chordata; class Mammalia; order Carnivora; family Mustelidae; genus Enhydra; species Enhydra lutris. Next base: position 13,712,430 of record NW_019154112.1, on the reverse strand, counting down.
TTCCTAGAGAAACATCCTTTTAACTATGCAAGGGGCTCCAGAATTCCATCTACTCTCTGTTGAAGCCACCTGCCAGCAAGCCTGGTCTGTTCCACAAGTTTCTGAAGGCACTGCCCTTGCATGACAGAAAAAAAAATCTCCTTCAGATACCTAAATACATTGGGTTGTGTTTTTATTTGTAAATATGAAAGGATAATCAAGAAATACTAGACAATTTAAGAAACCCAGAAACATAAAGAAGGATGAAGATGAAGCAACAGAACAGCTGGTTTTGATATCCATCATAAAAGATCAGAATGCTGTAAAAAAAAGGAAAAAATAAGGGTACCTGGGTGGCTCAGTCTTTAAGTGTCTACCTCTGCCTCAGGTCCTGATCCCAGTGTCCTTGCGTCCGGCTTCCTCCTCCCTCTCCTGCCTGCTTCTCCCTCTCCAGCTCCCCACATTGTGTTCCCTTCCCTCACTATCTCTCTCTGTCAAATAAATAAATAAAATATTTTTTAAAAAGGGGGTAGAAAAATTTTCTATGAAAGAGAGCATGGATTACTAACATTAATAAAATGATACTGAAATAAATAATCCAAGAACAAGCTAACTAATAGAATTAGATAAAGATTAAAGATGTCAAAATATGATATTTTGAACAAGAAGTCTAGAAAATTTCTCAGTACATAGAGGACATACACAGGAAGTACAATAATATTCTAACCAATGTTTTCAATGTTTGAAGAAAAGAATTAACGATCTTTTATTCTCTATCACTTTCATGATTTGATTTATGTATGAATTTGTATATATGCGTGTGTATATATATGTATGTCTGTGTACATATGTATTACTATATACACATATGTCAGATATATAGTTACTTCAATCACTGTCTAATATCTACTGGTCATATTAAAATATAATCCATTCTCAGGGGTGCCTTGGTGGCTCAGTTAGTTAAGCATCTGCCTTTGGCTCAGGTCATGATCTTGGGGGCCTGGCATCCAGCCCTGAGTTGGGTTGGATCTCATGGTCCCGGGATCCAGCCCCACATTTTCTTCCTGCTCAGTGGGAAGTCTGCTTCTCCCTCTCCCTCTGCCCTCAAGGCCACCCCTTCACCTTCCTGAGTTTGTACTCTTTCTCTCTGGCACATGCAAGCTCTCTTTTTCTCTCTCAAATAAGTAAATAAAATCTTTAAAAATCTATCTATCTATATAAAAATATATAGAGATATATATTCTCATGGACATTGAGGTTGTTTCTAGTTTCTCTTTTTGTTTTATTTTTCCCCTTACAAATTAACCTGCCATGAATATCTTGTGTAGGAATTGATTCTATTCATGCTTGCAAGATAGATTTCCAAATTTTTCAAGTAGGAATAAAATGACAAAGAGGCATTTAAAATATAATTTGAATAAATATTTTCAGGTTATCCTTTAAAAATGTTTTTTCTTTCCACCAATTTCAATCAGAGTTGAATATCATTAATATTTATGTTTCTAATTTTTGACCATTTGAAAGGTGAAAAATAATTTCCCATTGTACTTCACACACACTCAAAATTATTTTTTTCTTCTTTCTAAAACAATTAGTGAGGTAATATGTCATTTAACATGTTTATGGCAATTTCTTTACATTTCTCCTTTTGCCTACCTTGTTCATAAATATTGCTTATTTTTTCTCCTCATACTTTCACCTTTTTGTAGTAGTAATCTCTTTCATAGTGATAGCAAGCTGTTTTTAGAAGAGTGGTAAATAAATAAGCTCAGTCTATCATGTAACTTTTTCAACATTTTATGATATATTTTTTTAATCTGTAACTTTCTCTTTAAAGTAGGTTTAGAATCACATCCATCCAAAATATTCAAATAAACTTTAATTTGAGCAGCTTTTCCCCTATACCTAATGTCTAATAAATTCAGAGACATTCCTGTTTGGTAAATTGGTCATATATTCAGTGTTAGCTCTAAAGGAATGTACATACATTTATCTTTTATTCAACAAATTCTCGGCAAAACTAGGTATTTATATCTTGACTTCCCAAAGAAAAACAAACAAAATGTTTCATCCAAAATTCAGATTCTTGCATAAATAAATTCCTTTAAAAAGGAAAAGTCAATTGTGTATCAAGTTAAGTAAACAATTTTGTTATTCTGGTATTTATTTCTAGTACTAAACATAGAAGGAAATAAAGTTCTATTAATAGCACACATTTTGTCATGTGTTAAAGGGTTAAAACATTAAACTATTTCCAGTTTTTAAGGAATGTCATCATCTGTTGTTTCTATTTCAAAGTGTCTTATTTCACCACAAGTGAAGTGTTAGAAATTATAGCAGAACATTTAGGAACAGATTCTGGCTAACTTCTTTTAAATAAAATGCTAGCCAAAGGAAAATTGAATGCTTGATGGGTTTAAAATAATAAAGTTTTAGAGGAAATATATTTTGATAATTGAAAGCTTTGGTTTTCAGAGCTATGGAGTACAGTCCATAGACCAACAGCACCAGTATAACCTGAGAACTTCTTAGAAATGCAAATTCTTTTTTAAATGTTTGTTTATTTATTCTTACAGAAAGGGAAAGAGAGAATGTGGGGTGGGAGGAGAGGGAGAGGGAGAGAGTCTTAAGCAGATGCATCTAGCAGACATGGGGCTTGATCCCACATGGGGTTGTATCTCATGACCCTGAATTCACAACCAGAGGCAAAAACCATGAGTCAGATGCCTAGTCAACTGTGCCACCCAGGTGCCAGTCCTCTTTCTTTTTTAGAAATGCAAATTTTGAGACAACACTTTAGGTGCGCAGAGACAGCTAGAGATAGAGTCTACCAGTCTATAATTTAACACATCCACCAGGAGTTTCTCATGCAGTTTAATTTTTTGACAAACACTGTTCTACCCTTCTTTTGAGTTTTCAATTGGCCTAGCACTCAGGGATTGTGTATGTGTATTATATATACTATTTTTATTATAGGTAGCTAGTTTATATGAGCAATTATATGACTACATAATTTTATTATAATATCTGCAGTAGGATGAGTGACAAGTTAAAAAGAATGGAAGAAAGATGAATAAAGAAGCCATTATACTAGTATGAGAGAAATTATGGAAGTGAATGAAAAAGAGATAGTAGATTTTTGATTTAAAAATATTAGATTTATCTTAAAAGTATCTATTGCCTAACACTTAAGAGTCCTTAATGGAAACTAAGATAACCAAAGTCCAAATATGATTTTCTCAAGAAAAACCATATATAATGTACATATGTAATTTTCATTTAATTTCTAATGTTTATATAAGTGGTAGTTAGCCCTAATTCTCTTTCTCTTTACTTCTCATACCATGTCCGGTCTTCCATGTGTGGTCTTTGTTTATCTTATAAAACCTTGAATACTGCTTAATATATTTGTAAAAATTACCAACATTTTAACCTGCATATCTTCACTTTTCACAAATATGCACATAAAAGAGTTACTCCCTAATGGAGTTGTTAAAATTTTTATAGGATAATTCAGGCAAAGATGCACTCAATCCCTGAATTCTTTACTTTCCTTCATCTCCCTGACCCCCTTTAACTGAAGAGCAGTATACTGTATATATAATTACATGATAAAAGATAAAAACATGTGAAAACTAATTGATTCACTTACTGACATGTAGAGAATATAAACTTTCATAACTAATACTAAAACAGAAAATAAACACATGCCAAAAGTAAATTTCACTAAGTACATTGCAAAGCCAAACTTTGTCTTGAGGAGGGCAGGGTATGCTGGAGAGGTACACGGAACAATAAATACATCCTGGCCTCAGTTGTTATATCAATACATTTTCACAGAAAATATTCAACATGGTTTTTAAACAGTTATTGGAAAGTTGTTGATCTTACCTATATACTATTAAATATATTTTAGAGAAACAAAAATGTTCTATGAAGCCAAAAACCAATACTTAATGAAGAAATATTCATGACTAATATTCAGTAGGAAAATTATAAATCAGAACAAAAATTCCACATTATAGTAGATCTGTATTATACATTATGTGAAATTTTTGAAAATGTTATGATTTGGAAGACATAGAGTTATTTTAATGTTTTCTAATGTATTCTAATGTCTTTAAATCTAATGTGTCTTTATCACTGTATATTGCCATGAGAAAAGTATCTGGCATGCAGTGGACACTTGATTAAATTTAAAGAATGAAACTGACTCTACATAAAATTTCTCACTAACACTCTCCACTGTATAAAAGACATTTCAAAATTTACAAATCTCAAATAAAATTACGTTTTCTGACCTCATGTGGGCTTCTGTGTAAATATGTTACATCTTCCTATATGTCACCAACTATCTAATTGCTTACTTCAAAACCCCAGGGATCATGGCTATGATGGAGCAGCTTTTACCATATCAATCCTGTGACAAGAAAAACTATAAAAGTTAGATAATAGAGGAAAGAAAGAGCCAGTTATAGTAAATGGATAGCATCTGAGAGAACATTTTCCAATATTCTGGGGGAAAAGTCTGGACAGTTCAATGAGGTAAGATCCACATGCTGCAAGTAGCTTTCCCAAGTCCTAAGTTCTGTGAGCTGGAGGCTGGGAAGCTGGTCAGAGTCAGACCCAGAATAGACAGAACTTTTACTCATGTCCTGAATTTGCCCAGACAGAATTTGAAGTCCATACTTACAAGACCACCGTAAGTTTGGGTGTCAAAGTTTTGGAGCAAAAGTAAGGTAGGAAAAAAAAAAATGAAGAGAACCTGACAATCTGTACTGGTTTTTTGACTTGAGACATTTGAGATTTTTATGTTATAGTATGAAAGAAGCAAAGAAGCCAAGACAAACATGCTTAATAAGCTCAGCAGAGCTTAATCAGTCTTAAATAACTGGAGGAAAACGTAGTTTAAGGTCTGCCATGAAAGAGGATTTCTAGTAAAAATATTGTGCTCAGAGAGGAGGTCAACAAGGCTACACCTTGAGGGTGGGGAGGAACTAAATAGAAATAGACCAAGCATCATATCTGGACATAGTTTGTAAGTATAAAGAAACTAATCTTTTACTTATAGAGATTATTATTATAAAACTTAAAATACTAGCAAAAGAAACATATTATAAATAATAGTACCGATGACTCGTTTGTGCGGCAGGGAAAAGTAATCAGCTGAAAATATTAAATTGTATTTCACTTTGATTGCTGCACCAGATTTTGTATTATTCTTGAAATGGTAATTATTTTTAGTTGACATCTTTTTTTTCCTTGTGAAAGTAAAACAGAAGATATTTGTTCTGAGGAGAATGACTTAATGCACTAAGAAAATAAGTTCATTGTCAAGATTATAAAATACAGAGATTTATAGTTTAATCTGGTCTATATTAGTCTCTTGTTATGAAATAGACTGCCTTCCTTTTCTCCTGTTATCATAGTAAGGTGAAGCAAGTTCCTTAAAACTGACTGAACAGTCCATATAGTAGATAAATGGAAACATCATTTGTACTTTTAATTTATAAATTTTATCATTTGATTAATCAAGCTTTTTAAAAATCTTGATTATGTTTATTCAGTTGCAAGAGAAAATTAAATATATGAATTGCATATCCTTTTCAAGTATCATTTCTTCATCATAAGGGATAAATTTTTGTTCAATATAAGTACAATCACACCACAGTGCCCATTAAAAATAATGGAAATTCCTCATCTAATTTGCCATTGACCAATTGAAAAAAATTTTCCCCGTAAGGGTAATGAAATACATAAAACTCCATTGGAGAGAAGCTCAGACTGCATTTCTAGATATTTGGCACCTGAAAAAAAAAAAAAAGAAAGAAAGAAAGAAGGAGAGAAAAAGAAAGAAAGGAAGGAAGGAAGGAAGGAAGGAAGGAAGAGGGGGAAGAGAGGGAGGGAGGAAGAAAAGAAAATAAAAAACAATGATCTTTTAAAACCATTTAACTTATAACTTGAATAGTCCAGGAGATCATTTAATAAAATGTTAAACAGATAGAAGAGGAAGAAATGTAATGTTTGAATCAAAGAACAATGTTAGCCAAAAAGAAATAAATTATCAAATCTAGGTGTGAAAAACAACATAAAATTGCCAAATCACATACACAAGATCACCTATTTTATAATTTCCTTGGTTGAAGCTTTCCAACTTAATGTTTTTTTGTTTTTCTTATTCAAAGAAAGACTGGAATGTCTGGAATAAAAGTACCGTAAGATATTACCCATACAGACAGGGATCACAGGACTTTAAAAAATGATATAATAATTTAATTTATTTAGAGACAATACAAAAACAATTGCAATTGTTTATAGATTTTATCTTCAAATTCATCTATCTCAGAAAAAGAACACTTCCCATTTAGCTTAGTAGCACAATACAATAAAATATTAAAATGATAAAAACCAGAATTTTAACTAGTTATCATTATCTAGAGATGAGTTAAAATGTAAAGTAACTGGATCCAGTTTTTTTTTCCCCTCAAACTTCTCTTTGCTGTCCTTGTCGCTTGTCTCCTTGTCTCTTCTAACTTTTTTTCCAAAAATGAAAGTTTATATATTTATACTTTAAATATACATAGTTTTTGTCTGTCAATTTTACCTCAATAAAACCTTAAAAATAAAAAAAATACATTTGGAGCAAAAATTATCTATATTTTACCTCATTTCATGCATATTATAGTTTTAAAAATGTCAAGGAAGTACAATTTGTTCCACTTTTTATTGACCTTCATTTGAATACTTCTCTTTTTCAACTTCACTGACACTAAATGAGTCCAGAATCTCATCTTGTCATGCCTATTATAGCTGTTAACAGAATTGCCTGTGTGCATGTTCTTGTTTTTCCAACCATCTTTCCATCAAAATCAATTAACTTTTAAAATAGAGTGTAAATCACTGTTTCTTTTCTGTTGGAAAAAAATCCTTATTATACTATATTACCTACAATTTATGTAAACACATCTCAGTTGGGCCTTCCAATCTACCTGTCAAACTCTTTTTCTACTATGAATTCCCATGCACATCCCTACCTCAGGTTTTCCATTTTCTACTAAAATTCATGGCTATGTTGGAATCCAAGGTTCATTCTTTTCCTCAGCCTGTGATGTTCTTCCCTAATTTTTCCTCAGAATTATATACATCTTTAATAACTTGTTAGAAGTTCTATGTTTTTTTTTTTTAAAGATTTTACTTATTTGACAGAGAGAGATCACAAGTAGAGAGAGAGAGAGAGGAGGAAGCAGGCTCCCTGTCTAGCAGAGAGCCTGATGTGGGACTCTATCCCAGGACCCTGAGATCATGACCTGAGCTGAAGGCAGAGGCTTAACTTACTGAGCCACCCAGGCAGCCCAAGATGTTTTTTTTAAAGAACTTAGTACTTAAAAAGGGAAAGGCTACTTCAGGGAGTTAAGCTTTTCTGTGCTTAAGGAAAAATTGAACTGTGTTTTCTGGCATGCAAGAGCATTACATACCACCACCACCACCATGTCCAAGGAAGAAATACTTCACTGGCTATCTTATCAACTAAAACCAGTTTTATAAATGTTCTTAGCCTTTTAAAATATGTTCTCTTTTCAGAAAAGAAGATTAAAAAATAAAACTTTTTTTTCCTAAATGTCATTTAATTTTACCATATCCATTACATATGAGAATCAGATATAAGCTAGTAAGTATAGTCAATGCCTTCTCATTCTACTTTTTGTAATTATTTTTATAACTAGAGGCTTTGACTTCCTTATGTATGCTTAAGAAATGCCAAAAATATATTTTATTTTATTTTTAAAGATTTTAATTATTTATTTGACAGAGAGAAAGAGATCACAAGTAGGCAGAGAGGCAGGCAAAGAGAGAGGGGGAAGCAGGCTTCCCACTGAGCAGAGAGCCTGAGGTGGGGCTTGATCCCAGGACCCCGAGACCATGACCTGAGCCAAAGGCAGAGGCTTAACCCACTGAGCCACCCAGGCATCCCAAGAATATATTTTAATATTAAATTAACAACAAAATATCAAAATGAACACAAACAGTTTAATTAAACTGACTCTACAACCTAATCCAATGGAGTTACCATTGAAAAATACATTTTACCCTGAATAAACATGTGGTACTAAATTGTATCATTAGTCCTGTGTGTATGTTCTTTGAAAATAGGTGTGATGTGTGCTACTTATTAATTATACAGTAAGCCAGTTTTGAAAATGAGGAGACAGACGGGAGTGAGAACATATTCTAAATAAGAAAAATGTTTTTCTGTCAGTCAAGAAAATGATATAGCATTAGTATAAACCACAACCTCTTTTGGCTTAGTACCAGTGCATTACATGTATTGTTAAAGAGTTTCATGGCATATACAATGCGTTTTTATGTGTCCTAAAAACATTCACTTTGAAGTTATCTTCAAATTATCATGATTATAACATCTTAATGACAACAAATGGAGAAAGTTATAACAAAATTATTTAATTTTTCACAAGTAAACAGTATATAGAGTCATATATTTATAATAAGTGCATTATAAATAATATATTAGATATAATATTTTCTTATAGTTTTCTTCATTAAAAAGACATTCTTTAAAAATAATTGATTAAACATCAATTATTCTGCTCATTTTATTCTATGAGGACTAATAGGATTGTGATCCTATATTTTTGTTTCTGAAAGGAAATTTTTATCATCTTTTTACACCATCAGCTATAGTGACTGTATAATAGAGATTATTAAACTCAGTATTTCCTGAGATCACTTATTCCCTAAAAGTTTTTCTACATTGTCTTCATCTTGAGAAATAGAGTATTTCATTCAAAACCCCCTGATGAGTCTCCTATTTGGGTAAGCATCAACATTTGACACCTCTTCTGTTGCCTTGATAATATTTAGCTTCATTGTCAGCACTGGTATCAGAGAACAACTTTTACAACATTTGATGCCACTTTTATTATATTTAGCTGCACTGAAGAGCCTCTCAGATTTTTGTGAGTTCTTTACATTAAGTCTAAGCAAACACACACACACACACACACACACACACATAAACAAAAAACACCGAACCAACCAACCAAACAAAAAGACTTCTTAAACATGCTTTTAAATTCTACAAACTTTTTATTCATTTGAGCTCTTTTGATATTTAAAAATAATATCATGGTCTATATTATCTAAGACCATAACCACAAACCATATTTAGCTACTTAATTTAAAATTAAAAAAAAAATCAAATAAATTTTAAAAATCGGTTCCTTTTTTTTTTTAAGATTTTACTTATTTATTTGACAGACAGAGATCACAAGTAGGCAGAGAGGCAGGCAGAGAGAGAGGAAGGGAAGCAGGCTCCCTGCTGAGCAGAGAGCCTGATGTGGGGCTCGATCCCAGGACCCTGGGATCATGACCCAAGCTGAAGGCAGAGGCTTTAAGCCACTGAGCCACCCAGGTGCCCCTAAAAATCGGTTCATTGCTGGCACTAGACACACTTGAAATGCTAAGTAGTCACATGTGACTAATGACTACTATAAGACAGCACAGAATGTAAAGCATTTCCATTGGCGCACACAGTTCTACTGAAGAGAGCAGATACCAATTAAATCAGAATAGAGTGTAAATCTTCTCTTTAGCATCTCCTTACACTTATTCACTCATACTTACTTTCCTCTTTAATTTAACTTTTTAAAAGAAAAATACCCATTGTGGGTATTTGTTACCACAGAATAAAGGGTAACAAAGATAACAAGCTCCCACATGGGATGAGAATCACTTAAGTGCCTGTTCCTTGCTACTTAATGAAGTGCGCAGTTAAACGTTTCAAACAAATTTCACAACAATTTTTCAGTATCCCAGCTTTCTTTCCCAAAGCTGGCCTCTGCGTATGGGTTGCAGAATTTTCTTTTCCGTGATTTGTAAACGTATCTTCAGTATCTGTCATCAACTTGCTTCTGTATGAAGAAGAGGGAAAAGCCATTCCTTACCCACTGCCCTGTCTCCAACAGACTACCTCAAAACTGAATACTAGTAAATCTCATCAGGAAGTGAGAGAATGGTGAAAGAATGAGATGGATTGGGTATATCTTTGGGAAATTTGATGTTCTAAACCTTTTTCATCTCCATAAATGGTAAGGTGTGAGTTTGAGACAGTTTCTGTACTGCTCAATGCCAAGCTGTCAGCTTTAACATCTCAGTGCTGTCAGAACACATTTAACCAGCACTTCCTCCTGACTCCTCCCACGCTGTTTATTGCTTCTAATCTGCAATAAAATAGAAAAATAGATAATCCAACTTTCCAAGATTTACAGGGCAAATGGAGCTCAGAGTGAGAGCCTCTTAATTGTAGATTTCTGTGATTTCATTTAAGTTATTCTGATGATTTATGCACTTTCACATTTTCTACTATATTCCAAAAAGTTTAAAGACCTCTAACCTAGAGTCCAATCCATGCTTTACATTCCATGATTTCTAAGCAAGCACCTTTAAAAAAAAAAATCTCCTTAAAGTCCACAAAGTTCTTAGACTTTGATCTTTTAGAAATATTACTCCAGAATCTCAAATTCTCTTAATTACCAAAGGAGGAAACCTGCCATGAATACCAGTGAACAACTTCTTCATCACATAATCAGTCAATCTGATTCCCCTTTCACTTCCCCTTGTGTGACCTGCACTGAAAACTAATGATGTAAGTAAAAGTAGTTTGCAGATGTGAATGCTCAACCTCAAAGAGACTTCATTGCCCAAAGTCACATACTTTAAGGGATGGAACTTGAATTCATATCCAAATTTTAGTACATTAAGACCTGTATATTTTTATAATTACAACTTGTTTCAGAATAAAATTCTGGGAGAAGCAGGAAGATTAGAAGGAATTTTTATCATGAAGCCACATTTTATGTAAGTGAATATTCTAGATGAAAAAACTTTGTCCCATCAGGTGCCAGTAATTTAACTTTTTTTTTTTTTGATAGAAATTCTTCCAAAAAGCAGAAAGTACATTTCACTTCCTTCCTCAACAGAGGACACAGCACATAATGTAGTCGTTTTCTTGATGACTCATCATCATCATTATGTATCCCCATTCCTGCTCTCTGTTAAAACACTCAGCACATTTCTGCATATGCTTGGGAGTTTCTGTATTCTTCAATGTCAGGCTGTCAGCTGTAACTTCTCAATGCTGTCAGAATGCCTTCAACCAACACCCTCACTACCACCTCCCACGTCTAATTTGTTGCTTCTAATCTAACTGTGACTTCTAATCTGCAGTAACCTAGAAAAATAGATAACCCAGTTTTTTAAGATTTATAGGCCAGATACAGCTCAGGGTGGGAGGCAGATGGCCAACTTTAATTTTGGAGTTCCTATAGTTTCTTTGCATTGTTCATGCTTCATATACTTGTCATGTTTCACTGTCTTTCAGAGGGTTTAAGATGATGGAAATCTAATCTGTAGTCAGATAGAGGTGATGCATGGTCCTCTCCTTATGCAAGGTGTCTGTAAGTATACCACATAGACATTTGTAAAAATATTTTACAACTATTATGTTTGTAGCTATTACATTGAACATTATAAAGTGAAGAATATTGCATTTAATCTGCCAGTAAACCAGTTAAGAAAGCACAATTTCATTAACCCCATCTCCTGCAATCTAAAATGAATAAAACACCTCTTTGGGATAATATACTTGTTCTGTAATTTAAATTATCTTCTAGATGTGTAAGTCCTCTGACATGAATCTGCCCTTAAAAGCATATGTATTTTAAGAATGACCTATGGATTAAGTCTTCTTGGGAAACTTTCCATGCCAATTTGTCCTTTTCAGAGTCTGCCAAATTTATGTAATTCATGAGCACCTTCTAAAATATCCATTTTATGTCCCTTTTTTCACTTTTACCAGAATATCCAATTAAAAAGCAATTTTAAACTTTCTGTAAAAATTCAAGTATTAATGACATAAATAACTTAAAATGGAAGTGCTATGTATTCCATATTGAAGGGACAATCATTCATTATAGTATCTTAATACCTTCTTTCCACATATTTAAAACTAAACAGGAATGCTTCTGACTATAAAATTTCTCATTTATTTTTATCTATTGTATAAGAACAGAAAAAAAGTTAAAAAAAAAAAAAAGCAAAACAAAACACTATGCTCCCTTTAAGAAAACATCAAAAATCCACCTGTGCTTATTTATTTAAAAGGAAAGGTTTTCTCAGTTTAATTGAAGGAGTGAAATCTTTGCATAGGGTTGTATCATTTACTATATCAGAAGCTTAGGGTAGACTTTCTTTGTATTAGACCATGATCTCTCTCTTCAGGCTTACAAAATGAGATTTATATAACCAGATTGAAAAGCTCATCCTAATATGCCATTCAGATACAAGATTTGATCACTTACCCTGTTATACAGGGTGAACTGATGGGTAGGTGGGTACTTGACCTGGAGGAGGCAACAGTAGAGAATGGGGAAGGAGTAACAAAAAATCAGGGGTTTTTTAACACCAATCTCAGAGCCACCTTCCAATTTAAAGTTTGTGACTTCTTTTATGCCGGGAAAAGGAAACATTTAAAACAAATAATGTCTGTTATTTAGTAGGAAAAATAAAAGGGAAATAGAGAGCAAGAGGTGTTTAGCAAACATTGTCCTCACTTTATCCATTCACTCTAAATGACCATTTTACTAACCAGTTTTGCCTGTGAAAGACAATGTGCAGGTTCATCACTGTTTAGCACACATGGTCATCAACCAGTTGAATCATATATAACCAGATTCTTTAAATCAAGGTTGAAGCAAATATTTCGAAACATTTTAATTTTTAGGGTGTCTTTGGGGACATTTGTTTTACATCCCTTCGATCTATCAGGACTCAACTTTAGGAATCTGCTGCATGTGGTGGGGTCTCCCTCTTTCTTTCTTTTTTTTTTTTTTTTTATTTGACAGAGAGAGAGAGAGAAAGAGAGCTCACAAGCAGGCAGAGAAGAGAGGGGGGAAGCAGGCTCCCCGATGAGCAGGGAGCCCGATGCAGGCCTCGATCCCAGGACCCTGAGATCACGACCTGAGCCGAAGGCAGAGGCTTAATCCACTGAGCCACCCAGGTGCCCTGGGTCTCCCTCTTTCTAGGAGCAGCATAACTGAACAACTCTGAACAAGTTAACATTAAGTCATCAGTCAACTCAATCATAAGTTCAAGAATAATTTTGACTGAAGCTGAGAAGGAAGGGATAAGGTATTGCAATTTCTTTTGCCATGATGCTTAATCACACATACAAATCAACCCTTTAAAATGAATTTTAAGTATTAATAATTTAGTCCAAATACTCTTCTATTATAAAAATAGGCAGAACTATACCATGAGCATATAATAAATGAGCACCAACATTCAGTAGCAGTATTTGTGTATGTTTTATAAGTTTGGCTGTACTTAATCACCCATAAATTATTATTTTTTATTGCTTCTTGACCTTTTGGTTAAGATTAAGTGTAGTATAAATTATTTTGGGTTATTCACATCAGTAACATCTGTATAAGTGGCTCAATGTATTTTTTATTGAAGTGTTTAATTTGACAAAATTTTACATGACTTTTCAAGAGTTAAGTACAATAGTATATGTTTAAAACCAGGTTTTTGCTGTCAAGGATATTATTCTGTATAATTACTACAAGGGTAATTTGCATGTGTTGTTCTAATTGAACAGATTCAGAGAGATGAGAAGAGGAGAAGATAAGGCAGATGCACATAAGTCTGCACTGTTTGATGTCCAGGATAGGGATGGTAAATGTGTATGTGGGAAACTAAGGTTTTTAGAGTATTTTTCCTCTTTTCTTTGTACACATCACTCAGCTGTTGTGGGAGGCTATCATACAAAGCACACAAAGCATTTGAATCCTAGTGTCTCAAGTTATAGACTGTGAAAAAAAAATTTGTAAACCACATACACAACAATGTATCTAAAATATGTAAAAACTTATAAATTTAAAAAAATGTATAAAATGGGAAAAACACTGAGCTTCTATCAGAATGACTAAAATTCTTAAAATAGTGATAACATTTGACAAATGTAGTCAAGAATACAAAGGAACCAGATCACTCCTGCCTTACTAGCTGGAATGCAAAATGTTACAAACTCGGGAAAAGACTGGACGTTCCTTATACAATTAAGCTGAACACGGGCTTACCATACAATCCAACAATTATAGTCTTGAACACTTATCCCAGAGAAATGAAACTTAATGATCGCACAAAAACTTGAACAAGAATGCTTACAGCACCTTTTATTCATCATAACCAAAAACTGAAAACAATCCAAATCTATTTCAACAGGAAAATAATGAAACCACAGCACATCCATACCATGAAATGTTACTCAGTAACAAAAAAGAATAAGCTCCTGATTCGTATAACAACCCAGATAGATGTCAAGGGGATTAAGATGAGTGAAAAAAGCTAATCTCATAAAGTTGCATTTATTTAACATTCTTGAAATGACAAAATTATGGAGATGGAAAAAAGATTTTTGGTTCCCAGAGGTTAGGAAAGTAGGTAAGGAAGGAAGGAAGGAACTATGATATAGATTATAAATAAAGGACATATATGGAAGTACTCCTGTGTAACAATAAAATTATTGATATCTCCCATTTTTATATGTTTTATAAAAGGATAGCGCAAGGGATCCTTGTGATCAAACCATCCCGTATCTTGACTGTGATAATTGTGGGTTGAGTCTACAGTTGTGATAAATGTTCATGGAACTAACACACACACACACGTGCACATAAAACTGATGAAATATAAATAAGGTGGTGGATTATATCAATGTCAGTTTCCTGGTTGTGATTTTATATCATTCAGTTCCACAAGATGTTACCATTGGGGGAAAGTGGATAAAGAATATGATGAATTTCTCTGTATTTTTTCTTACAATTGCATATGAATCTACACTTTTTCTCAAAATAAAAAGTAACAAAAAATGAAAATCTTTGTGAACCACAATTCTAGGAAATTTCTACCAATTGTCTAGTGCTGGCACTAAAGATAAAATGTCTTTGCTATCACTGATCTTTTTGTAAGGAAAAAATCAATGAGAGCAGGTAAATTGTGAATTACTGTGCATGATGCTAATTGTACAGTCTTTGACACTGAACAAAGCTGTGTTTAAAAAATGGCTGAGGGGTGCCTGGGTGGCTCAGTGGGTTAAAGCCTCTGCCTTCGGCTCAGGTCGTGGTCCCAGGGTCCTGGGATCGAGCCCTGCATCGGGCTTTCTGCTCAGCAGGGAGCCTGCTTCCCTTCCTCTCTCTGCCTGCCTCTCTGCCTACCTGTGATCTCTGTCTGTCAAATAAATAAATAAAATCTTTAAAAAAAATTAAAAAATAATAAAAAATAAAGAATGGCTGAGAAGATTTCCCTATCAACTAACAGTGGAGAATTCACCCAAGCCCTTTAAGACACAGATTCTTTAACTACAAAATATATAAAACAGAAATAACAATACTTACATATACTATAGGTATATACACAATACTGTGTTGCTGTGGGTATTATACAAAATCCATAATATAGAACATATCTATACCAAGACATATGTAAATATATATACATTCATAAAAATGTTAATATTTATTATTTTTATTATTTCTTCCCAAGCAACTTGGTATCAAGGAGTATATATCACTATCAAAGTTATACAGAAGGAGACCCGGTTACAGAGAGAACTCGAAGCCAAGTAGGTAGAAGGAGAAATCTGGTAACTAGAATATAAAATGGGAAAGCACACATTGAAAATAAATAATACATTGATAATTTAGAAAAAAAGGAGTCAAATATAATTATGAGGATATAAAAACCAGAGCATCAAGACTGGCCATGCCAAACCACTGGGATACATATTTGTTGCTCTTATCTTTCTCTACCTGTGACAAAAACTGATGCACACATGTTGGTTCAGGCTGAATATACAGATTAATGTTGAATGTTCTAGGTGGAACATACAAAAATACCATTAAGGGAGCTGACGGGTATGATAAAGTGTATTACTTTAACATAAGAGAATAAAAATAATTTCTAAATTTTCCATGAAAATAAGAATGCAATAGGATATAGATTATAAATAAAGGACATATATGTAAGTACTCCTGTGTATAATAAAGATTTATTGATATCTCCCATTTTTATATACACCTCATTAAGAAAATACTTGTGATTTCTTAGATAAAATATTTTTAAACGGTAAATATGTTAGCATTTATATACAGAATATAAAGTATTCCCAGGTGTTCCTTAATCTCTATAGTCCACATGAAGGTTTGAATATTGATTATAAGATTTCTGAATTCAGTTACAACTACATGGTTCCCTCAAGAAGTATGGGTACCACAGGCACTTGACAGAGAGCACACACAGGTCAAAGAAATGTGAAGTTGGTCAAAGAAGCGACAACACACATCCACTAGAATTGATGTGTCTGGGACTTTGGTTTCATTTTGTCATCACCAGGCTTTTCACCAGACCTACAATTTTCCTAGTTTTGGCCTTCCAAGAACAATGAATTCCATTTAGTTCCTTATAAAATATAATAATTGTCCCTACAAAAGAACCCTTTGCTCATATACTCCCTACCAAATTGCTTGTTTAATTTACTTCGTTTATTTCTTCATTTTTCTCCCATTCAATGTTGATTCAGACTAATGCCATATTTGCGTTATACACTTAACACCAAGGAACATTTAACAGTCTCTTTATTTAAGGTGGAATGGTCAAACATTGTATTTCCTTCTTTACCTCTTACTTTAAGAGTGAGACATGATTAGGGTAAAATTCTTTGTATTTACATGTTTTCTGATGTAAAGTAAACAGATGAGCTGGTAGGTTCTTTCTTCTGAACTAATTCCAAAAGTCTGGTTGTCACTTGTTTAGGGATCACTGGCTCAAGGAAACCATCATGTATAATTTGGATCTGATGCAATGTTTCTCAGACAGTAAGAATACCCACAAAATTCAGAAAGATTCTCTTGACAAAAATGGTAGAAAAATACAAAGTCAGTAGCTGGTAAATTCCTACCTCTTTAAAGTTGTAGGGATTTTCAAAGCCGTGGATATTAACTAGTTCCTCTCAACATTTTATTGGATAACATTTGGGATGTCTCTGTTTATCCTTTGTGTTTAGCAAGTTCCCTAGCCTTGGTTCATTTCTACTTACATATGGTGTAGGACCCAGGGCACTTTAACTCCTTTAGTCTGGTCAGAAGGGCATCTTTGCAATGTTTCTCTTGTCCTATCCACATTCACTTACCCAGAACTTCTCAAATTTTAATCAGCATATGAGTCACCTGGGGATATTGGAAAATTCAGATTCACATTCATTAAGTCTGGAATGAGAGCTGAGATTCTGAATTTCTTATAGGTTCCCCAGTAATGTCAATGGTCCTGGCCCACAAACCACATTTGGTTGCAACCATGGAGACAGTACCATCTGAACTGATGTTATGATTGCCTGATTAGGGGAAATCAGGAACTTTACTATGGAAAAATATATTTTGAATTATAAGCATTTCTATTTTTCCATAGTTTCAGTTTTTACAAGGATGGGTGCTTTGAAAAGCTATTTTTCCTACTTCCAGGTCACTTATTATTAAAATATTTTGTATGAAAACACTTATATGACTTAATGAATCACATACTCAATGATCAATATTTAGAAGAAAAATAATATAAAAATTATAATGATGAAATACAGCACTTTTTCCATGTCACTGAGGCATAATTGATAAATGAAATTGTAAGATATTTTATTTTTTTATTTTTGTTAAGATATTTTAACTGTACATTGTGATGATTTGCTATATGGACACATTGTGAAAGGGCTCTTCCCATCTAGTTAATTATCACATCCATCATTTCGTATAGTTATATATTTTTTGTGGATGTGAGAACATTTGATTTCTACTCTTTTAGCAAATTTCCTTTATATGATAATGTTACCAACTATAGTCACCATTTTATATATTAGGTCCTCAGCCCTTTTTCATCCTATAGCTGAAAGTTACGGTGATTGTTTTTTATTTCCTCTTAGGAAATATTATTCTACTCAGTTTGTTGTGCTATACATATAATATTTTTAATTAGATGCAATACTTATAAGCACAAATAAATCAAAACAATTATCTTACTGTGTTTTAGTTCCTCCTTAGCATTAAAGAAAATAGCAGCAGATGCTCCCCACCCCTACCAAGGTCCAGTCTTTGTGTTCTGTTTCTGAAGGGACAGCACCAGGACCTAGGGAAGGAAAATTTTCCCTTCCTTAAAATTTGCTCCAGGATAGCGCATCTGACAGAAAGCTGAGAATTTCTTTACATTCCATCAGAGAGTAGAACTTTAGATGCCCTTTCAGAAAAGAAAAGGGAGGGGGAAAAAAATACAGTAAAACTGTTGCATTCTTCTGGTTTTTTTTTTTTTTTTTTAATTATTTTGTTCTGTTTTGTTTTTGTATTTTAGGCAACTGGTGGTTCAAATTTATGTCAGATATTATGAAATTTATATTTTTTAAATCAGGATAGAGAAGTTTTCTTCATTTTCTAGTTGTGTTTAAATTCAAAAGCCAGTGTTTTCCATAAACCTCGCTGAACTCCTCTCTTTTATGCATTACATTGTACTTCACAGGTTGATATTTTGCTTTTCCAAATTGCCAGTTCTTTTCCATTTTATAAGTCATTACCATTTCAGTCTGTCAATTTGTTACTCTTGGAGGTTTTTTTTGAGCATAAGAATAACAGGTGCTGGTCTAATTGGAGGTTTCAACTTTAGGAAAAAATTAAAATATTAAAGGCATACTAAAAATATGACTTTGGGTAAACTCCACAAGAATCTTTTCAAATATAATTACATTAATTAGTAACTGGCTAAATAAGTAACATTAAATATAACAGAAATATATTGATAAATATGCCATTATTCAGAAGCAAATCTAACCTGTCCTGAACATTTATTATGTTTTGTGGTATAGAAGGTGCCACAAGGTACCTTATAACAGAAGGTGTTATAATAAATTGTATTTCAAAAAATGAATTAAAACAAAACCAATGCAGCCTCCAAAGCTGTCTAATTGACAGAGAGAGTGAGCAAATGCAGGAGGGGGTGCGGGGGGAGGCAGATGGAGAGGAAGGAGAGAAGAAGGCAGAGAGAAGCAGACTCTGCTGAGCACAGAGCCAGATGAGGGGCTTGATCTCAATACACTGAGATCATGACCTGAGCCAAAATAGTCAGATGCTTAATGACTGAGCAACCTGTGTCCTCAATTTTAAACTCTAAAATTTAATATTCATCAGGTATTGCTTCAAAATAATAAAACCAAGCAAAATACTCATAATAACAGAAAATATACATTTTCTTTCAAAATTTGTTATGAAGCCATGACAGACTCATCACTGAAGACCAAGTTGGCTAAATGTTCCAAATTTTCAATTCATGATATTATTCTTCAAATATATTATTCAAGATCTCTATCAAGAAAATTCATTTAAAGGAAATATGGTAGAAATCAAAGATGAAAACATGATTACTCTCTGAAAAGTAAAAAAAAAAAAAAAGAGTAATGGCTTGGAAGAAAACCATAAGGAGAAGAGTAGAATAATCTTTCCTAGGGAGCTAACTGATTTGAAAGATGGGGAGGAAGCAATCATTTAGATATACTTTCTAACATTTCCCAAGTAAGAGCCAAAGGTGAAGTATATCCACATAGTTTCAAGGCTGGCTTTAATTCTTTTAAGAAATACTGCATCACCAAAGCTTTTGATGAAACAAAGGACTATACTTTGTGGAAAACGTGCACATCAACTTCTCTAGGCCAAAAGGAGAGTCAGGAATCAAACTTTGATATTGAAAAGTTGGGGTTTTTTTTAAGATTTTTATTTATTTATTTGACAGACAGAGATCACAAGTAGGCAGAGAGGCCGGCAGAGAGAGGAAGGGAAGCAGGCTCCCTGCTGAGCAGAGAGCCCTATGCAGGGCTCCATCCTCGGACCCTGAGATCATAAGCTGAGCCGAAGGCAGAGGCTTTAACCCACTGAGCCACCCAGGCACCCCAATATTGAAAGGTTCTAAGATTTTCTTAATCAAATTATTTATTATGTATTTTCCTTATGCTTATTCTTAAATTGTGTCTTATATTTCTTATACATTTTCTACAAAGAGCAGATAAGATAAAAACAGTAAACACCAGCCAATGAATACCAAATAAAAATTCTATTAATGGAAAGCCTTGTGTGATAGTTTATTTTTTAAAACATAAAACTAGGCATATATTATCATCAATGAAAAACTTCAATTTAATTAGTCCAGTGTACTAAAGACAATTGTAATTTTGTTTTCCATAAAAATATATTTCTATGTCATGTATTGTTCCATATGCAAACAGCAAAAGAGGAATATGTGATAGTTGCTTTGATTAATAAACCACTATTCCCAAACAGCTAATACTTGAGGCCGCCAAGAAATAATAGTTGAAAGAAAAGAACACTGGAACAGCTGAAATAGAAAAATGTAATATACATCTCACTTTCTTCCCTTTGGGCAGTTAGCTGCTAGACTCTGGCTTTGTTTATTCTTCAGTTTTCCCATATATGTCTTCAAACGTTTCTTATCACTTGAACATGTTTTCCAAAATATGATAATACTTTTATAAGGATTGCCAGTATTTTGAGTTCTTGTTGAAAGGTTTCATAGATGTTAAGTGGTCTTCCTCAGATGCTCTTTTCTTCATGATTTGACACAGCAGAAGGGTTAAAGGATCCCTATGAACCATATAGTGTAGAACTTTGGAAATGATCATGCATGTTGGAATCTTGCAGAACAATCTTTTTGTTTTTTCGTTTCTTTGTTTGTTTGTTTTTAGATTTTATTTATTTCTTAGACAGAGATCAGAAGCAGGCAGAGAGGCAGGCAGAGGGAGAGGAGGAAGAGGCTCCCTGCTGAGCAGAGGGCCCCATGCGGGGCTCCATCCCAGCATCCTGGGATCATGACCTGAGCCAAAGGCAGAGGCTTTAACTCACAAAGGCGCCCCTTTGCAGAACAATCTTAATAGTCAATAAAAAGGTTATAATTGCTCCATGACTTTGAAAAATATTTTGTCAAAGTATTTAAAACTTTCACTGTCAATTAAAAGTGTATAAGGAAGTGAAAACACAGTAAAACTGATCTTTATGTATATAGTGTAATTTAATAAAGGTGAGATGAATGCCATAGTACACTGGCTCACTGAAAACTGAAGTGTTTTATTTCTATGTAAAATAGAAAAGGATAGTTTGAACAGTGCTTGCCTTTTTCTTGTAATATAATTTATATGGAGCAAGCATCATTCCTATTGTTTGGAAAATTGTCATACTCCTTTTCATGTTTGGATTAACTTCCAACCTTTTATCTTTTGAGCTTTCAATGTTGTAAAATAACTCTAAGTGCTCTTTTAGTGCATTATTTTTATTGGCACCACTTCTTCTGGGACATTTTTCTCCTTATCATCATGACCACTTTCTTCATTTACATTTGGTAAGTTGACCTTCACTAATTCCTCCAGTTGTTTATATCTCTTCAAATGGAGATGTGTCAGTATTTCCAACATTGTCTCTTTCTCCCGTAACTTCATTTATGTTTTGTATAAATTTCCCTTCCAGTGTAATTTCTTTTTGGTTTTTTTTCTGAATTTTATTGGATAATTCCATATTTCAATTACCTACTTTTTAAGATTTTATTTATTTATTTATTTGACAGACAGAGATCACAAGTAGGCAGAGAGGCAGGCAGAGAGAGAGGAAGAAGTATGCTCCCTGCTGAGCAGAGAGTCCAATGCAGGGCTGGATCCCAGGACCCTGGGATCATGATCTGAGCCAAAGGCAGAGGCTTAAACCACAGAACCACCCAGGCACCCCATAATTACCTATTTTTATAAAACATCATAGGAGCTTGTCAGTGGGAGACAAAGGGCAGCAGTGTGTAAGCTTTGCTGCCTATTTGTGAACCAAATAATTGATGCTCAGTGGCCAATCCCTGACACATTTGGAAAAAAAAGAGTGATTAGTCATTGATCATGAAATGCATGTTATTTACATAGTGATTAGTGGACTGAGGCAGCCATGTTCATATTTTATGCAATTCCTCACAATTAATATACTGTGATTACTAAACTTTGAATTGAGTTCTTAGGGGACTGGTGTTATTTAACTAGAGCACAATAACTGAAATAACACGTATCTGAACTATGCAAAGAAAGTTCTATCTGTGTGTGTCATAGCAGGAATACTTGTATCACCTGCATAATATATTAATTCTCTCACTTCTACTTCATCAAAATATTCTTTAAGAAGACATAGGCTGAGGGACACCTGAAAGGCTCAGTCATTAAGTGTCTACCTTCAGCTCAGGTCATGATCCCAGAGTCCTTGGATCCAGCCCCCATCAGGTTCCCTGAAGTAGGAAGCCTGCATCTCCCTCTTCTACTCCTCCTGCCTTTGTTCCTTCTCGCTCTGTGTAAAAAAAATAAATAAATAAATCTTAAAAAAAAAAAAAAAAAAGACTGGATTGGAAGGCAAATGTATTGGAAAACCAGCTCATACCTCTTGTGTAGAAATCTTTGAATGAAATGCTAAGAATTCAGAAAAAAAGTCAAACAGCATTCCAGTATAGGGGTCAGTTGGTCCAATTTGTGTATTTCTTGTATCATTCTTCTATTTCAAAACAGTTATTTGGAAACAGTATTTTAGAAAATTACAAAAATTATTGAATGACTGAATTTAATTCTCTCATAGCTTTTGACCTGTTACATAATTAATTACATGTAATATCTTTTGGAGTATATATTTAGACTAATTCTGTGGCTATATTAGTTATACTATAAAACTAATTTTACTATTTTCTAGTTTTGTCTCTATAGAGAACATAGTTTAAAATACAATTAAAATACAAATAAAATACAATAATTAAAATTAGTAATAATATCAACCAAATAATAACTAATGCAGGTGTTTACCATGTGTCCTCAAACTTTTTAAGTATCTTGTATACATTACACCATTGTTCTTTCCAAAAACTCTAGAAGACTAGTATAATATTAGCCATAGTTGACCGATGAAGTCTCCTAGAGATAGGATAAGTAACTACAGTAAGTGGTAGAGTTAAGAATTGAACCCATAATATCTGATTTCAAAGTCTGGTTCTTAAACCTTATGTCCATAAATGTAATATAAATCTGCACCCCTCCTCCACTGCTGGCATTTAAACCAGCTACGTCTATGTCTAGCTCTGAGTCTACAGAGCTCTACAGGGCAGTAAGCTGAGTATAGCATATGTAATGCCAAGCAAAGGACTGAGTTACTGCTGAGCAAAATAATAAAAAGCACAAATGAACTAATACTATTTGGGGAAAAGTGAAAATCAATAAAGCAAAAATGGACCATTGATTTTGTGGGTCAACATTTGATGGAATTGGCTTCATTTGCTTTTTATTTATTTTATTGTTTCTTAATCAGGTTTAAAGTGCTTTGGGTATTTCAGAGATCTATAGTAGATCTTAGACTGTTTTCATTTTTCATCTAACAGTTGACCTTTAAAACTTGCTTCCTCTTGCTCAGCCTATTAACATTGAGTTTTTGTTTTCCCACACATTTAGAGTTGCCAGATTTAGCAAAATCAACCAAAAAAGTAAAAAAAAAAAAGAAATATCTATCTATCTATATACATTGTCTGAAATGAAAATTTAATTGAGCTTTCTATTTTTAAAATATATATTCATACATATATATGAATATATATTTGAATATATATATTTGAGTATATATACTCAAAGTGTGTATATATATATATATTCAAATAGCATAAATACGTCTCATGCTATATTTAAAAAATACTTTAAAAAATAATTACTCATTAATCTGAAATTTAAGTTTAACTGAATGTCCTATTCTAGAAACTACTCAATCCAACATAAATTTGAGGGATAGATATTAAGAGAGAAAGTTGCCCTGAATCTAAATGTTAAAATAACATCTTTAGGTTATTATAGACATTACATTTTACTAATTAAGCACCCTTGAATCATTTTACTTGTTTGAGCCTTTGTCTCATTGATAAAATGGAATCATTAGTACTCCCCAACACTGACAATTGAAATAGATAAAGATTTATTTTTAAATGATATTTAAAATTCAAGAGCTATGAAAATGAGAGTCTTATATTTTTTCTCTTGCTTCATATACAAACTAACTCTCACTCTAATTGATGTGCTTTACCATCACATGCATTATATTACAGAGAGAGATCTTTCCACACATTGTGACATGATGCTTACTTTATACATGAACTGAGAGTGGTTAATGAGCATTAAATAATTAAGTTTAAAGCAATAACTTCTCTCATACAGTCATTGTGACCATCAGTGAATACTGTAAAATAATAATCATTATTATGTTTTTAAAGGAACTTGATATAAATGCTTTTTTTCTTCAAATTCATTCATAGAACAGGAAAGAAAAAGTCTTAATGTTTTCCTGAAAAAATGTAGTGTTAGGTTTTCCTGACACTTAGAAAATGTAGCTGCACAATTAGTGAGGAAATCTATACCACCAAAATATATACTAATTGTGAAATTGCTATAAATTGTACTGTGTTTGATAAAGGATGATTTTCTGACTGTGAGACACATTTTTTTGCCATTAAAATGATTTCTGACTTTTACCCTGTTATTATAAATTCATGAACATCACTTGTTCTGCCAGACATCCGCATGGTTGCAAATGAGAATCCTATAGGAAACAATCTTTAAATTAAGACACTGTCAGTTAAGTTCCAAGCTTCCTCTAAAGGCCTAGGCATTTCTTTTTACACTGTGATAAAGGATATCACAAATCTTTTAAACATTAGAATTAGTTAAAAACTATCAATGAGAGAAAAATACAACTAAATTTACTTAGTGATGTTTAATTAAAATTACCATATTTTATTAATTCTATCAGCAATCATCTGTGGAGACATTCTTTGTTTGGAGTTATTCAACTTTGACAATAAATTGTTCTTATTTTTCTCTAGTTTTCTTATTTTTTTTCTAATTTCTATATGTCCAAAGGAAGCCTTTTACTTTTTAAAAAAGTTGAAATTTTTTTTTTTTTAAAGATTTTATTTATTTATTTGACAGAGAGAGATCACAAGTAGACAGAGAGGCAGGCAGAGAGAGAGAGAGAGAGAGAGGGAAGCAGGCTCCCTGCTGAGCAGAGAGCCCGATGCGGGACTCGATCCCAGGACCCTGAGATCATGACCTGAGCCGAAGGCAGCGGCTTAACCCACTGAGCCACCCAGGTGCCCAAAAAGTTGAAATTTTTTAATCACCTGCCAAATTTAGAACTAAACCAACCTTCCACATTAGCTTATTGGTTGAAATATGCTAAACAGTTTCCAATGTAGTAAACACAGAGAGTTAACTTCTTACATGTTTCTGCAATTTTGTTACCCTATATTACCTTATATATCAGTTTAACATGCTCAGCTTTTGATTAATAATGAATAAATGCAGGTAAGGATGGTATGAATTGACCATATCTGGCTCTTAGAAACAAAATTTATAAAATACACACATGCACAAACACATGCTCAGTGGCCAATCATTGACACATTTGGAAAAATGTGACAACATCTGTGATTTGGAAAAATCTAGACACCATCTCTGATGTCTAGAATAGAAAAAAAAAGACTAAATGACTAAAAAAAAAGACTAAAGAATATTTATGTTTTAAGAACATAAAGCAAAAGAGATAGACCTGGAATACTGTGGATAAGTATTTAAAATGCTTCCCTTTAAAAAGACAGTAGATGAAAGTTGTCTGAAATTTTCTTTCTTAGTATTATGTGCAATTTCATTAACTCTTAAATTGCTACTTATCACTTTTGGAGAGAAGGGGAAAAAAATTGTCTTTCTGACCACATGATGAGAAGAGAGAACCACAAGGTGGAAACAACATGGGTGACTGAGTCATAGCATGAAAGATAAGCACCTGTGAAGAGCTACCTTATTCTCACCTGAGAAAAATACAACTTTATATTACAAAACACTAAGCTTTAAGAGTTTTTAATTCCTTTGGTAGAGCCTATTATTTTAACTAATAGTGCCACTTTTTTTTTTCCTACAAAATTAGGTATATTTCAAAAGTAGTAGAAAGGAAATATAACTTAAGCACAGTCTTAGACTCATATTTTTTTATTTCCTTCCTCCCACCATTTGAGTTACTGTTGCCATACATTTTATTTTTATATGTTATAAGCCCCACTTGATATAGTGTTATTAACATTCTGCTTTAGAAAGCTAATTAATTATTATTAAGAGTAAGAATACAATGTCTGTTTGTTTTTTGTTTTTTGTTTTTTTTTTCATTTTTTTTTTTCATTTCCAGAGCTCTCTACTTCCATGTAGATTCAGATTTTTGTCTGGTATCATAGTCCTTCTCTCTGAAAAAAGTCCATTTAAAAGTTCTTGTGGAATCAGAATGCTGGCTATAAACTCAGACTTTTATTGTCTGAAAATGTCTTTTTTTTTTGGCCTTCATTTTTAAAATATATTTTTGCTGAGTATATAATTCTGGGTTGACAATTTTTCCTTGCTTCCAGTACTTTAAAGATGACCATACCATTATCTTAAGGCTTATGCAGTGTCTTGCAATAAGTCTAGTATAATTTTTATCCTTGTTCTTTTGTATGTAAAATGACTTTTTCTCTTTTTCTCTTGTCTTTAAAGCTGTTTCTCTTTACCTCTAATTTTCAGGAGTTTGACTGTAATGTCTATTCATAGTCTTTTTTTTTTTTTTGAGGGGGTATTCATCTTGCTTATATTATTCTTAGCTTCTTGAATCTATGCTTTGTTATTTATTATTATTATTATTATTATTATTATTATTATTTTGCAAAATCTCACCATTTTCTGATCCAATGTTAATTATGCCTTTTTGGTCTCTTTTCTTTTTATTGGACTCTAATGACAGACACATATGTAGACTATTTGAAAATTTCCCATAGTTATGGATGCTGTGGTCTGCTTTTGCTGTGGTGGTATTTATTTGCTTGTTTATTGTCACTCCTTTTTTCTCTGTTTATTTCAGTTTTCATCAGATTTTATTGACCTATCTCAAAGTATATCAACTTTTTCCTCATCTCTGTTAAGTCTACTGGTGAATTCACTAGAGAGATTTTTCACTGCCTCTACTGTATTTTTTATTTCAAGATTTCTTACTTTTTTCTAATAAATCCCTCCAACTTTTCATACATGTTGTCTATCTTTTCCATTAAACTTTTAAACATACAATCAGAATTATTTAAAATTTCCTGTTTTGTGGTTCAAAAATTTGGATTAGCTAGTCTGGCTCATTATACTCCTAGGTCTTCTTGCTTTTTGTATGTTTGCTCATTTGTTGCTTAATTAGACTCGACATTGTAGGAAGAATAGTAGACATTGAAATCAAGAATATATATGTCTGGAAATAAATAAGCTTCTTTTGTCTTATATTCCTCTAATAATGGAATGTTATTGTCTTGTATTTAGAATGGTACTTGAGATGGCAAATAACTTTTCTTAGACTTTGTACTTCATCCTCAGATTTCAGTTATTCCTGCTTGCCTGCATCATGGTGAGAGAATTTCTCCACAGTCTTCTCCCTCCCCCAGAGTAGATTTCCTGTGGTGGGAGTAGGTAATTGTTCTCTTGTCCTCAACTACCATTTATTAAGGCTCTTCCTGACCATCCCATTTAAAATCTCTTCCCTCTTTTAATTTAATCTCTTTCTATGGCTCTGTAACCTTAATTTTTCTCCTTTGTATTTATTACCATGGGATTTAATATATAGTTTGTTATATTGCTTTTTGTCTCTCTTTCCCACATTTTTGTCTTTCTTTTGTTGCCAGATCTTTAGAGCCTAAAATAGTTCTTGGCACGTACTCAGTTTTATGAAAGCCCTATTGAATGAATTAATGAAAGCTGAAGTCATTTGAAAATACTATGGATTTCTTTCTATAAAGACTTGAATATTTTCATTCACAATATTAACAATATAGACTAAAATAATATGGACAATTAAAATTTAGCTTTTATATTTTTCTTTAATTGTAAAGGAGCCTTTCATTTTCCCTTAATACTGTGTGCTTACTCTAATAGGAAAAGGCCCAGTAATGGTGGTTTAACATACAAAAAGCGACAGTAAAATGTAATTGTCTTAATAGCCAAGCATAAGGATTTCTCAGGAAGAATTACATATCATGAAACAACATTTTGTAAAGTAGTCCTCTCAGGAGGTAAAATTTACTATTCTCTCCTTTCTTTTCTGGATGTAGTATTATAATGTACTGAAGCCACAGAAGAATATCAAAGGCATTTGGGTAACAGTTACAGAGGAATTAAATAAAAGGTGGAAGCTGAGGTGCATTAAATGCAATCAATTCCCAGCGCTCTCAACCCTCTCAGCACATGGTGTTAAATTCACATATGCCATGTGAATGACATGCTTGATGGTAGTAGAGTTGTGAGATGTGTGAGATGGTGTAATTATGTGGCAGATGGTGAAGAATTGATATACTGAGATAGGGACAACCACTGAAAAACACTACACCAGGGTAATGAAAAGCTTAGAAACCTTAAGACCCTTAAAACTTGGCAAACACCTTTGAAGGATGTTGAAATTCTATAGACCCTTCATTGCGGCCTCATACGCAGTTTCACTAAGATATCAGGCAACAGGAAGCACCTCAACTGACATCTGGCTTATGTTCATGAAGGAAAGAAAAGTCAAATGAGCTGAGAACCTACAATTAAATCTCATATAAAAGACTAAGCAACAATTTACGCAACAATTTACCCTCCACAATTCTACAGAATTGTGGAGGGTAACCTCATCTTTCATCTTCCATAGTTCAATAGCGGTTTTAAAAACATAAATCCCGGGGACCTACCTTCTGATTCCTTAATACGATATGTCTGAAATGGAGTCAAGAGATTTAGATTAGCAACTGTTGTCATGAAAAACCATTATATAACCTGTGCTGTAGAAATTACCCCTGACTCTTCATGGAGTATATTGGTGTTATGGCTAATTTATTATAGAAAAAAAAAAGTAATGGTCAGTCTACCATTTTGATTTTCCTTCTTAAGTTATGATGGTTTTAGTGATGATGATGACCCTCTGACAGAATTCCCTCAACTAAAATCAAGTCAATCCTGAAAGTTTTCTGAAAGTGAAAAACTGATAACAGATTTGTGGCCTTTAGTGATAATAATGGCCATTCATATTGAATAAGGTTCATATACCATAAATATGAATAGTAAATCCCCTGAAGATAGAACTGAAATTATTCTTAAACAGATCTGTTTTTTTCTCTATTTGCATTATGTTACACACACACACACACACACACACACACACATATACACAGCTTCATAATCAGAGACTCATTCCTTTTCTAATATTTTTATACTGAATTTATAGGTATAATTTCTGACTACTATGGGTTTTAGGAGAGCATTAGCTTCTTGCAGGCTGCTATTCAGTAATATCAGGGAGCCAAATCATTCTCAGGGAAATTTCCAGTGGAGGTAATCCTCCCTCATTTATCTAACTAGTAAATTGAAAAGAAAAAAAAAAAATCCTATAACCTAACAGCATGAAGATAAGGTATAATGAAAATTTGCCAGACATTTGTATAAAATGACAAATGTTGGTTTTTAGATGCTTGGTTCCCATTAACTCTAATATAAATTACTCAAGACGAATGGCGACATTTGGCATGTTTATCACTGCAAATCTAGGAGTTTGGTGTGTCCTTCCTCTGGAATATTTCATATACTTTCAGTAGGACAAAAAGAGGTTCTGTTTAGTCAATAAATTTTCCATTTCTAAAAGCTAAAAGTCAGTTTCCTTTTTAGTATTTGACTGTGCAGACTATTTATGAAACATTTAATTCTCATGTCTGAGTTTTGTGTGAGTTAAAATCTTATCATCTCATGCCCAGTGTTTAATTTCAATGTAACAAAAGGAGTAAATAAAACTAAGTCAATAACAAATTAAACTCAGTCATTCTGTCATATAAAATTTGACAATTATACTTTATATGCCAAAATGTATTCTTATGTTCATGAATCAGTTGCCAGAACATGTAAGTAGAAATAGTCTTATGTTTTCATTGACATACATCTGAAATGAAAGCTAGTATTTATATTAGGAGTAGGATAGGTAACCCTTTAAGTAAATTGTTTAAATTATTTATTAAATTATGATAATGAGGTTATTTTGTAATTTAAAATACAGAACAGAATAAAGTCTTATTTAAACACTGTTATAAAATAAATTTGCAATAATTTCTATATGCTGGGGTATGGACAATTCCATTTTATAATTTGTGGAAAAAATGAATTAATCACTTTTTAATGATCACAGAATCCTATGGGATATATTATGTATTAATGCATTCGAGTATATAATGGAATATGAGTACATGTGAACATCCAAGTGGATGCAGTTCTTACATTGAAAACAAACATTTTTCATTAGTAAACCTAGTGATTCAAAATAGTCTTTGAGCTGGACTTTTTTCAGCTGGAATATCTGATTTTGTCATTCTCATTGTACACTCTTCTCTGATTCTTGCTTGTATGCCATTATGCCCTATATCCCCAAATTTTCTATAGTAGAATTATCTTTTTTTTTGTTAAGATTGTTATACTACTCAGAGAAACCTTGATTTCCTAATACATATATTTCTTAATATATTCATTACTTTACTTCAGAGATTTCACCCTTTACTTCTAAATCTCTAGATGTCCACTTTCCTAGAAATTTCTCCACAGATCTGAATATTTAGTCAATGACTGAAAAACTTCTATATAAACTTTCCTCACAAATGACTTTTTTAGTTGTTATATGATAAGTGTGAAAGAGTTATATATGCTTTGGGAACTAAGAAAATGAGGTTGAGATGTTCACTGAAAAAATATCTTCAGCATTCTTGGTTATTAATGGTATCACTTTCTCAAATTATCAAAAACATTTTATGCCTTGAGGAGCTTGGAACATTTTAGTTTAAATCAACCAAGACCATGTGTATTTGGACTACATCTTAATGTAGGCACTTGAGCTATACATCTTTTCCCACTTGACTCTGATGAGAAATGGCTGGCAACTAGAAGTCATGAGGACTCACTATGCTCCCTGCCATCTCTTCAATATTTATTTTATAAATCCTAAAATGTGAAAAACAAGAAATCTTGAGTTCAGTCAACTATGGGTATGACAAAAGATACAGCAAATGAAATTTTTTTTAAAAAGTGCATTTCAAAAAAAAAAGTGAGAAGCAAATTTAAGCTTTGTGTTTAAAGTGAGAAGTGTTACAGTGTGGGGTGGGGTGGGGGGAACCTTACACTTCCGAGGCTATAGAAATACCTGTTGAGGAGAGCCAATTTCATAGTTGAGATTTAGAATTAAGAAAGTTCTAAAGAAGAAAAAAAATGAGGAAAAAAAAGGTTAAATGTATATTTAAGTTACAACATCTTCTGACATAATGGTACCAGTATGCTGCAGTGTTGGGAGTGTCAACAGGACTGGCATGGTCTTAACTCCTTCCTTAGGAAAGATGTGATTTCTTTGTATTTTGTGCCAATACCTCTCTGATTATATAATAGAAACCAGTGGGAAAATGAGATGTCCCTTATAGCTAACTTTCCTGAAAGACTCCATTCATTAAAGGAAAAGATTAAAAAGTCACACTGAGTAAAAAGCATGCTTGCAGATAGTTAGCAGCAGCTCTTAAAATGGCAACTTCTATAAGAAAGTACAGGTTGAAAGGCAGAGTTGGCCACATATCACACATTCACCTGCTACTTATTTCTACATGTGAAGTAAGTAACCCTATCAGCAGCAGTGCCAACAGATCCTCAAACATAAAGGCCCCTCATAGCAGTTGTGAGAACAATCAGGCAGCATGGTCCCTTTTCATGTTGGAAACCAGCATATTTCAGCTCTGCCATATTTGTAGGGGTTTTGGCATCTGTTCAGAATCTCTTTAAATGTGCTGAGAGTTCTCTTCATTTCTTCTTCCATTACAGTTCTCCCATCAAACAAGCCTACATAGCTGAAACCCAAAGGAATCTGAACCCTTACATGAAGATTAACGTGTGCTCATCCAAAAAGTAGAACTCCATGGCAGACTTTGAACTAGTCAACCAGGAGTTATTACATGCTGACACTGGTGCCCTAGATGCACATGCTCAGGAGGAAATGCAGCTGGTATCTGATTGTTTCACAAGTGACACTGAACTCTGATTTGAATGAGGCAGAGGTTGTGTATAAACCTGCTCTAAGAATGTCAAACTTGCAGCCATGAACTCCCAGCAATGACCTTCAGCAGAACAATGAAGTTGACTTTTGCTCCCTCAGCAGTGCTTTGCTAGCATGCATTGTGTTATAGGAGAAGATCATCCAAATGTTGGTAGGAACGATGGACTCGCTCGGAACCCACTACCCCCACTTCCATTTAACAGGGATTGCAGAACCATTTTACAGTGTGTTCCCACAACAAAAGCCCTCCAGCTGGTAAGGATATATTCCAGGACAGAGAGCTCAGAAGGGTGGGATACACGACACCATTAAAGCACACTGAAAACATTTTTTTTTTTTTTTTGTAGTCTACAAGCCTGTCAGATAAAAGACTTTGAGTTAAAGCTCTGTTAAGGCAGAGCTTGGGAACAGCATTAGCTGAGAGACTGTTTTGATGCTGTGATCTACAATCGTACAGCTGAGTTCAATCTGTGCAGAAGAAATGGTCTCTCTGCAGGGCGAGCCAGCTACAAGCTGGGCTGAGTTCTAACAGAGGCAACAGGCTTGGCTGAAGCATGAGGTTAATGTGCAAAGTGAGTGTGCTGATCATAGATGGAACTGTTTAGCCAGCTCAATTCTCAGCACAGTAATACAATCTTGGAAGAAGCATCACTTCAATTTGGAACAGAACCGAAGGGATTCATGTTTTCTGTGCTATGACACTGGTGCTGTCCAGTCTCGTCTTTTCCCTCAGTCCTGCTTCTTATGGTCCTCATGGGGAATAAATGAAACTGAACGGAAACAATTCCATATGAGATTTATTAGGAGTATGGAGTTTTTAGGCCTCGTGATATGGTAAATTTTATTCTAGAGGCCTGTAAATATATAAATGAATAAATGAATGAATGAGTGAATGAAATCTTCCCCAAACTCTGATGTTGCTGTTCATCTGTCCTAAATTTCAGAGTCATCTGCCTGAAAGATAAGCAATGTGCAGCCTCCCAGAGCTACTAATGCTATCCCACCACAGCATCCAGAGAAGGATGCTCTCAGGTAACAAGTGTTAAATCAATAAGCTCTAACTCACATTTACAATTCTTATTGCCCCATTTTAGGCATCCCATTATTGTTGTGTCCTTAAAGTTAAACCCAGGGTTTTGTTTGTTTGTTTGTTGTTGTTGTTTTTCTGTATTCTCACAAGAATACTCCATATACCACCTCATGACTTGTTAACCCTTCCCTGAGTTTGTTATAACTATATATCTTTGTTCTTCTTTTCACGAAGATGAAGGTATTCAGAGGACAGCTATTATTTATTTTTTTTTATTCCTACAACTAATGTTTTCTGTGACATAGAAAGTACCCAGTAAATGACTGCTGAATGAAAGTTAAAAGACAAATCTAATAAGCACAAATGCATGTTAGTTTGCCCGTCTGGAACTGTGAATTTCAAAATATTTTATTTTATTTTATTTTTTGCTCATTGACAAGAGGAGCAATGGGCAACTTTAATTAATCAGTATAAATTTATTACTGTGTATATTCTACGGAGATTAGTAATAGGCTGAGCCTCAGGTGTGGGGCAAGGACTTGGCAGAATTCCTCCTTCTCCCATGTTAGTCCATCATCCTTCTTATCCAAAAAGGGAGGCTAATAAATTATAATAGCGATGACAGCTACTTCTGCTCTCCGCTTACCATGTCATAAGTTGTTACATCATAGGCAGATTAAAAAAGAACTTCACAGTTTTCAAGTCTTATAAAATATGATTCAACATACTCTGTCTTTTCTTTAACATGTTATTTTCAACAAGCAGAATTGTTTTACTGTGAAAAAGAATGTGATTTGATTGACTCGAAAACAAAATCTAGATCAAAATAGCTCCCTCATTGACCCCATCTAAAACTGCTACGTGAATATTCAATTTGGACTAAGGAAATGAAGTTTTAGCGTAAGTGATATAGGGCAGAGTTAATTATTTGAGACATTATTCCTCCCAAGTATCTAAGTTTAAATTAGTAACAGAGATATGTGGGGTTGAAAGGGAATGGTACAGATAATCAAACTGCAGTATGAAGAAGTTGAATTTTTTTTTAAATTTTACAATATTGAGGGAAAACAAGACTAGAACCCAAATATATTGGTACCTAACACAAAATTTTCACCAATCCAGGATAAGCCCAGAGTAGGGTAAGAAAATCTGCATGGGGAGAGGGCACCTGGGTGGCTCAGTGGGGTAAAGCTTCTGCCTTTGGCTCGGGTCATGATCTCAGGGTCCTCCTCTCTCTTCTGCCTGCCTCTCTGCCTACTTGTGATCTCTGTCTGTCAAATAAATAAATAAAATCTTAAAAAAGAAAGAAAGAAAGAAAGAAAATCTGCATGGGATGTGTAATTAGAATGTCCTAGTTTTTCACTCTGGGTGACTCACTTACTTTCTATATGATGTGAAATTTCTGAGTGATAGTTTTCTCATCTATACCAAAAAGATATAAGTGACTTCAAAACCTTTGCATTTAGGGGCACCTGGGTGGCTCAGTCAGTTGAGTCCTACTCCTGACTTCATCTCAGGTCATGATCTCAGGGTCTTGGGCTCTGTGCTCAGTGAGGAGTCTGCTTCTCTTCCTCTCTCTCTCCTTCTGCCCCTCCCCCCATTGCACATGTGTGCTCCCACATGCTCTTTCTTACTCTAAAAGAAATTAGTGAATCTTTAAAAAAAAAAGTTTGCAATTACTTAATGAGACTAATTATATAGGTGGTTTGTAAATGGGAAAGCACTACAAAATATATAGTGTATTATCACTTCCAAGTGATATAAAGATCTTATGAAGATTATATGAAATCCAATCGTTCCCTTCTCCAGTGAATGTTTTCAATATTATCTCTCTTTACCCATACAGCATTTTATTTATTTTAGAATTTACTTCATAAACATAAACATAAACATGAATCCTTCTGAGTTGGTGAAGTTATTCAATATTATTGAACTCTGTATCCTTTTCTTATAAAATTTAATCATATATTGTCTCCCAGGTTTTTGTAAAAATTAAATAATATATGTTCAAAACTAAAAAAAAAAAAAAAAAACCACAAAATACACAATAGCATGATGCCTAGTATATAGTAAAACCCAAACCATTCTTTATCTTCCTCTTCTTTTCCTTTTAGTGTTGCATTGATGGTGGTTGATTTTGGTAGTGGTGATGGTCTCAGGTTCTTTCTACCTTCCCAGAGTGGTTGTGTATCTGAGAGCAGCAAACATTTTTTCCCATTTCATAAGTGCTTATTGTCTAGGGTGAGACTTCATACACAGCAAGTGAAAATCCATCAGTAATCATTAACTTAAGCAGTAATCATTAAGTAATCATTACTTAAGCAGTAAATAAATATCAATAGGATAAGTAGAGTCAGGATACCATCTGAATTCTGTAGATGATGAAAGATGAACATCAAGTAAGGAGATTTAAAAATACTGTGGAACTTCTAAAGATAAATCTCAGGCCTCAGCTAATTTACAATTTGACCTAAGTATTACCCTGCCTATATATGTGACCTTACTCCAGGAACTAAATTAAAATCAGCATCCTAGAAGTTGTTTCTATTGAGTATACACAGGAATATAAAATAGAGATTTATATGAGGTAGGTAAATTGCATAACTCTTGAAAGTAAAAATGTACCAGAAATTTCAGTGACTTGACAAAACACGAGTTTTTTTGTTTTTTGTTTTTTTTCTTATATGTAGTCCAGTTTTAATATTCTTGCTTGGGCAGCTTTGCACAAAATTGTGACTTAGAGACCTGGACCATTGCATGACACTGCTCTCTGGCAGAAGACTGCATAGCCAATAGAAGATGACACAGGAGTTTTTAATTTCAGGCTTGGGGGTATTAGATGTTATGTGGACATTGCTGGTCACATGATCCCCCAGAGCAAAGATGCTAGGAAATGTCTTCCTGTGAGTCTACAAAGACAATGAAACTATGCAGGGAATACATACATTGTGTCTGCTAGAAACTGCCTTTCCTGTAACCAAAGAGTCTTTCATGGTAAATAGGCAAATCCACTTGATTGCAAAAGCTCTGAAAAATGTGATTGTCCAATGTAGCCAAGAAGAAAGAGATACTATTTTGTGAACACAGAGTGTTGCATCAGTCCCAGTAGTAAAGATGGGAAGGACTTCCCTTTCTGGGAAAATCACTGCTTATAAAAAGAATACCAGAAAAAGGCATGAGAAAATACACTTCTGCCAACTATTAAGAAGGCAGAGCATTAAGAAAGGCAACCATCAGTGTCTGACAATAAAAAGCAATGTGAAATTATTTGGTATTCCTGAACAAACTGTTATTTTATTCCTGGTACATCTGATAAACAATATGTTATTTGCTTTCAATGTCTTTCCATTCTTGGCTGATAGGTAAATTCCTGATCATTTTCCAAAATTTAGTTCAGCCATCAAAACCTCTGTTAAGGCCTACTAATATACTTTCTTCCCCCAATACACAGAACATTTATCAATCTTATGGCCACTTCTCTTCATACTGCATTGTATTTCTGTGTTTGGTTATATGTTTCTTGTAGTAAACTCTGAGGAAACAAAATGAATGAAGATTTCTTCTTGTAACTTTCAGATCTAGAATAGGGTCTGGCATGTAACAGATGCACAATAAATACCTATTTCTTTTTTGGAATTTTTGGTTTAGTAGTAGATCATTGACCAACTTTCCATTTCAATCCATGGCTTCACACAACTTTGAAAAATACATTTTATCAAGTGGTTATTAATAAGTTTTCTAGGAAAAAAAGTTCTACCACTTGAATTAAGATGATTAGACTGTATGTGCCTCTTGTATTTGGAGTAAGAAGAAAAAAAGAGTATGGTAGGATGAAATAAATGGTTTGAAGATTAGGAGATGACTGAGCAAAGTGATTTAGGAAATATAACTTTCATGTGAATTGTGAATTTAGCTACCACATTTACAAAAGTAGAAAGAGCTAAAAAATTCCTTGAGACACATTACATAAGCCTTCTTAATGTAATACATTATAATTTTGAGAAAAGGACCTCTTTTTATCTATGATTTTTGAACTTGTTGTCCTCAGATCATTCGTTGTTTAAATTTATTTTTATTTTACAGCCTTTTGATAAGAGTCCCCTAAGAGTCCCCAAATCTTCAAATTGTGTTTGTAACTTCTTAAGAAATGATAGCCCACTGAAAAACAGGTGATTCAGAAATATATAATTCCTATTTATCCATAGTTTGGTACTGTGCAAGTCTTTTTCAATAATTATGCTTATTTGGTCTGCTTTAGTGAAAACATGGATATTTTATATTCTTAGAAAATATATTGTTTACATTGTTGCTAGATTACTATGTC
Source organism: Enhydra lutris kenyoni (assembly GCF_002288905.1). Lineage (NCBI taxonomy): Eukaryota > Metazoa > Chordata > Mammalia > Carnivora > Mustelidae > Enhydra > Enhydra lutris. Next base: position 13,674,776 of record NW_019154112.1, on the reverse strand, counting down.
ACACACAATATTCAAATTAATTCTGAATTACCCTAGGTATTTTTGTGATTCAAGGATAGAGTAAGGACTTCAAGTCTTTTTGCTGGATATATAAAACAATAAAAAATAATAGGCAGTAACAATTAAAATGAAATTTGCTACCGATGGATACAGTTTCTTTCATTGCTTTCCAAAAGCCAACTGCAAAATAGCTAAGTCATTTCCCATTGCTTTCTCTTCCCTCAGATTATTACACTGGATCCAGACTCCCCCAAATACAAGATTGTTGGCATTGGTTCTTGAAGCAAATCCCACTGAGAAGGAAATAAACCAAACAAGAACATTAAACTAAGAACATGATATTTTGATCTGATCATTTTGAGAATGCTGGCTATTTTAACAGAACATGTTGCACTGATTCTCATTTTTGTGATGTTAAATATGGACTATTACATTGCAGCTTTCTGTGACAAGTAAGTAGCATCAACATGTATCCTTGATCTTCACCCATTCTAGAGTGGGTCACTACAACTTACTTCAGCACCCTTTGTATTCTTCCTGGTTTCATCACTCATTAAATCAGTCTTCTATTGACACACTTTAATACAATCCAAACCAAAGGACCCATTTCCTTAAGAATGGCTCCTGGCACTCATATTCTTCCTCAGTTATTCTTAACTTACACCTTGCACAGGTTCAATGATTTCTGGTGCATAAGCTCTTAATCTGAATATTAGTCTATTATTGAACTGGAGTGCTATGACTAGTTCTCATAGTTTTCAATCACAGACACTCTAAACAATGATTTGAGTTTTTGTGACTTTTTAAACCATCCGAGGGATTGATAATTCTTAGCCTCACCCACCTGCTGAAAAATTTAGTAACTGTCATTTTATTCGTGTTGATTATTCTCTTAGAATAAAATCATAGAAATTACTTCTATAGTCAAGTTTAGGACTACTCATGCATTTTGGACAGTTGACATCCAGAAAAGTTATATTCACCTGTTCATCTACATTTTCATTCCACTTTTCCTTTTATGAGTTTGCCATTTAAACACACCTCTACAATATTGTATATTACTTTTCTAAAGACAGAAATACATCACCAAGTTATTTTAGAGAAAAAAATCATTACTTCATGTGATACTTAAAGATACGAGCTTTAATTTATGTAAAAGTTGTAACAATTATAAATCTGTATGTGTTTAGTAATATCATCTCAAAATATATAAAGCAGAAACTTATTGAACTACAAGAACATTTATAATTTACCAGAATTGGGCACCTGAGAAGCTCAGTTGGTGCCTTTGGATCAGGTCATGATCCCAGACTCCTGGGATTGAGTCCCACATTGGGCTCCCAGCTCCATGGGGAGTCTGCTTCTCTCTCTGAACTTCTCCCTTCTCATGTTCTCTCTCACTCTCTCAAATAAATAAATAAAATCTTAATTTTATTTTGTTATTAGAATCACCTTTCAATGTAATAGTTGATATATTAAAATAATTTATGTAATATTTGTTAATTATAAAGCTAAAATATAGTATAAATTTATGAATATCGTTCTTTGTTCAAGAACTATAATATGATCAGTAGCCTGTATCTTTTCACATGGTTATCCCACCCATTAAGGTCCCCCAAACTCAGTATTATTTAGACTACTGACCACATCCAATAAAGAACTATTAACAATTCCTCACATGGAACCCTTACTCCAGCTCTACTCCGTAACTACAGCAAAACCATAAACTCTCACCCTCACCATCATACTTCACACTGCATCTTGCCTACCTATGCTGGCAATCTCAACCCCCCTTTCCCTACCAAGAGGAGATAATATTTATCATATGTACTCTTTATTTTGTCACTTCTTTTGGATTTTAAATTCCCCTGGGCAGTAATATTTTGTTCTGTTTTGTGTTGTTCACTGTGGTGCCTTCACGACTAAAACAATGCCTAGAATAGTTCTAAGGACAGTAGGTGAATGGGAAAATTCTGCCGAATGGACAGTGAGTGTACCACCCTCATTATCTTAATTTTGTAATTAAATTCAGGTTATTTAAAACCCAACCAAGCAAAATAGAAGCTGGTACAAAATGTGCACATATATCCTTACTCTTATATAGTGGTAATCTATGCTTGTCACCTTTCTATCCTGACAATTTGCAGGCTAATCAGGTACCTACTTAATTAGATCCCTTTTCTATATTTCTAGCCCAAATCCTCCAATGTTTGTCCCAATTATGAAGATTTGCATTTCCTTCATTGTGGTCTCTGATTTTTGTTAGCTCATCACATTTTCTACATTTTTTTGGTAAATTTGATGACATTTCTAGAGAGCCTGATATGAAGTAGTAATATTTCTTAAGCAAGTATCAGTCCTTGCTCCTTAAATTATATTTTCTACTGATAAATCCAAAATGGAATCATTAAAATTAGAGGTTAATTAAAAATGCATTAATTTCTAACCAATTCTATGATATATATTGTTATAAATTTTCTTGTAATCAGAGAAAAAATTAACTTCATACAAATGAACTCAAATATTTTCAGCGGGATTAGGGATTTAAAGATTTTTTTTTATTTATTTGACAGAGATTACAAGTAGGCAGAGAGGCAGGCAGAGAAAGAGAGAGGAAGGGAAGCAGGGTCCCCGCTGAGCAGAGAGCCCGATTTGGGGCTAGATCCCAGGACCCTGAGATCATGACCTGAGCCAAAGGCAGAGGCTTTAAATCACTGAGCCACCCAGGCGCCCCAGGATTAGGGATTTAATTTGGATATAGTACTTTGTGGTTTAGGAAAATCACAAAAGTCACTGATAAATAGGTTTCTAGAATTGAAGATCAAAAACCATGTAGCTAGTTTTTATGTATGGTTTCAGTTATTTTACTGAATTTCAAAGTATATTAACTTTTCCTGTTTTGATTCTATCTTTTGAAGCAGCATTCAGAGTTAAATCTGAGTTCTTGTTTAGAAAGTTGTACTCACTATCTCAGCTGTATTAACTACAAATGCCAGATACTTCAACTATAAATATCATTTCATTTCTTCTGTAATGTCTTCTTTCCTTTCCTAGCATTGCTCTTTGACTTTCATTATTGTATATCCATTTTTTATTAATAGAACACTCCACTATCTTAAATAAACCAGTGATTTCCAAAGGACATTTATTCTATGCTACCAATCCCTGATTAAACCTTCCTGGATAAAACTGACATTTTTTTCATAGCAAAACTGTTACTCTTTTTTTTTCTATCACAAATAAGCAACTACCCCACTACGACTTCTAATGCCACTCTTTATATTCCATATATACAACAAACACATTAAGTTTCATCTAATAAACATGCAACAGGGGGAAATAAATACGTGTGTGTGTGTGTGTGTGTGTGTGTATAATATTTTCTCCCAACCAGAAGAAAAGCAGATGGGATGATCAGATATGGACAAAGAATATAGCTATAGAACAATGGTGCCAAAATGTAGTTCTTGTAAAGGCAGCATAACATCATGTATGAACTAGACTTACTTTCAGAGCTTCTGTGTATAGGGTCCAAGGTCCAGCTTTCTCTGCTTTAACAGATCCTTGAGGTAATTTTGATGTGCACATAATTTGGATAACCACTGGTATACAGGTAAACAGATCTGAGTTAGAATCATATCTTTTTCACTTCCATGTATGAGATAGTATGGGCTGAATGCTTATGAATGTCCCCCAAAATTCATATTGAAATCCTAACCTCCAAGCTGGTAGTTCTAGGAGGTGGAGCCTTTGGAAAGTGCCCATATCTTCAAGGTGGAGCCCTCATGAAGGAAGTAGTCCCTTATAAAAGAGGCCTGAGAGGCAGCTTTGTGTCTTCTGCCATGTGAGAGAACAGTGAAAAGATGGCCATATATATGAGAAGGGGGGCCTTCACTGGATATCAAATCTGCTGACCCCTTGATCTTGGACTTGCTAGCCTCCAGAACTGTGAGAAATAAACTTTTGTTATGTATGAGATACATAGTCTATTTTTTTTTTTTGTCATAGTCCAAAGATAGAGACCATTAGCTTTGAGGGAGTTCTATGACTTTTGTAAACCTAGAATATCCTCCTCTATATAATGAAGCTAGTTATTTCTGTACTGAAGCTAGGTGTAGGTAAGTGTGTGAGTGTGTGTGTGAGAGACAGAGAGAGAGAGAGGGAGAAAGGGAGAGAGAATTAACTAGAAAACACTTACCACTGTATCTGTCACATAACAGCTTCTTAACAAAAACCAGATTTTCCTATGCCATTTACTACATAATCTGCTCAAGGAAATCTGTTCACATAATAATTATACTTTCGGGGGGGGGAAAAAGCTAATTTGATTAACAATGATGTAAGGGAATCTTCTAAATAATGGGTTTCATGGCTTTCTTATTCTGTGAATTATCCAGTGGATACAAAATGGGGGAAGCATATCCAAGCATGGTATCATGTTCATATGTGCAGGAAGTATTCCCCTTAGACCTGGGCAAGCAAGACCTTCCCTGATCAGGGCTTCCTATGTCAGCTCTCAGTTCTTTAGATGTCTTCTTCAAACTTTTCTCAATTCCCCTCAGATGCCTTGGACATCTTTCCAGCTTTCTGGAAGCACCAGAAAACAGGTGGTCTGAGGACCTGACCTGGGCCTGCTTTAGCTCTGGGTCCAGCAGCGCCTTCTACAAAATTTCCAAAACTCCTCCTCCTCACTGGGTGTCTAGGATAGCCTGGATTCCCCCAGGCACCAGAGGTTGCCCCATGTATCAGAATGACCTTTCCACTTTCCAAGCAATAGCAGAATGAATTGACCCTTCTTCTGAATCCTATCAAAATGCAAGGCCAGGAGGCTTTAACTATGATGAACAGCTCACGAGATAAGTCTTGTTTTTCAGTTATGTCATTGTGAATATAATTCTCTTTTTCTTTTTACCTTTATTATGTCCTTACTAAATCATATATAAATATGCTGGAGACATAGTGAACAGATTAGTATTATATATCTTTTATTTATTTAATTAAAGTTTTTATTTAAATTCCAGTTAGTTAACATACAGTGTAATATTAGTTTCAGGTGTACATTTCCATACATCGCCCAGTACTCATCAGGACAAGCAAAGTACCCTCCTTAATCCCCATCACTGATTTCACCCATCCTCCCATATACCTCCTCTCTGGTAATCATCAGTTTGTTCTTGACAGTAACAGTCTATTTCTTGGTTTGTCTCTCTCTCTCTCTTTTTGTCCCTTTGTTCATTTGTTTTATTTCTTAAATTCCACATAAGAGTGAAATCATATGGTATTTGTCTTTCTCTGACTTGCTTACATCACTTAGCATAATACACTGTTGCTCCCGCCACATCATTGCACGTGCAAAGCTACCCATAATCTTACCACCAACCACCTATATTTAACCTCTATTCTACATTATGCTTTTTTGAAACTGGAGCTCCATATATAACTGAACATGAACATATATATATATATATATATATACATATATATATATGTATATGTATAGATGTATATATACACATATACATATATATGAAATCATAGACATATGGTTTTGAAACTTTATATAAGTTAACAATTTTTAAACATCTTGTCATATTGGTAAATGGAAACATATATTTTATTTGTATAATCTGTTTTATTCTGTTTCAGAATTTATTTAGTTATTACCTCGCTGAGTATTTTCATTACTTCCAAAGCAAGTAACATATTGAAAGACAATAAGGTACATTTGCATTTGTTTTTGGTTCATTTTGGCAATGAAAATACTCAGTGCTATGAGTCAAAAAACACACAGTCATATATTTGCTGACGGAAATGTAAATTGACAAAAATATTTTGAATGACAATTTAGAAATATGTATCAAAAGCCTTGAAAAATAAACCTCCCAACTTGGAGTCAGCAATTATTTTTAACAAATTTATTCTGTACAAAAGGAGTGAAAGAATGAAGGAGGTATATAAAAATATATTTCAAAAATTATTTGTAACACTAAACTATAAACTGAATTTCATTATGCTTAAAATTATATGTAATAAAAATATTTTTTTGAATGAATACTTGATATTTTCTATTTGTACTTCAGATGGTTTACATAGCAATACTTTAGTGGTTCTTTTTAATAAATATTTGTTTAATTAATGTTTACTTTTATTTGGGCATATATAAAATAATAAGGAAGAAAATTGATATATATCCAAATATGCTATATATCTCAAAATAAAATACAAAACGTTAAAATATTACCCATTTTTGTAATACTGCTCAATTGCTCATTTTAGGAACCAGAAGCCAACTTTCAAATCCATATATAAAAATAGAATAGGGAAAATTGCTATATTCTTTAACTTAGAAAAAGGGTATTAATATGACAAAAAATACAGATAATAACATTACACAATATAACTTCTAATATACAAAGACATTTCCTGTAAAAAAATCTGTAGCTAAACTGTGTTTATAATATCTAAAATACTCTGGTGAAATAATTTCACATTTCATTTCTAGAGTGTGACTCATTTATTAATATCAGGAAATTTCCACTAAATTTTAAAATATTTATCCTTAAGTTGTATTAGTTATTAGACTGATGCTCAGTTAACAAAATCATGGAATAGTAGTCCATGCAATTTATGAAAATTTAAATGAGGTTTTGAGAATTTACAATAACTAATTCTATTTTTTTAAAAAATATGGGCTTAATACAGGTGCTTATGAAATGTAAGTGCATGTGTGTATAAAACCTGAGTATTAACAATAAGAAAAATATTAATTGGTTTGGATGAAGCAAATTTAATATCAATATGGTATTCCTAATTCAATTTTATAGTTATTAATATGGTTTACAACAGAATCATAAAGGAACATATATACAGGTGATTAAGCATAATTTCTAAAAAAATCTAGAAAATAAATTGCTATTATCAAACTTTAAAATGACTTAAAAAGATGGGATTTTCAGGATAAGTTCTTGACTTCCTGTTGCTTAGCCCTATAGGAATTCCTGCCCATCACTCAACACACCCTTGTTGAGTTACCATGGCTACCATTGCTCTGGTTACCATGCCAAAGTGTTCTTTGTTATTGATTCAGGAATTTAAAATTTCAACCACAGAATTTTAGAACATAGAAATCATTTAATCCAAACATCAAATGTAATAAGTGAAACAAGAAATCCAAAGCAACAAGAAAGAAACAGTTTTAAAAAGAACAATATGCAGGTCAGACATATGTGACTATTCCTAGCATAGCTAATGTAGAACTTACTAATAAAAAATATACAAAAATAAATATTAAAAATATGCAAGCCATGAGAAAGAAAATACATGTCTCTTTAACATATAAAGAGGTGCTCAATTTTGGTAGTTTTCAGATTAACTGTAAGTTAAAGCAAAAATGATAGGTTAGCTTCATCCACCTAATTGGCAAACATTTAAGCACCATTCAAACTTTACAAAAAATGCAGGAAAATAGAACTCTCACATATTACTGGTGGAAATGTGAGATGCTGCACACAACTTTTTTGAAACAGTGGGCGTTCTTTTGTCATAAAAATAAACACTTTAAATGTTTAAACATTTAAAACAATAAGCATTTTAAAAAATGCTTCTTTGACTATTCAATTCATATATTCATATAAAAGCATAATTATAAAATAACAAATGCACAAGTTAATCATTCTAGCATGTCTTGTGGAGCCAAAAACAGAAGCAATGGAAACGTTCAGGAGTAAGGGAATAGCTAAATGATTTTGGCATGTATATGTTATGTGATTTTTTACAGATATGAAAAATGTTGAATTTAATATATACATATTGAGTTGAACAGTTTTCTAGGATACATTTTAAGGGGAAAAATCAAAGTAAAGAATAAACATTGTTGTATGATCCCACTTTTTTTTTTAAAGAAACAAACATTAAAAAGGACTATAAAGCTTTATGATTTTGTGTTTGTGAATGTTAACATGAAGTATGATGAAGGTGAATGTATATGGATAAGAATAATCACATTTTCTTTTTTTAAAATGTTTATGAGAAAGTTTCTTAATAAATAATGACTCGGGGCGCCTGGGTGGCTCAGTGGGTTAAAGCCTCTGCCTTCGGCTCGGGTCATGATCTCAGGGTCCTGGGATCGAGCCCCGCATCGGGCTCTCTGCTCCGCGGGGAGCCTGCTTCCTCCTCTCTCTCTGCCTGCCTCTCTGCCTACTTGTGATTTCTCTCTGTCAAATACATAAAGTCTTAAAAAAATAAATAAATAAATAAATAAATAATGACTCAAGAGAGTAATGATTCTACTTTAGTTATGACATGATCATGATGTGGGTCAAATTATTTTGTATCCTTTCGCTATGAAACTCCTGGAAAGTCTAGCCTAGGTAATTAGCCAGGGCATAGCTGAGCACCCCCAAAATCAAAGAATGTCAATAATGAAGAGAGAGATGAAAAGTAAACAAGTGATTGTGAGCTTACAGTCCTATCCACTGATGTGAGTAGGAGTACTGCATATTAACTGCCACATGGAGACCAGAGGAATAACACTGGAATTTAAATAATCACATAATACTGTGACCATGAAAGGTATACATAATGTGAAACGTAGGACTAGAAAAAAATGTGCTCACTATTACAGGGACATATAAGATACCATGTGTGTCTCTGCCAAGCTTTTCTGGGTATTTAATATCATTGTACCACCCTAATGCAGGTTTGAAATTAGAGTTTGTATGACATATATTATATAATCTCCAAGCCAAATAATTAATGCAAAAAGAGATTCTCTTGTGATACCTCTTGTCAACTCAGATAAAGCAAATGTAAATGAGAATTTTCATATCTAAAGATGAAGATTCCATTCTTCCTGTTCTTGTTCCAATAATAGAAGAAATTAATTTATGAAAAACTGGGAAGTTTTTCAGAATTACTTAGAGAATGAATGAATTCCTGTTTGAGTAGTAAGAAATATAAAAATAAGATAAAAGAATATGATTAAGGAGTGGAAATCTATTTCTCATTTTCATTTTATTTCCATCCAGGAAATGGGAAAATTAAAGAACAGGGATTCAAGAAGAAAGTTTTCAAAGGAGAAGTTAAAATAGATGGTGTTAAAGAAATCTATATATAAAATGTATACTGATCTATTTAAGATATGCATTAAAAACTTTTGGTTAAAAATGAAAATTAAGTGCATTGGAGCAAAAATAATTTCTTTTAAATGTGAAAATAAGACTAAGATTAAAGACATTCCAAACTAGAACTTTTTCACTCTACTCAAATTTCCTACAAATTCTCTACACTTTATTCTCAGCACTTGAGGTTTCCATGATTTATGGGGAAAGGAGAGAACATTGGGCATGAATTCTTTCAATATCATGTCCATCTACTTCCTACTATAATTCCTTATCTCTGGTTCAGAGAAAAAATTATACTGTCTCTTGAAGAAGACTAATCACTTGCACAACTGCCATTTTACTCTTAATATTTCTTCACAAATTACTTCATTACATGTGTGCTCCCATTAACAACATGCATAATTCCAAGTTAGCTCTCAGTAAGTTGCTACTGAGCAAAGCTTATTTGGTTCTCTAAAACAGACAGTGATACCACTGAGGAGAAAGGCAGATTTGAAGCTAGAATTTGAAAATTGAAAAGGATAAACCAGCAAAATATTAGCTGGGGAATAAAGAAGATTAAAAGAATTCTCTTCCAGAAACTGATAAACTTTAATAGGATAGAGTCATTTAAAACTTCTTGAAGTTGCACGAAATAAAATTGTGTCAAATGTAATATATTGGACAAAATATAATTCTATTATCCCAACTCACCACAGATTTATGTAATATAATGCATATTAATAGAAGAGAATAAATTGGAGGTTTAAACAATAACGAATATATTAATAGAAACTTTTTTGAATTTCATGATGAAAATAATTGTCAACATATGGTAAAATTTTCTGATTTAAAAGTGTGTCCAGTGCACTTGGGTGGCTCAGTCAGTTAAGCGTCTGCCTTCAGCTCAGGTCATGATCCCAGAATCCTGGGATTGAGTCCCACATCAGACTCCTTGTTCAGCGGGGAGCCTGCTTCTCCCTCTGCCTGCTGCTCCCCCTGTTTGTGCTCACTCTCTCTCCTTTCTCTCTCTCTGACAAATAAATAAATAAAATCTTTTAAAAAAAATTTAAAAGTATGTGTCCAGTGTGCCCATATTGCAGATAGCTGATCACATCACAGGGACCTCATTCACTCCCATCATTGGCCTTCTTTGCCAGTTTATAAATATACCCTTCAATTTTGGACACATGAGCTATGGACCTCACAAAATGTAATTAATAACTTTCACTCTTAGTCTTCCTCACCAGCCAATATTTGGGGAGATGAGTGGGTAGAGTGGTTCCTGTGACAAATGTACCACACACAGGTAGACAGCATTCATACTTTATCCTCAATGACTGAACTGCAGTGCCTGAGTCCTCCTTCCCTCTGAAGTGTTCTTTTTTCTAGAGTATCATTTATTTTCCCAGCTGTGTAAAACCTTTTATGTTGTTGAGGATAATTTCTATTTTGAGGATTAGTGATGATGCAGTTTCTAATATACCAAATATCATTATTAATAATCAAATAATAGCGATGAGGGGTATCATCATGGATTCCTTTAGTAGTGTTGTTTTGTAAGCTTCGGGATAATGACTGCCCTACCATTGAAAATGGTGATCTTTCTTAGCTTTTAAGACAAGAGAATAAGGCATTTATAATTTTTTTAAATTATTTTACTGCCAGTTGGATGGTTATGGCAATTTCTGAAACAGTGGTTTTAAATAAACCTTTCTTGTTGCTTATTCTGTACATTCAGTGAAATATGCTTTTAATAAATGCAGAAAATTACTTTGGAATACTTTCAAATGTAAAATTTTGTATCAATTTTGAGGAAATATTTACCTTGTGATATCCTACTTGTAAAAAACATTAAATCGAGTTTATTTGAATGTTCTTCTTTCATCCTGTGCAGATGCCTATAGTGCAATAGAATTAATGAACAATAGAAGACTATAGTGCAATATAATTGTTTATAATGTAATTAAACTTATTCAAATCAATCATCATTTTGGTGCTTTCTTATTTATTAAGATATTAATATCTGCATGTACCTTTAAAAAGATACTGCTTTAGCAGTGCCTGGGTGTCTCAATCAATTAAGTAACTGACTCTTGAATTTGGTTCAGGTCATAATCTCAGGGTCCTGAGATGGAGCTCCACACGGGGCTCCACATTGGGTGTGGAGGCTGCTTAAGGTTCTCTCTCTTGTAGTGCCTGGGTGGCTCAGTGGATTAAACATCTGACTTCAGCTTAGGTCATAATCTCAGGGTCCTGGAATCGAGCCCCTTGTTGAGCCCCTCGTTGGGCTCCCCACTCAGTGGGGAGACTGTCCATGCCTCTCCCTCTGCCTTTGCACATCTCCCAACTCATGCTCTCTTTTTCACTCTCTCTCAAATAAATAGAAAAAACCTTAAAAACCTCTCTCTATCACTATATATATGTATGTGTGTGTGTGTGTTTGTGTGTATAGATATAGATATAGATATATAGATACATACTGCTTTGTACTCTTCCTACCTATATACAGTAGTCATTAGAATACCATGTTTATTGCTAGCAATGTGATGTTTGGCTCAGGTTTAGTAGGTATTTCCTGTCAATAAAGAACTTATTACTGTATTCAAGAAATTCATGTAGTATAAATTTCCCCCAGTTTAAAAAAAAAAATACAACTTTCAAAATATTTGACAAACCGCTAACGTTTTCCATGAGTGTTTCTATAATGTAAAATGTGTCTTAAATATCTATTACAGGGGGTCCTAGGTGACTCAGTAGGTTAAGGAACTGTCTCTTGATTTTAGCTCAGGTCACAAGCTCTGCATCAGGCTTCATGTTAGGTAGGGAATCTGCTAGAGATTCTTTCTCTCCCTCTCCTTCTGGACCCCACCCCCACTGACTGGCTCTCTCTCTCAAATAAATACATAAAATTTAAAGAAATGTCTGCTACATATGTTATGCTGGTAAATCTTTTGTTATGTGAATATCTTCTATAATAACCTTTTCAGGTTTCTTTCATAATTCTTTGAGGATCAAATCAAACAGTATATATGAATGTGGTTGAAAAATGTAAACTTTTTGTAAGTAAATTATTTTATTATACAGGGGGAAAATATCATAACTTATTTGTGAAACTAAAGCTCTTTCATATAAATAGAAATGTAAATTCTGAGGTGAGGGAACTGTTGGAAGACAGTGGGTCATAGTGCACAGATTTAATGATACTCGTTTGACATCAATTTCTATTTACATGAGTGCTTATATCTTTATTTATTTTTTTTAATCTTACATTTAAAAAAAATTTTTTTTTTTTTAAAGAGATCATACTATACTCAATCTTTGGCTGCTTATGTTTTTTTTTTTATTTAATTTTATTTTTTATAAACATATATTTTTATCCCCAGGGGTACAGGTCTGTGAATCGCCAGGTTTACACACTTCACAGCACTCACCATAGCACATACCCTCCCCAATGTCCATAACCCCACCCCCCCTCCCAACCCCCCTCCCCCCATCAACCCTCAGTTTGTTTTGTGAGAGTAAGGGTCACTTATGGTTTGTCTCTCTCCCAATCCCATCTTGTTTCATTTACTCTTCTCCTACCCCCTTAACCCCCCATGCTGCATCTCCTCTTCCGCATATCAGGGAGATCATATGATAGTTGTCTTTCTCCGATTGACTTATTTCGCTAAGCATGATACCCTCTAGTTCCATCCACGTCATCGCAAATGGCAAGAGTTCATTTCTTTTGATGGCTGCATAGTATTCCATTGTGTATATATACCACATTTCCTTTATCCATTCGTCTGTTGATGGACATCTAGGCTCTTTCCATAGTTTGGCTATTGTAGACATTGCTGCTATAAACATTCGGGTGCACGTGCCCCTTCGGATCACTACGTTTGTATCTTTAGGGTAAATACCCAGCAGTGCAATTGCTGGGTCATAGGGTAATTCTATTTTCAACATTTTGAGGAACCTCCATGCTGTTTTCCAGAGTGGTTGCACCAGCTTGCATTCCCACCAACAGTGTAGGAGGGTTCCCCTTTCTCTGCATCCTCGCCAGCATCTGTCATTTCCTGACTTGTTAATTTTAGCCATTCTGACTGGTGTGAAGTGATAATCTCATTGTGGTTTTGATTTGTATTTCCCTAATGCCGAGGGATGTGGAGCACTTTTTCATGTGTCTGTTGGCCATCTGGATGTCTTCTTTGCAGAAATGTCTGTTCATGTCTTCTGCCCATTTCTTGATTAGATTATTTGTTCTTTGGGTGTTGAGTTTGCTAAGTTCTTTATAGATTTTGGACACTCGCCCTTTATCTGATATGTCATTTGCAAATATCTTCTCCCATTCTGTCAGTTGTCTTTTGGTTTTGTTAACTGTTTCCTTTGCTGTGCAAAAGCTTTTGATCTTGATAAAATCCCAATAGTTCATTTTTGCCCTTGCTTCCCTTGCCTTTGGCGATGTTCCTAGGAAGATATTGCTGCAGCTGAGGTCGAAGAGATTGCTGCCTGTGTTCTCCTCAAGGATTTTGATGAATTCCTTTCGCACATTGAGGTCCTTCATCCATTTAGAGTCTATTTTTGTGTGTGGTGTAAGGAAATGATCCAATTTCATTTTTCTGCATGTGGCTGTCCAATTTTCCCAACACCATTTATTGAAGAGGTTGTCTTTTTTCCATTGGACATTCTTTCCTGCTTTGTTGAAGATGAGTTGACCATAAAGTTGAGGGTCTATTTCTGGGCTCTCTATTCTGTTCCATTGATCTATGTGTCTGTTTTTGTGCCAGTACTATGCTGTCTTGAAATTAAAGAAGAATTGAAAAAATTCATGGAAACAAATGATAATGAAAACACAACGGTTCAAAATCTGTGGGACACAACAAAGGCAGTCCTGAGAGGAAAATATATAGCGGTACAAGCCTTTCTCAAGAAACAAGAAAGGTCTCAGGTACACAACCTAACCCTACACCTAAAGGAGCTGGAGAAAGAACAAGAAAGAAACCCTAAACCCAGCAGGAGAAGAGAAATCATAAAGATCAGAGCAGAAATCAATGAAATAGAAACCAAAAAAACAATAGAACAAATCAACAAAACTAGGAGCTGGTTCTTTGAAAGAATTAATAAGATTGATAAACCCCTGGCCAGACTTATCAAAAAGAAAAGAGAAAGGACCCAAATAAATAAAATCATGAATGAAAGAGGAGAGATCACAACGAACACCAAAGAAATACAGACAATTATAAGAACATATTATGAACAACTCTATGGCAACAAATTTGACAATCTGGAAGAAATGGATGCATTCCTAGAGACATATAAACTACCACAACTGAACCAGGAAGAAATAGAAAGCCTGAACAGACCCATAACCAGTAAGGAGATTGAAACAGTCATCAAAAATCTCCAAACAAACAAAAGCCCAGGGCCAGACGGCGTCCCGGAGGGAATTCTACCAAACATTTAAAGAAGAACTAATTCCTATTCTCCTGAAACTGTTCCAAAAATTAGAAATGGAAGGAAAACTTCCAAACTCATTTTATGAGGCTTATTTTTTATTTAAATTACACATTTACAGGATTCATGACCTTCTCTTGTTTTTCACCACTACATATTAAAAGTCATCATTTTCTAACACATGCATTGTATCCTTCTCTTGTTGATTCAAGCTAGCCATAACTCATATTAAAGGCTTTGAGAAGCCCTATGGGATGTTTTATTTAAATAAGAATTCTTCAGTATTGTTTTCCTCATATAAAGTATTCCTCAAAATTTTGGAAAATAATCTCAAAGTATTATAATACTAGCAAATAGGCTGTGAACAATTAATGAGGTGGTGTTTGGTGTTTGTGTGTGCAGCAAATTTTAAGAAATCAAGACTCATAACCATGGTTCAAATCCTACATTAGTCTTTAATTTCTACATTCTTAAAATAGTGCCAATAAGTCCTACCAGTAGAAATACTGAGACGATAAAATGAAAATGGGTTTAAGGCCCTTTGCAGGGTACCTTATGTTATAGTAAAGTTATCCCTCATTTCTTATGACAAAAATCTCCTGTAAAAATCCTAAAAGCCTGATATGAAAAATAAGAATCATGAGAAACAATCTGGTTTATAAGAGATTTTAAGGATATTAATATCCATATGGGAATTTACCATCCTAGAGCATAATTGTTCCAGAGGTCCAAGAACAGATCTACTTATCAAAGACAGTAGATAGTGTCCAAGGTTATAAGTCTGGCAAATAAAATAAAAGCCAAGCCCAGTTGATTAAAAATACACACACACACACACACACACACACACACACACACACATATTTAAAATATGCTAAATATTTTAAATATATTAAATTTAATTATATTAACTAGATTAAAATATATAATTATATTTCATATAAACTATAATATAATGTAAAATTTATAATACTACATAATAATACTAATATATTTATATATTTATAACTAGAGTCAAATTGAAGCACTCATGTTGGAATATATATTTGATTCCTTCTCTTAGATACATCTTGTGGTAAACCAATGTATAAGGGTACATTCATCAAGTGAGCATAAAATCAGAACATAAAATTCGTTGAATTCATTGAATTAATTATAGGCCAGGAACTATGGTAGTTACATGATTTAAAATACAATCTTTTTAGATTGGAGTGATCTTTTGTAGCCATTTCTAACAGTATAAATTATCTTGTTAGTGGCTCCAAGTACTTTAACCCATTGAACATGGTTGCTTCAATAATGTACACAATTTAGGTGGACATCTCAGAGATTTGTCTTTCACAGTCTCATTTTTATAACTTCTTAAAACTGCCTAACCCCTTTTGTGGCTAGCAAACTCCATGTCTTTTTTCAGGTGTGTAAGGTGTTCAATCTAATCCTGTTTTGCCATCTTATCTCTGTGATATTGAGCTTATATTTTTGCTTTGACCTATCAAAAATTAAGCTCATGGGCCCAATTTTATAGAAGATATGATTTCTCTTTTCTTTTTTTTTAAATTTTATTTATTTATTTATTTATTTATTTATTTATTTATTTATTTGATAGAGATCACAAGTAGGCAGAGAAGCAGGCAGAGAGAGGGGAGGAAGCAGGCTCCCTGCTGAGCAGACAGCCTGATGCAGGGCTTGATCCCAGGACCTTGGGGCTCGATCTGAGGACCCTGGGATCATGACCTGAGCCAAAGGCAGAGGCTTTAACCCACTGAGCCACCCAGGCACCCCTGATTTCTCTTTTCTAAGTGAGATATCTCACATAACCTCAATGCCAACATTTTTATTGTCAGAAAGTAAAACAACTGGGATGCCTACTGGGGTGGTTCAGTTGGTTAAGCAACTGCCTCTGGCTCAGGTCATGATCCAAGGTTCCTGGGATCAAGCCCTACATCAGGTTCCCTGCGCAGTGGGGAGCCTGCTACTCCTTCTCCCTTTGCCACTCCGCCTGCTGGTACTCTCTTTCTCATAAATAAATGAAATCTTAAAATATATATATATTTTAAAAAGTAAAACAACTGAAGACTATCAAAAAGAAAAAAAATGAAACACTAATTTGCCTAAAGCAGCTTATATATAAAAGATGATAGTTGGATGATGATAGATAGATGATAGATTATATATAGGTAGATAAATAGATAGAAAGAGAGGGAGGGAGGAAAGGAAAGGTTAGGAAAGAGGGAAGAAGGAGGGATGGGGGAAGAAAGAAGGGAGAAAGGAGGGAAGGAAGGAAAAAAGGATCATTATTTTGCCTATATGAAGAAAGAAGATGCATAAATGACTAGGTGATTATCTTAGAATGTATATAATTTATGTAAACTCAAGTCCTATACATATAGTGCAAAGATATTTGGGATAAATTAAAATGTATAGAGTATGGGTTTACATATGTGGGGTATTATGGGACATTGGGATTTTTCTATTGAATTTCCGTTTACTACTGAAAAATTTCATGTGGGATTTGGAATTCCAAAGGCCTAATACTACTGTGTTTAATACTCCAACATTTTTAGTCTTATTTGAAATACAAATTATATAATTCCTGACTTTGTGGTAATAGAAAAATATATTCTCTGTCTTTTAAAGGACAATTCCACTCCAGTGTTACCACGTAAAATATACTTGCCTCAGCAAGAGTTTTCTATGAAAGTTGCTGCACAGCTGATCACCCATCTCCCTTGGAGTCAATTATCTTTAAATTTTCAATCTGGATTTAAGCCTAGTCATTGTGCCAAAGGGATTTTCAATAGAGTTTGTAATGACTTGTTACTTGTGCCGAGATTTCTCAGGCAACTTTGATTCTCCTTGATCTATTGTTGCATTTGATTTTATAGATCACTGAGGAATATACAACCACTTCTATCACCATGTGTAACTTCTGAATTCTAATCTAACTTGCTTTTGCCCAACAACTGTGTTGGACATACAGAGTCACGGAGTATGTGTTCTTCTTAGGGCTCTAAATGCCAGTGCTCTTTAAAATATAGAATGAGAGCTACTTTGTCTAAATAAATATGTTTAGAATAAGTTGGGTTAGTATTGTTTAGAGGATAGAATTGTTTCTCCTTGTCTATAATCTCCTTGACAGATGTTGGACTATTGCCTACACTATGCTGGGTTGGTAAATAAACTGCTGTTGTTTTCATACTAAAATCCTAGAGGTTATGTTAGATCACACTTTCATGATGCACCTTAATGCAAAACATCTGTTTCACAATCTACTCTCAATCACCAAAGGTATAAAGAATATTAAGTTTCTTTTTCTCTCTGACTCACGAGCTTACTGATGAGCATCGTTATACGCAACCATAAGGAATGCCTAACAGTAAAAAATATAGTCCTTAAGGCAGTTGAGATAATTAAAACAAACAAACAAACAAACAAAAACAAAAACAAGCTAACAAGAAGCCTTAGTTTCACAATAGCTCCTATGTTTTATTCAGTATCTTCTCTCTTGGATCACTATTAAATACCTACAGCTTTGCCTTAGCTGTCTTCCTTTTCTTCATCTACTCTTGCATGTCCCACATGGGGTAACAGAGTCATTCATTACTTCTTGCAAGATAATGGGTCTGGTAGTATAGACAAACTTATGCAGCTCTAGAAAAATATAATGCTCCACATTTTTACACATTAATCCACCTCTATTGGTATTTGCAAGGACTTTCTCCATGGCTTTCTCAGCCTAGAAAGTCTCCTTAGGCAGCCCAAAGTCAGACTTTTAAAGCACAGCTTATGAGACTCACTACAAAATGGTTCTTGCCTACCTCTTTAACTTCACTTTCTGCCACTGCTCATTACTCACATCATATTTGGGAAAAACTAAATTGTAGTTCCAAGAAGATAATGTGTCATTGCTCACCTTCATGCTATTTCTTAGACTTTACCATAACACCAAGGTCAATTTACAAGATCCTCAGATGATTTCTATCATACTGACACTTGTGGAACTTATCCCTTTGAAATCACCAGTGGATTTGTTGCTCTTTCCTGCTATACTGAGAATACTTGAAAGTGATGATGTCCTTTTGGTATCTGTTATTCCAACTCCTGGCTTCTAATAGTGTCATCAATAAATCATTGTTTTCTCTTTTCTTTTTCCAATTAAAACTTATACTTGAGATGTCCATCTTCCAAGCAAAGTAAAATGGTGAATAACTAGGTTTCAAATAAATTATTAAGAAAAAACATTAATATGTGACCATCCATCCATTTATCCATTAATTAATTTTTGTATTATTATGTTCAGTTAACCAACATATTACATCATTTGTTTTGATGTAGTGTTCAAAAATTCATTAGTTGTATATAACACCCAGTACTCCTCACAACACATGCCCTCCTTAATACCCATCACCCAGTATTAATTAATGTTAAATAGCATTTTACATGTGAAACAAAACAAAACAGGAATCTTTGGACCTTGAAAGAATAGTCAGAAGTCTGTCATATCATTCAGCTACACAGAACCCTGACTCTATCGGAAATTTCAACAACTCCTCTTGTATTTTGCATTTCATTGTCTCTTGCCTTATCAAGGATATAGTTTATTTCATCATTCCCTTTTTCCAAAAACAGTAATTTATTCTTCAATAATGGATTATTCACATAAAAATATATTCTAATAATTCACATTGATTTTTTAAAAATTTCCTTTGATTCCTTATACCCTTTCATTTATTGACTCATTTCTTTGCTCCTCTTCAAAGAAACTTACTGACCTTATTCATTTATTTTTTCTTTTCTATTTCCACTAATACCAACTCATTCAAGGTACCACAATCACTGGACAAGAATCCTGCAATTACTTTATAATTTATATGTATGCATGCATTCTTACCAATTCCAGTTTTTTACTTATCATTCAAAGTAAATTTTAAAAATGTAAACCAGATCATACCATTCTCTTGTTTAATACCTCCCAAGGGTTTCTACTGCTCTTAGAGTAAGACCTAAATTATTCACCCTCAATTAAAGCTGACCAGGATTCTAGCCTCTCTGTTTTCTGAATTCCTTCCACCATAATCAAAGCTTTGTCTACCCAAAATCCTTGTCCCAACTTAGTGCCCTTACCTTTCCCTCCCAAGTTCATGTAAGTGTTGACTGCTAAAGATTTACAGATCTACTTTCCCCTATATAATTGCCCTCAGGTGACAGGAGCCATTTTATTAGGAAAGTCAAATCCTCCTGATAGATGGTCGCCCCAACCAATGGCTAGCTGAAATTGGGCATAACTGACCAGCCTCACTGCATCAAGAGTATATGAAACTATACCACCCAGTTAATATCTGAACCTACAACTGCACTGAGAATTTTTCCCGAACCTGCTCTATTTTACCTTCTCCTTTGCAGGTTATTTTTCTCCCCTCTTGAGTACTTCAAAAATTCATATAAAAACCTGCTTCTAGGAACCTGATCTAAGAAACTTTTCCTCACTATGCTTAATCATGCTGACTTTCTCCTCGATACATATGAATTATTATTCTTTTTTTTTAAGATTTTATTTATTTATTTGAGAGAGAATGAGTGAGAGAGAGCATGAGAGAGGAGAAGGTCAGAGGGAGAAGCAGACTCCCCAAAGAGCTGGGAGCCTGATGCGGGACTCGATCCTGGAAGTCCAGGATCATGACCTGAGCCGAAGGCAGTCGCCCAACCAACTGAGCCACCCAGGCGCCCCATGAATTATTATTCTAACGACATTTTTACTTGATATTCTTTCATTTAGAAATGTTCATCATTCACCATTCTCCCAAATATCACAATTTAATTCACAGTTTGGTTACTGTTAACTTTTTTTTTTTTATAAATATAGTTGTTTTATTTATGTTTTCCTTCATGAAGCAAAGATGTGTAAGAGCAGGGTTTTTTGTGTTCCTTTTCCAGCCAGTTATCCACAAAACATATAAGAGTGCCTGACACTCAATAAATGTTCAATAAATATCTGTTGTACAAATGGATGGCTATAAAGCAAAGAGAGAAATTACATTCACAGACTCCATATAGAGTTGGTTGCCCTAAGGTTTAAAATCTTCCCTTGCATTGGTCTGGGGATATCACACTCTTATGGTTCTTTTCTAAATCTCTGGCTACTATTTTCAGACTCATTTAAGTAGCTAAATAACCTAGGGACATGAAGAATTTTGCATGCTCATTCCTCAGACTGCCCTTGCTGTTTTCCCTATACGTAATTTCCCTAGTTTTCTGTCCCTTTTCAGTTTGAAAGCTTTTAGGACAGAGCTAGCATGGTGTATATGATGTATATGATAGATGAAGCCTATGTATCCCTTTATCCCCTTGAAAACCTTTTAAAAGAGATGAACATTCTCCAACACTTCATCTTGACAGATGGGAATCTACACTGATATTACAGTTGCATAGTCAGTTAGGGTTCTCAGAGAAGCAGAACTCATAGATCTGTCTGTCTGCTTGTCTATCTATCTATGTAGAGAGATATCTACTATAAGGAATTGATTCATTAGATTATAGAGGTTGAGAATTCTCAAGAACTGCAATTGACAATTTGGAGTCCAGGAGAGCCAACAGTGTAGTTCTAGTCTGAAACCAACAGGCTTGACACTTAGGAAAACCAATGACTGGATCTGATTTCAAAAGCAGGAAGAAGCTATTGTCCTAGTTGAAATAATTAGGCAGAAGGAATTCCTATGCTCAAGGGAGAATTAGCCTTTTTATTCTATTCAGTCTTTCAACTGATTAGATGAAGGCCACCACATTAAGGAGAGAAATTTGCTTTACTCAATCTACTGATTCAAATGTTCATCTCATTCAAAAACATCCTATTAAACACACCCAGAATAATATTTGAACAACTATTTGGGGACACTTTGACCCAGTTAAGTTGACACATAAAATTAACCATCACACACACAAATAAATTTATGTTCAGAAAGGAATTTTTCTCTTCTTGCATCTTCAGAATGGCATTGATATGAAGTCAGGAGTGGGCTTTTCATACTTACAATGTTAAGAAAATTATACACCTTTATTGACTTATTCTTTTACACACCTACACACACACACACACACACACACACACACACATACACACACACTCACTCACTCTATTTCTTATACCCTAGCTTTTTTGGATAGACAAAGAAAAGTATCAACATTCGTAGACTTCTAAAACAAAGCTAAGTAACCAAAATCTAACTACAAAGTGCCTCTGTCTGTAGGGTGTGTTATAATTCAAATGTTATGTTTATAGTATGTTAAATTCCACATCATTATTGAATTTTTCTTCTATTAATGATTTTGAGGAACTCTAAAATTTAAGTGATAAGTGTGATTTATTCTCTCAAAGTAGCAAAATGGTAGCCTAAAATCTGTTGGTCATTTGGAAAACCAAATACCATGTTGACTTGTTAATTCTAAAACTAAGTGAATCTTTCTTTTAATTTTCTTTAGGACTCATATGTCTTGTTCAGAGATACAAGGCAAATCATTTACAATATCTTACAATTTGTATGTATTTAATATATTCTTAACATTGTTTAATTGCTTTCTTTTTCACCAAAAAGGCGTTCACACTACAGTCTATTTCTTACTGGAAGAAATATATTTATATTTCAGTATGATGATATACATTCTATCAATACAAACTTCAATATACAAACACTTTTATGTTTGATGTGCAAACACAGTTTCACATGAGGGAGTCACAGAGCTGTTCTGCCTACACTTTTCAAACACTATCATACAAAATTCTGTTTTTTAAAGATTTATTTATTTATTTCAGACAGACAGAGTGTGCACATAAATGCAGTGGGTAGGGGTAGAGGGGGAGAGAGAGAGGGAATCTCAAGTAGACTCCTTACTGAGCATGAAGGCCAATGCAAGGTTTCAATCTCAGGACCCTGGGATCATTACCTGAGCTGAAATCAAGTCAGATGCTTAACCAACTGAGCCACCCAGGTGCCCCTACCCCGCAACATACTATTTTTAACAATCTAAAATTAGTGTCTATGAAGAATTTATGTGAAAATATAAAGCACATAATATAGCTATCCCATAAAATTATGCACATACAAAAGTATTTTATCACCTAATAATCATACTACTTTACTTTTCTTTCTTTGTTGATCTGGGAAACTGAAGTGATATTCTCTTAAGCAGCTCTAATTTTCTGTCAAAACCATGCCTTACATAAGCTAATATACTCTCTTACATTTTCTGTGGAAATATTACCATTTCTACCTAATCATTACTGAAACAATAAATCTTCCAAAGTTACAGAGCTAAGAACAGGATGGAAATAGGCTTGCTGAAATAATGCCACACACCAATATGACAAATTCTACTTTGCATGAACTACAGCAATTTTTTTTTCCCTCAAAAGCAGACATATTTTAAATTACAACTACCTATATTGATGAATATCTTGCACAGTTTTGGGTGATTATATCAATTTAATGTTTCATGTATTAATGAATTAATTCCAATATATTAAATAGCATGATTGAGATAATTTGAATCTTAAGTATTACTACTACTGACAGAACATTTTCTGGATAACAGATCATCAGTTTTATCCCAATTGTCTGACAAGTATGAATGATTTCCAGACCAGAGTGGCTAAAATGACTTTAATCCATTTTAAAATTAATGAATTCTATTCTATTCTATCAGTGCAAGAGATTTACACTCAATACAGCACTAACATAAAATGAAAAGATTTTAAAACATAAGCCAGGGTACCGGGAAAATCAAAAGAAAGAAAGACAAGGTGCACTGTTAGAAGATGTCACCTTGGGCAGAGTTCAAAGAACTTTAATTGAACAATAAATTGTGTGGAAATAACTGCAAATATATTCTTAGTTGCTTGGATAAGTCAGGTTTTGGCTTGCATTTGTCCCCACATTCCCACTATGCTTTGAGTTGGAGTTACATTGAACATGTAGAAGTCTTGTCTTTCAATAAACCCAAGAAGAGTATTACTTGGTAAGTAAGGAATGATAGCCTAACTAACACTAACTAGCTCTAGGCTAATGCCGGTAATGTAAACACTCTGGGCCACATTAGTTCACATGTTCTTTTTTTTTTTTTTATCATTCTTCTTTTTTTTTAATTTAATTTAATTTAATATTTTTCACTGTTCCAAAATTCATTGTTTATGTACCACACCCAGACTCCATGCAATAAATGCCCTCCATAATACCCACCACCAGGCTCACCCAACCCCTTGCCCATCTCCCCTCCAAAACCCTCAGTTTGTTTCTCCGAGTCCCCAGTCTGTCAAGGTTTGTCTTCCCCTCTGATTTTCCCTCACCCAATTCTCCTCTCCATCTCCCAATGTCTTCCGTGTTATTCCTTATGCTCCACAAGTAAGTTAAACCATATGATAATTGACTCTCCAAGCTTGGCTTATTTCACTCAGCACAATCCCTTCCAGTCCTGTCCATGTTGATACAAAAGTTGGGTATTTGGGGCGCCTGGGTGGCTCAGTGGGTTAAGCCACTGCCTTCGGCTCAGGTCATGATCTCAGGGTTCTGGGATCGAGTCCCGCAACAGGCTCTCTGCTCAGCAGGGAGCCTGCTTCCCTCTCTCTCTCTCTCTGCCTGCCTCTGTCTACTGTGATCTCTCTCTGTCAAATAAATAAATAAAATCTTAAAAAAAAAAAGGGTATTCATCCTTTATGATGGAGGCATAATATTCCATTGTATATATGGACCACATCTTCTTTATCCATTCCTCTGTTGAAGGGCACTTTGGTTCTTTCACAGTTTGGCAACTGTGGCCATTGCTGCTATGAACATTGGGGTACAGATCGTCCTTCTTTTCACTGTATCAGTATCTTTGGGATAAATACCCAGTAGTGCAATTGCGGGGCCATAGGGTAGCTCTATTTTAATTTCTTAAGGAATCTTCGCACTGTTTTCCAAAGTGGCTACACCAACTTGACTTCCCACCAACAGTGCACATCCCCTCCAACACTTGTTGTTTACTGTCTTGTTGATTTTGGCCATTCTAACTGGTTTAAGATGGTATCTCAATGTGGTTTTGATTTGAATCTACCTGATGGCTAATGATGATGAACATTTTTTCATGTGTCTGTTAACCATTTGTATGTCTTCTTTGGAGAAGTGTCTATTCATGTCTTATGCCTATTTTTTGACATATTATCTGTTTTGTGTGTGAGTTTGAGGAGTTCTTTATAAATCCTGAATATCAGCCCTCTGTCTGTAGTGTCATTTGCAAATATCTTCTCCCATTCCATGGGTTGCTTCTTTGTTTTGTTGTTTCCTTTGCTGTGCAGAAGCTTTCAATCTTGATGAAGTCCCAAAAGTTCATTTTCACTTTTGTATCCTTTGCCTTTGGAGACATATCTTGAAATAAGTTGCTGTGGCCAGTGTCAAAGAGGATACTGCCTATGTTCTTCTCTAGGATTTTGATAGATTCATGCCTTATCTTGAGGTCTTTTATCCATTTTGAGTAGATCTTTGTGCAAGGTGTAAGAGAATGGTCGAGTTTCATTCTTCTACACATAGCTGTCCAATTTTCCCAGCACCATTTATTGAAAAGATTGTCTTTTTCCACTGGGTATTTTTTCCTGCTTTGTCAAAGATTATTTGACCATAAAGTTGAGGGCCAATTTCTGGGCTCTCTATTCTGTTCCACTGGTCTACGTATACGTTTTTCTGACAGTTCCATGCTATCTTGGTGCTCACAGCTTTGTAGTAAAACTTGAAATCAGGCAACATGATGTCCCCAGTTTTGTTTTTCTTTGTCAACATTTCCTTAGCAATTCAGGGTCTCTTCTAGTTCCATACAAATTTCAGAATTGTTTGTTCCAGCTCTTTGAAAAATGCCAGTGGAATTTTGATCAAGATGGCACTGAAAGTATAGATTGCTTTAGACAGTATACACATTTTAACAATGTTTATTCTTCTGATCCACGAGCATGGAATACTCTCCCATTGTGCCTTCTTCATCTTCTTTCATGAGTGTTCTGTAGTTCTTCGAGTACAGATCTTTACCTCTTTGATTAGGTTTATTCCAAGATATCTTATGGTTCTTGGTACTATAGTAAATGGAATCAATTGTCTAATTTCCCTTTCTGTATTTTCATTGTTAGTGTTTAAGAAAGCTGCTGATTTCTGTACATTGATTTTGTATCATGCCACATTACTGAATTGCTGTATGAGTTCTAGTAGTATGGGGGTGGAGTCTTTGGGTTTTCCATATAAAGTATCTTGTCATCTGTGAAGAGAGAGAGTTTGACTTCTTCTTTGACAATTTGAATACCTTTTATTTCTTTTTGTTTTCTGATTGCTGTTGCTAGGACTTCTAGTAATATGTTGAATAACAGTGGCTAGAGTGGACATCTTGTCATGTTCCTGATCTCAAAGGGCAGGCTGTCAGCTTTTCCCCATGGAGGATGATATTTGCTTTGGGTTTTTCATGGATAGATTTTATGAAGTTGAGGAATGTTCCCTCTATCCCTATACTTTGAAGCGTTTAAATCAGGAACGAATGCTGTATCTTGTCAAATACTTTTTCTGCATCAATTGAGAGGACCATGTGGTTCTTCTCTCTTCTCTTATTGATTTGTTTTATCACATTGATTAATTTGAAAATGTTGAACCACTCTTGCATCCCGTGGATAAATCCCACCTGGTTATGGTGGATAATCTTTTTAATGTACTGTTGAATCCTATTAGCTAGGATCTTGTTAAAAATCTTGGCATCCATATTCATCAGGGATATTGGTCTGAAGTTCTTTTTGATGGTGTCTTTGCCTGGTTTGGAGATCAGGATAATGCGGACTTCATAAAAGACTCTGGAAATTTTCCTTCTGTTTCTATTTTTTGAAACAGCTTCTGGAGAATGGGTATTATATCTTCTTTGAATGGTTGATATAATTTTCCAGGAAATCCATCAGGTCCTGGGCTCTTGCTTTTTGGGAGGTTTTTGATCACTGCTTCAATCTCGTCACTAGATATTGGTCTACTCAGGTTGTCAATTTCTTCCTGATTCAGTTTTGGAAGTTTATAGGTTTCCAAGAATGCATCCATTTCATCTAGGTTGCTTAACTTATTGGCATATAAGTGTTGATAATAATTTCTGATGATTGTTTCTATTTCCTTGGTGTTAGTCGTGATCACTCCCTTCTCATTCATAATTTTATTAATTTGGGTCCTCTCTCTTTTCTTTTGGATTATTTTGGTCAATAGTTTATCGATCTTATTGATTCTTTCAAAAAACCAGCTTCTAGTTTCATTGATGTGTTCTACTATATCTCTAGTTTCTACCTCCTTGATCTCTGTTCTAATCTTGATTATTTCCCTTCTTGTGTATAGGGTTGGCGTAATTTGTTGTTGATTCTCCAGTTCTTTAAGGTGTAAAGAGAGCTGGTGTTTTCTGGAGTTTTCAGTTTTTTTGAAGGAGGTTTGGATGGCTATGTATTTCCATCTTCCATTGCTGTATCCCGAAGTGTCTTCATTCTCATTGGTTTCCATGAATTGTTTAAGTTCTTCTTTGATTTCCTGGTTGATCCAAACATTCTTAAGCAGGGTGGTCTTTAGCTTCCAAGTGTTTGAATTTCTTCCAAACTTTTTCTTGTGGTTGAGTTCCAGTTTCAAAGCATTGTGGTCTGAGAATATACAGGGAATAATCTCAGTCTTTTGGTATTGGTTGAGCACTGACTTGTAACCCAGTATGTGGTCTATTCTGGAGAAAGTTCCATGTGTGCTAGAGAAGTATGAGTATTCTGTTGTTTTAAGGTGGAATGTTCTGTATATATCTATGAAGTCCTTCTGGTCCAATGTGTCATTCAATGCTCTTGTTTCTTTATTGATTTTTCTGCTTGGATGATCTATTACTGTGAGTGATGAGTTAGGTTTCAAATGGGTTTCTTGTAGACAACATATGGATGGGTCCTGTGGTTTTATCCAATCTGCAACTCTGTGCCATTTTATGGGAGTGTTTAGGCCATTCATGTTGAGAGTGCTTATTCAAAGATAAGTTTTTATGGACATCATGTTGCCTGTGAAGTCCTTGTTTCTATAGATCGCCTCTGTAAATTTCTGTTCTATGTCATTCTTGTGTTCTTTCTTCTTTTATAAAACATCCCTTACTATTTCTTGTAGTGCCAGCTTGGTGGTCACATACTCTTTTAAACCTTGCTCATCTTGGAAGCTCTTTATCTCTCCATCCATTTTGAATGTCAACCTTGCTAGATAAAGTATTCTTGGCTGCATGTTCTTCTCATTTAGTGCCCTGAATATGTCTTGCCAGCCCTTTCTGGCTTGCCAGATTTCTGTGGACAGGTCTGACATTATTCTGATGGAGCTTCCTCTGTATGTAAGGAATTTCTTTCCCCTAGCTGCTCTCAAAAGCTCTTGTCTAAAATTAGGATTCATCAGTCTTACAATCAAGTGTCTCGAGGTCTTTCTAGATTCATTGATCTTGGGGGGTGTTCTTTTGACCTTTAGGACAGGAACGCTGGTTCCTTTCCCCAGTTTGGGAAAATTCTTACAGAGAATTTGCTCAACTGTATCTTCTAATCTTCTTTCTTTCTTTATCCTCCCCTTCAGGGATCCCAACAATTTTGATGTTGAAATGTTTCATGGCATCATTTATTTCCCTAATTCTGTTTTCATGGCTTCTAAGCTATTTGCTCCAGGCTTCCTCCTGATCCTTTTTCTCTATCATTTTGTCCTCTAGATCACTAATTCTATCTTCTGCCTCAGTTACCCTAGCTGTTAGAGTATTTAGATTAGATTGGATCTCATTGATAGCATTTTTTTAAAAAAGATTTTATTTATTTATTTGACAGACAGAGATCACAAGTAGTCAGAGAGGCAGGCAGAGAGAGGCGGGGGAAACAGGCTCCCCACTGGGCAGAGAGCCTGATGCGGGGCTGGATCCCAGACCCTGGGATCATGACCTGAGCCGAAGGCAGAGGCTTAACCCACTGAGCCACCCAGGCGCCCCTTGATAGCATTTTTAACTTCTTCCCAGGTGGCTTCCACTTCTGCCCTAATAGAGTCCATGTTGTCATTAATAGTTTTCTTCAACCTAGCCATTGCCTGGGTAATTGTTACCCTGAGTTCCCTTTCTGACATACTGTTTATGTCCATATCCAATAGCTCTGATGGGGAGGGCACAGTCTCTGAGTTTTTCTTCTGTTGGTTGTTCCTCCTCCTAGTCATTTTGGTGAGAGGTGGTTGAGGGGATGTGTAGCTGAATGTATCAACCATGGTGCAGGCAAGGTGCACCCTGGAACATTTCTGAGCAATTGGAAGTCACCACCAAAAAGAAAGAAGAAAAAAAGAGAGAGAGAGAGACAGAAAAAAAAAGAAAAGACCCAGCCAGAATGGGACTCAAAGGTAAGATTTATAAGGTATACAAACAAAAACAGAAAAACAAAAAGACTGACTAAAGTAAATCACAAGAAAAAAAAAAAAAAAGAACCCAGCCAGAATGAACCCCAAGGACAAAATTTATATAATACCAGAACAAAAACAAATACACAGAATTCACAGAAACTCTGACAGAAGAAAAAGATGGGAATGTGGTTATAAATCCTCGATGTGGGCGAGGAAGTTTATTTTGATTCTTCCTTGGTGTATCTTGATATCTTTGTTAAAGGACTCAACTTTCCAGAGATAAAGGGAGATTAAAACTGATTTATATGTAGGGGTAGTGTTGATTAGGGAAAGAGGATTACCTTGAAGCTTATATCTATATGTATATTAAAGAAAAGAAAAGAAAAGAAAAATACAGGTATAAGTATGAAGAAAGTTCAAGTAAGTTAAAAGGTTATTATGGTTAAAAGGTTATTATGGAATATGTTGTATTAAATGAATTAAAATAAAAATTAAAAATAAAAGTTGTTATCTATGAAATACACAGGTTTTAGGGCAATACCAAGAGCTTAATATATTGTTTTCCCCTGATACTGGGGTTTTACAGTTTTATGGGGACCCTTTGGTGGTTGTCCTCTCATTCTTTTGGCTGGCTTTCTGGGGGAGGGGACTGCTGTGTAGTTTTTCAGTCAGTCTTGCTTGGGTTGAGTCCTCCTGCCCCCATCAAGGGCCTGGGCTCTGTGGAAACCAGTTTTTCAAGCTTTTGTTCTCTGGAGGTTTTTGTTCTTTGTTGGCTTTTTGGGGATTTTTGGAGGTTTAGTGGAAAGCAGACTGCACCCAGACCTCCATCTCAGAGAGAAGCCTCAGTCTGCTCCCTCTAGGTGGTCCAGAACACACACACTCTCCCTCTATAAACTCCGCTGAACTGTCCAACCCACAATAGCAGTGCACTTCCCCAACCATTGTCTCAGGGGTCGCCTGAAACACCCCTTGTCTCTGCACCTCCGTGCCACTAAAACTGTGAGTGATATTGGACGAGAGAGCCCACTTCCGGTGGCTGCCTTTGCTGGGACTGCTGCCTGGGGTTCAGACCTCAGGGTTTTGCAGGTCTCTGCCTGCCAAGAGATCCTGACCAGAGATCTCTCTGAGTTCCTGGGAGTGTCCAGAATCTTGCTCTGTCCTAGAGACCACCAGCTAGTGCCCACACTGAGTACTCTCAGGCGCACATGGGGAGCGCTGTTCAGACCCTGGTCACACAGTGAGCATAGAGTGCAAAAGGCTCTGGTTCTAGAGAGTACCCACCAGACTCCCTCATGCAGGGGTGGGGAGTGTACCCCAGCTGAGCGGTGGTGCAAGCCACGCAAACCTGGGGGCTCTGGGATCAGGAACTGGAGGTTCTGCTGCCGCACTCTCTCTGGCATGGGTGGTCACCAGCAGTGGCCGTCCTGGGTCCATGGGCTTAGGCCCATGCCCATGATGGCTCGATTCCACCAGCTGCCCCTTAAGATCTTTTGCTCTTTTTGAGTGCTTTTAATTAAACTCCAAGTTAATGCTGGTCTCCAATCACAGGGTACTTTTGTATTGGGGTATTTCTTTCCAATGGGTCACTTCTGGTGGCTCCCTCCCCTTCTCTTTATCCTCCTATATCAGTCCAATTGTTCCCACTCTGTTTTACCTCTCCACTGGTGTCTTCTGCCCCCACATAGATCCAGAAATGTACAGTCCTATATCTCAGGCTGATTTCATGGGTGTTCAGAGTGTTCTGGTAGATAATTAGCTCACTTTAGGGGACTGGTGGAAAAAGGGTCTCCTACTTCTCTGCCATCCTGCCCCTCCTCCTCCCACATGTTCTTATAAATTGAACCAAAAGGAATGAGCTAACAAATTATGATTACAATATGGAGAAAATTCCAAGAAATATTGGTAATAATGCAATACATTCTTAGGATTTTTAAAGTTTGGGAAATGTTTATTATTTTCAGTCTCTTCTTTCAAAAGAGGTTTCTTAGTGTTTGCCAATCCTCCAAGTTTCTAAGTTAGGAAACTTCTTATAATTGCATTTGCAGTGCCAAAGATTGAAGACGGATAAAGCAGCAATACTTTAAAAAGCAAGAGTTTGACTCTACCAGTAGCCAAGATCACAAAACTGATGTACCTTTAAGCCAGCATCATTTTACTACACAGAAAACTGTGCCATTAAAGTTCTGTTATACAGAATGTACAAAATGGTTTAGCTGTACAATGCAAAATATTTATATTGAATCTAGACACTGTCTTCTTTAATCAACCCATATAAAGGGAAAAAGGTGAAGTAATATCTATTCTAAAACACTTAATAAGTAATCAATAATATTTTTAATGTAACACAAAGACATCCCTTGAACTATCTTAAGAAAAGTGGGATTATTAGTGAAATAATCCAGGGGTTTTCTTCAGACACACTCTATCACAAGGTTGCCAAAACACTAAAGACCAATACCAAAGAAGCAAGGAAAATGGTAGACACTTTGGAATAGTTTAGTGATTTCTTACAATATAAAACATATGCTTACCAAACAATATTCCAATAGCACTCCCAAAGGAGCTGGAAACATATGTTAACATAAAAACCACATGCAAATGTTTATAATAGGTTTATTCATAATCACCAAAACTTGGAAGGAACCAAGATATCCTTTGGTAGGTGAATGGTTAAATAAATTGCAGCACATCCAGATAATGGAGTATTACTTAGTGATAAAAGACATGAGCTATGACATCATGAAAAGACATGTAGGGATCTTAGATGCTTGTTACTAAGAGAAGGAAGTCAATCTTAAAACTACATAGTGTCTGATTCCAACTATGTGACATTCTGGAAGATGCAAAACAATGGAGAGTGAAAAGATCACCAATTGCTAGGAGTTTAAAAACCATTTTTAGAACAGTGAAAACACTCTTACATTTACTCACTATACTTATGAGGTACACCTCAAAAGCTTGAGGTTTCTCTAAGTCTTAAGCACATCTGCAGTTGATTTTGTTTTGAAGCGAAGTAAAATTCTTTCTTTCTTTTCAAAATGGCTTCAATATCCCAGTAACATCTATTGAGTAATTTTTCCTTCCAGAAATTTGTGACCTATAGTCACTAGGGGTTTAAAAATTATCTTCAGTGATTTGCCAAAGACAATTTTGTTTTACACCAACATAGTCAATTTGTGAATATTTTTATTAGTAATACATACATGTATTCAAGCAAATATCTGCACATGGAAATACTGCAACTGTGTATGTTTCTGGTATATATCTTCATTTGAACTTCAATTACACCTAATATTCAACGACATTATTTTCTTCCAAATAAGACCAGATTTCTGACTGGTACTCTCTTTCCAGATGGTCTTGTGCTTGGCAGATTTGATGTGCCATGTCACATAAAAAGCTCATGAAACTGAAGTGGCACTAGCTTCATATAATGCTTTTATTATCGGCATACACACAGCACATGGCACAGAGCCTCTCTGCCAACAAATTAGCACCTAATGTTTCTACCGTCCAAGTTCAATTCAACAATTTAACTCAGTAATCCTCCATAATTTATGTTGCTGCCTGACTCCATGTATTTCATTTTAATGTATTTTCCAAAAAACAAAAAGTACAGAAACAAAACAAAACAAAATTTTAAAAGGCAAACAACAACAACAAAAAATGTCCACACGATTGATGTACAAATAAGCACCTAATAGGTACACATGTGAAGTAAATATCTTAAACAAAATTAATAGACTTATTTTAAAATTACTAATTAGGAAAGAAATGTAGAATTTTAAAGGATGTGTAATAGAGCTAACACACTGGCTGTTTATTTTAAAAGCTTTGGGGACATTTGTAAGATAGCCACATTTTAGTAACCCATATCTTTTGTGAGATTAAATCTGTCTGCTGGGAATATTCCTGCATGGATAGAATAAAGAGTACTGCAAACTTTGGTGAGGAACAAGCTATCTTTATTAAAGTATTTATCATTTTTACAGCTGGAATTGGTATTAATATTTCAACAAACAATACCAGTAAGCCTTATCTTCTCTTTGTTGACTTTAGTTAAGCACTGTCAGCAGTAGGCTGTTTAGAACAGCTTGGTCTGTTCAAGCAGAATAATTCATCTTAGGGTTTTAAAAAAAAAAAAAAAAGCTCACTTTTAGTATGCAGTAGGAAAACGCCAGAGCAGAAACACAAACTTAGTCCAAAGGACATAAAGCTTGACAAATTTGATTGACACTCTTTCCCAGCTTTGAAAGCATTTGAAACTGAGGAAGGAATATTAAACCTATTGACACATTTTAAACAAAGGTAGAGAACAAGCTTACAGATTTTCTCTCATTTACTACATAGGCTATTACACATGAATAAACTAGAATTTATGTTCATGTCTTCTTGAATATAATGTAAGAGAAATCCATGGAACAGAGATAAATTCATTGAATTCAGTAAGTACTACAGTATTTTGTAAGTTTTTACTTAAATGTCATTTGAAGCTATGAACAAACCTAGAAATCAAACTCCATAATTGAAAAATTAGAGTGACTCTGAGATAAAATGGGCTTAAATGGACTATTTTATTTGATTTTGCACATATTAAGGACTAACTCTATTATAGAGTTAGAAGAGTGATAATTAAAATGGCTTATTTTGTTACATGACTGGTTTATGAGTGTGCAGAGTTGAACAGGTTATCCAGGTCAAAAATCATATCAAAGAAATAGCATTTCAATATTAATGAATATTGTATATACAAAAATTACAGTCTTAGTTCACAATCATTGCCATTGGGGATGAAAGGTGGAAAACTTCAGAATATTTTGTTTAAATAAACTGTGATAAAGTACCAATTATTGCATATGTATGTATATAAATCAAAAAATCTTCTTATAGTTCAAAAGAAAGATTCCCTATTGTCCTTTCCTAATGGAAAGTGAAAATTATATCAAGTGGTATGTTATTAAGATCTATAGCTTTCTGTAATTCTTATAATGTACTTTATGCTGATTTGGT
The DNA here is from genome assembly GCF_002288905.1 of Enhydra lutris kenyoni. NCBI lineage: Eukaryota > Metazoa > Chordata > Mammalia > Carnivora > Mustelidae > Enhydra > Enhydra lutris. Next base: position 13,640,827 of record NW_019154112.1, on the reverse strand, counting down.
GATTTGAGTATAATTCTTTAGCAGCATGGACACTAACTAATCCTACAAAATGTTCAGAAGAGCAGCTCTCAGAGAGCATCTGTTATATGGGTTGGTCCCATTCACTTACATAGTCTTGGCTCAATCACAAGTCCTAAGCCACAGATTGGGGTTAAAGCAGAAGGTATTCTCTTTTGACTGAATATATGGCTAGGTTGTTAAAGTGACTTTCAGAACTTTAAATAAAAGTATTTAATTGATACTCTGATATGCTTACAGAAAAATTCACAAATAATAAATATATAATACTTAAGTATTACCAACAAGTGAATACACAAATGAAAACCACCAAAATTTAAAAAAATAGAACACTGCCAACATCCCAGAAGCCCCCATCTGCCCCTAACTTATCATCCTTCCTGTCCAATTATAATCAATGCCCTTATTTCTAAAAACATACTGTTTTTTTATTTTTATATATAAGAATATATGCTTATGCATGAGTTTGTGTCTGGTTCATTATGTTTGTGAAAGCCACTATTTTTTTTTCCCATGAACAGTAATTTTGCACTTTAATTATTGTAAGGATTCAAATTAATGAGCTTATGGATGTTTTTCCAGTGTTTCTAGCTAAAATATTTTTTTTTCTTTCAACACTTTAAGTCTTCACTTTGCTCTCTTGCTTGCATAGTTTCTGATGAGAAGAACCAATATAGTTCTAATTGTTGTTCCTCTGTGGATAAGGCACATTGTTCCTGGATAAGAAGTAGAAAAGGAACTTCCTTTTCTGTGGCTAATTTCAAAAATTTCCTTCATGCTTGGTGGTTGGATATGATATGTTTATATAAAGTCTTTTTTCCTTAATATTTAATTTGTTCAATGTTCTTGGAGTTTCCTCTTAACCATAGTTATTTCAGATATTTCTCTTTGATTTAAGATTTTATTTATTCATTTGAAAGAGAGAGTATGGGTCAGGGGAAAGGGCAGCAGGAGAGGGAGAAACAGACTCCCATCTGAGCAGGGACTCCAATGTGGGGCAACTGGAGCTGAAGGTAGAACCCTCAACCTAGCCACACAGGAGCCCCTATTTCAGACATTATTTATGCTCCCTATCACTTTCTTATGGTATTCTAATAATGGGTATGTTATACCATTGGTAATTGTCCCACAATTTTTGGATATTCTATTCTTTTTTGCTAAATCTTTTTTTTTTTCTTTACATTTCACTTTGTGAAATTTCTATTGATAACATTTTCAAGTGCACTGATGCTATCCTTTGGCATATGAAATCTACTGATGAGTCTATCAGTGTCATTTTTCATTTCTATTATAGAGTTTCTTGATTTAAAGAATTATTTTCACTCATTCTTAGAGTGTCTCTTTACTTGATTTAGCTATCAATTATTGCGTATTGCCTAATTTCCCCAAAAGAGCCCCTCACATATTATTTACAGTTTTTTTTTTTTTTTTTCTTAAATTCTTGGTCCTATAGTTCCAGAAGCTCCTGTCATATCTGAGTCTGTATTTGATGGTTGCTTTTTCACTTCAGGCTGTATTATTACTTGCCTTTTAGCAAACCTGTACTTTTTTTTTTTTGAAGGCTAGAAGCAAGGTACCAGCTAATAATAAGAATGGAGGTATATAGACCTTTAGTGTTAGTTCTTATCTTAATCTGTCTAGAATGGGTCTGTATTTAGTGTTTGCTATAGCTATAGGTGTCATAGGCTTCAATTTCCTCTAGCTTTTTTTTTTTCCTCTACAGTCTAAATTTCTGTAGAAATCCTTTCTTAGAGTCTGAACCTTAAAAAGTTTTCCAGCTAAAACACACTGCTATTTTATTGCTGTTCTGCTGATGTGGGAAGTATGCCATATCCTTACAATTTAGTCTTTGTCCTGTATTGGAGGTGTGTCCTTCAGCTGTGTTACACAGCTTTTTTCACCCATCAGGTGAGACAGAAAAGCTAATAGTGTATGGAGTTGGGTTCTCTTTCCTCTTGTAGTTTAAGAATCTGGTAAACTCTCTCCTGATGGAGGCTTTCATAATACAGAACACTTTAGACATATTTCTATGTCTAATATTCATCTATGCCCTCCTCTTACTAGAAACATAAGGATTTTTTTTTTCTGATTATTTTCAGTGAGGAACTTGTGAGGTTCCTAGAGTTAAAACCCAGACACATGTGGGACCTCCCTAAGACTGACCATCATGAGTTAAACTTTCACAGTAATCTGTATTTTACCATCAGCATTAACCAGTGTTATCCTTCACTATTTACACAACAAGTTTGTGACTCCAGAAGCTTCTCTTGTAGGTAAGCACATTTCAGCTATGATTTTCTACATTCACCTGTCTTTCCAGATTTTGGGGTGGCAGCTTGCCCTGTGACTTCAATTCTCTGACAAGTCCTAGAAAAGTTATTGATTTCTACTTCTGAAGCTTTTTCTTCATTGTAAGAGCAGAAATGATTACTTCCAATCCTTTATGCATTGGAGGCAAAACCAGAAGTGACTAAAATATCTTTTTAAAATTGGGTTTTCATGCAGCCACTGTGGAAAACAGTATGGAGGCTCCTCAAAAAATTAAAAATAGAACTATCCTATGATCCAGCAATCACACTACTGGGCATTTAGTCAAAAAGTACAAAAACACTAACTCAAAAGGATACGTGCACCCCTATGTTTATGGCAGCATTATTTACAAGAGCCAGATTATGCCATCAGTCAAGTGTCCATTGATAAATGAGTGAATAAAGAAGATGTGGTGTGTAGTTAATATCATTCTCAATCGGGAAAAACAGAGAGCTTTTCCCATAACATCAGGAACATGACAGGGGTGTCCTCTCTCATCACTGCTGTTTAACATAGTACTGGAAGTCCTAGGCTCAGCAGTCAGACAACAGAAAAGAAATAAAATGCATCCTAGTGGGCAAAGAGGAACTCAAACTGTCACTCTTCATAGATGATATATTACTCTATGTGGAAAACCCAAAAGATTCCACCCAAAATTGCTAGAACTCAAACAGGAATTCAGCAAAGTGGCAGGATAGAAAACAATGCACAGAAATCAGTTTCATTTTTATATACTAACAATGAGAGAGAAGAAAGAGAAAATAAGAAGTCAAGTCCATTTACAATTGCACCAAAAACCATAAAATACCTAAGAATAAACTAAACAAAAGAGACAAAGGATCTATACTCAGAAAACCACAGGACACTCATAAAAGAAATTGAGGCAGACAAAGAAATGGAAAAATGTTCCATGCTCATGGATTGGAAGAACAAATATTGTGAAAATGTTTATGCTACCTAGAGCAATCCATGCATTCAAAGCAATCCTTATCAAAATACCATAAACTGTTTTCACAGAGCTGGAACAAATAATCCTAAAATTCATTTGGAACCAGAAAAGACCCTGAATAGCCAAAGAAATGTTGAAAAAGAAAACCAAAGCTGGTAACATCACAACTCCAGACTTAAAGCTCTATTACAAAGCTGTAATGATCAATACAGCATGGTACTGGCACAAAAACAGATATATAGATCAATGGAAGAGAATAGGGGCCCCAGAAATGGACAGTCAACTCTATGGTCAACTAATCATGGACAAAGCAGGAAACTATGTCCAGTGGAAAAAATGACAGCCTCTTCAACAAATGGTGTTGGGAAAATTAGACAGCAACAGCAGAAGAATGACATAGGATCATTTCCATATAACATCCTAAAAAGAGACTCAAACGGATGAAAGAAATAAATGTGAGACAGTAATCCATCAAAATCCTAGAGGAGAACATAGACAGCAACCTCTTTGACTTCAGCTGCAGCAACTTCTTCCTAGAAACATTGCCAAAGGCAAGGGCAAAAATGAACTATTGGACTGCATCAAGATCAAAAACTTTTACACAGCAAAGGAAACAGTCAACAAAACTGAAAAACAACTGACAGAATGGGAGAAGATATTTGCAAATCTCTTATCAGATAAGAGGCTAGTATTCAAAATCTATAAAGAACTTATTGAATTCAACACACAAAGAACAAATAATCCAATCAAGAAAGGGATTGAAGACATTTCTCCAAAGAAGACATACAAATGGCCAACAGACACACACCAAAAAATGCTCAACATCATTCTGCATAAGGAAAATACAAATCAAAACCATAAAGAGATACCACCACACACCAGTCAAAATGGCTAAAATTAACAAGTCAGGAAACAACACATGTTGGCAAGGACACAGAGAAAGGCAGACCCTCTTACACTGTTGGTGGGATGCTAGCTGGTGCAGTCACTCTGGAAAACAGTATGGAGGGAAGTTCCTCAAAAAGTTAAAAATAGAGCTACACTTATTTACCCCAAAGATACAAACATAGTGATCCAAAGGAGTGCATGAACCCCAGTGTTTATAGCAGCAATGTCCACAATAGAAAAACTATGGAAAGAGCCCAGATGTTCATCAACAGATGAATGGATAAGGAGGATGTGGTATATATGTACAATGAAATACTACTCAGCCATAAAAATACCCTGAAATCTTGCCATTTGTAACAACATGGATGGAACGAGAGAGTAAAATGGTAAGTGAAATAAGTGACTCAAGATAAGACAATTATCATACGATGTCACTGAAATTTAAGAAACAAAACAGAGGGACATAGGGGACAGGGGTTAAAAATAAAACAAGATGAAATCAGAGAGGGAGACAAACCCTAACTAAGAATCTCTTAATCACAGGAGACAAACTGATGGTTGCTGGAAGGGAGGAAGGGATGAGGCAACTGGGTGACGGGCATTAAGGAGGGCATGTGATATAATGAGCACTGGATATTATATAAGACTGATGAATCACTGAACTCTACTTCTGAAGCTAATAATACACTATATGTTAATTGAATTCAAATAAAAAAAAAGATATGGGGTGTGTGTGTGTGTGTGTGTGTGTGTACACAAACACATACATAATAGAATATCACTCAGCCATAAAAAAGAATGAAATCTTGTCATTTGCAACAACATGCCCATAGCTATAGAATATAATGCTAAGTGAAATAAGTCAGTCAGAGAAAGACAAATAAAATGATTTCACTCATATGTGGAATATAAGGAACAAAATAAACAAAGGAAAAAAAAACAGACAAATCAAGAAACAGACTTTTAACTATAGAGAACAAACTTGATGGTTACCAGAGGGGAGAAGGGGTAGGAGGATGGGTAAAATAAGTGATAAGTATTAAAGAGTAATTTCATGATGGGCACTGAATAATGTACAGAACTGTTGAATGACTGTAATGTATCCCTGAAACTAATAAAACACGGTATGTTAACTATATGGAATTAAAATAAAACTTTAAAATGGGTTACTTTTCACTAATATAAACATTTCACAAATATTAAGGAAATATGTTCTTGGTCAACTATTTGTTTTTGCAAATATTTTATCTTATTCTGTGACTTTCTTGCCTTTTTTAAAGGATTCCTTTTTCAGTTCTTTGAGAACAGTTTTTAACTTTGATAAAGTTCAAGTTATCCTGTTCTTTCCTTTTGTGGTTATTGATTTTGCATTTGATCTAGAAAACCCTTGCCCAGCCAAATATTACAAAGATATTTTCTTGCTTTATTCTAGGACCTTCATATTTTGTTTTTACATTTAGGCCTATAACTGATAACAAGCTATCATCTTTATATGGTTTGTTGTGTCAAGTTTCCTTACTTTTCTAAATGGTTATCCAGTTTCCAGTACCATTTGTTGAAAATACATTCCTTTCCCCTATTGAATTAAATTGGTACACTTCACATAATCATTTGTTTGGAATGAAGGTCTATTTCTGAATTCTCCTATGTTCCATTGAATTGTGTTTTCAAAACAAAAGTATATTTTCTTAATTATTTGAGGTCTACAGTAATTTTTAAAATCATATAATGAAAGACCTTCAAGTTTATTTTTTTAAATTATTTTGGCAACTCTAGCTACATTATATTTCTATATAAATTTAGTATCCAGCATGACAATTTCTAAAAAGAAAAAGAAAGAATAGAAAAAGAAAAAAGAAAACCTTCTGGGATTTCATTGACATTATATTAAATCTATAGAAAATTGACATTTTACTAAATTTAGTCTTCCTATGTGTCTATATGGCATATTACATCCTTTACTTATAAGAGACATTACAAAACTGTTATTTGAGTTTTCTCAGCAGTATTTTGTTGTTTTCAGTGCAGAGGTCTGTAAACCTTTTGCTAAACTGACCATTTTGTATTATATGCTATTGTAAATGATGTTGGTATTTTCATTTTATTTTCCAATGTTTTAGTATATAAGTACATCTTCTTTATGTACCTTGATCTTTATAACTGAACACTCACTGAATTTATGTATTATATCTGATAGTTTTGTGGTATATTATTTAGGATTCTCTAAGTAGATAATTGTTTCATTTGCAAATGGTGAAGCCCTACATTTTTCCTTAGTAGTTATTTTTAAAATGTTTGCATTTTTTTTTTCTTTTCTAGTATATCCGGTGATCATGAACATATATGTATTGTCCTCTAATATTGAGGTGAAAGCATTATGTCTTCCACCATTATGTATGATGTTAGCTATAGGTTGTTGTAGAAGATTTCTGACTGGGGCACCTAGGTGGCTCAGTGCTTAAGCCTCTGCCTTCAGCTCAGGTCTAAAGAAGCTTTATATTTTTTTTAAGGATTCTTCTGTTACAAATCAGTTTATGAAGTTTTCTCCTGTTTATCCCATTGGATAGATCCATAAATACGTATAACTTGAAAGTCATCAGATAAAATATTGGTATTCATGAACTTCTTTCAGGTTTTAAGGAAGAATTACTCCATGTGATCTGAAAAATGTAGGCATATCATAATAATAAAGCAATAGTTCCAGTTATCTCTGAAAAGGCAGCACACCACTACCACTACTTTAATATTCAGCTTTTCTATGTTTTTTTTTCAATTTTTTCTATGCTTGCTACTCCAAATTCCATAAGAATAGTTTCATTTTTAATTAAAATATTTGAAAACACCATTTGTGCTTATTTAATTTACCAAATTCAAAATAAAAATATTTAAATGATCATACTCAATGTTTGCTAGCATTTGGTAAATGGTCATTATCATCAGCATCTACATCTCTTCTTATTTAAAAGCTAAATAGCTTAGTTACAATTTGAAGTTGGGTGAAAAAAACAAAGTTCTGAATGAAGATACATCATAAGATTCATTAAGTACAATACAAAGGCTGACTGAATCAAGCTCTGCCAGTTCTCTCCTGAAAGAGATGTGGGGTGAAAGTTTTAGGGCAGATTATTTCATTTAAGTGGGTTTAACAGACGTGGTCCCCTTTGCACATAGACTAAATTAGAAAAATAAAAATATTTGGATAAATAGTCAACTTGAAGAATGGATGAAAATACATACACTAAAATGAAAAATCAATGTACAAATCCATACCTTGAGAATATAGAAAAAGAAGAGTAGATATTTTGTATTTAGGACCATGTGTAGACAGAATTTTTTTTTGCATTTAATCCCCAGATAACATATAAATATTTTATTTCATTAATGCCAATGTGGAAACTAAGATTTAAAGAAATATAATCAATTATTTTAGTTTTCTTGCCTGTTGCCCAGTTAACAAAAGAGATTGGAACATGCAAATAAACTTTTCAGATTCCATTTAAAATGCTCAAGATTACTTTTATATCATCAAATTCAAATACATTTTCCTGAAAGTAAGCTGTTAAGCAATTTGGAAATTAAATGCTTACCAGAATAATAATTTTCATAAATGTTGTTAATCAATGTTCTTCCCTTTAGGTTTACTTACCCCTTCTGTAAATACCAATCTCTAAATTGAACTACAAACATGACTCATTCAAAATTTATTTAATTAATTTAATTAATTATGTAAGACTTTATTGATTTCTAAATTATTCACTATATGGAAATTCAATGACATATGCTTGTGTAAGATTATATAATCTTGAGCTATAACAAAACAAAAATGAAATAGTTCAACACCTTCATTTTAGTAATGAAGAAAAAAATACCATTTAAAAATTTACTTTTCTTAAATCAAAGATCCAGTGTGCATATCTGAGTACACACACACACACACACTCATTTTTATTCTAATCTCATGATGATGTGATTACCCTGAATATCTCAAGAGACAATAAAAAAATAAATAAGTAACAAAGTTGAACTTACTATTTAGGGAGAACCAGAATGATTAGGTATAGACTCTCTAAGTAGAGAAGACTATTATATGAGGATTCTGAGAAGTGCAGACTTTCAGAGAAAAATGATTTAAGATCAGCTGCAAACATGTGGTTACTTCTGTAAGATTTCTACTGACTGACTAACACTCAGAAGTAATGGGTACTGGAATGGGTGTGTTTCTGATTGCTGGAGTTTTAGAAATGAGACGCTGATATTGATTGTTTGCTTGCAAAGCGTTTTTACTGAGACAAGTTTTTCTTCATTATTTCTAGGAATTTAAAAGCAGTCTGATGATATTTGTTACAATAGCTACAAAATAACCCATTTTTTCTTTGCATATTAGATTTATTATTTTTGTTATTATTATTACTTTTTTTCTGTCTTTTACTCAACAAATACTGCAGGAGTTATCAATAAAGTTTCTCCAGATCTTCACCAATGTTGTTGCTTCCCCTTAACATGAGATTTTTATTTGCAAGAGTTCATTTTTTGTTTGTTTGTTTGAGTATTCATCAGAATTATTCCACTGTATTTTTGTCTTTTATTTATTTATTTATTTTTTATTGTTAGGATGTGACTATGTAGAAGCCATTAAAATTTGTGAGGCACCTGGGTGGCTCAGTAAGTTAGGCATCTGCTTTTGCCTCAAGTCATGATCCCGGTTTGCTGGGGTCAAGACCCACATCAGGCTCTCCACTTAGCAGCAATTTTTCTTCTTCTTCTCCCTCTATGATCTCTCTCACTTTTACTCTCTCTCAAATAAATAAATAAAAATGTAAAATACATATATTGAACAACTGTGAAACCAACAAGTAGTCCTAGATAAAATAAAATGAAATGAAACTGAAACCATGACCAGGATTATGTAGTCCTGAATAAATAAAGAGATCCCAAAGGTACCCTGAGTCCATCTAAATAGACAGGTAACTTATTCTTTGAGCTTGGATATACTTACACATACTGGTAATGTTGATATAGGTATAACATGAAGTATTAATAGTGATGCAAAGTCCCACCTCTTCAGTTGGCCAAAAGAAGATTTGAGGCCATTCTATTATCTATAACCACTTGGGCTAAGGAATTTATTGTGCATCCAAGTCTCGATTGATATAATGTACCATGTCAAAGTGAGAGATTTTTGATGCCAACCAAATTTTTCCAACTCCAACTCATATTGATGGTATCAATATGAAACCAACTCCATCAATTAGTATGTATACCCCTCAGAAGAGTGTTATATCTTCATAAACTTTGTGAGGAGGAATTAGCTACTGTATGTATTTTATATGCTTGGAATAGTCTAATATCGTTACAGAGCAATTAGCCCTGAGTAGATATAAAAATATCTGACTCTTGTATAGGAAAACAAAACAAAACCACATTAAATGTGATCAAGCTTACTTAAAAGAGCAATATATTATCTCTGGGGGCTGTGATAGTAAATGTACACCAGTAGATCATATGTATATGTGTTTTTAGTTATAGAAATAACCCATTTAAAATGTCTAGTCTTTTTTTTATTTTTAGAATTAGATTTATATTATTACTAAAAAGAGACTACATATATAAATGATTCATGGGAAATATGGTTGCAGATGGACAAATGCCTTTGATCATAGTAATTGTTACATGGGTATAGTTGTGCCAATCCTGTCCTAAAAGTACAATAATAAATACCATTCTGATATCACATAAGGTAATTTACTTATTCATTAGAATATCCACAATCAAAATTCATCTTAGTAACATTAATTTCAGATACTGCTATTATGTGCATTTACCATGGATTTGGCAAAATAGGATGTATTAGATTGCACCATTACTAACCGGGAGAACTGATTAAATAGGTAGGACAATGACTTGTCTCTAAGAAATCTTGAATTAACAAATACATTATTACTTAATAATAGTTAATAGTTAATAATAGTTAAATAAACATAAATAATAATCTGATTAAATAGTCTGATTAAATAATAGTTAAATAAACATAAAATGTTTAGTCAAACATAAATGAGCTAAAGCCAGTAAATGTAAAATGTCTAATCAAAAATAATAAGAATTACATAAAGGAGTTTATAACATATAAAATATCTATGTTTTAGGCTTCTTGAGTGGAAGCTGTCTATTTCATGAGTTTGTCTGCTTATTTCATGGATCCAGGTAAACAGTGAAAATCCATGGGTCATCTGGACAATGTCTGTGGAACCCAAATTCAAGATCTTTAGTTTTCCAATTCTTTCCAATTTTTACTGGATAGGTGATGTCATTTCAATTGTGAAATAAGAAACAAAGTATTAATTTCTAATTTAAGTGTTATAATGATAGATAACAAACTTCTAACAAGGTTTATAAACAGTTTTTTTCATGATGTCTTTTCTAGTATACTGGATCACAACATCATGCAATTTTAGGTCATGGTGTAAACCTTTTTCTTAAAATCAATTTCCATCTCCTTTTCTCTGTTTCTCCATCTCTCTGTCTCTCTCTATGGACAGATAACAGATAGTTAAATAGATAAGATAGATATCATCTAGATACTTACATCTTCTATTGATTCTATGGAGACCCCTAACTAATACAGATTTTAGTGCCAAGAGTGGTTCTAGAGGAACAGAATCATAAAAGTGAGTTTTCTGAATTGATTTTGGACTTTCTGAAATGGTTCTAGTCTAGTCTGATTAGATTCAAAGCAATTAATTAATTAGATTCTTACCTAGTCTGATTAGATTCAAAGCAATTAATAACCATATTTCTAGTAGTTCAAAAAGCACTCATAGTTCATGACATCATTTATCAATGTATTAAAAGATATGCCAAATACCACCATTGGATACTCCTAATCAAATACTTACGAGTCAAGGTTCTCCAAGAGACTGCACATGTTCTGAGTCAGCATCCGATATTTGGTGCCATATCTTCCACTGACAGGAATCACAGGTTCAGGAATCAAGAGGTGAAAATGGAAGTGGTATCACTTATTGTTACCCCTGTGATCCACCAGCAATTTTTTTTTTCCCATTCCGTCCTCATGACTTTATGCTCTGTTGTCCTAAAGGTCTAAATTTGAAAGTGTGAAATATTTCCATATTTACAAATGTGTCCAGAGACACAACGATTCCATTAAATTACAAAATTAATTAAATTACAAAATTAATTAAAATTGCTGCCCAGACACCTTGTGCTCCTTATTCCCCCTGAATCAACAGGCAAAAAAAGAAGTTAGTGTGCTGTCTGGGGTGACTAACTCTGATTAGTTGCGAGAAATTTACCTCTAGTGAGGTAAATTGTGAGGTAAAAGTGAGGAAGAGTTTTTGGAATAAAAGTGATCCTTTAGGGCATCTCTTAGTATTACCATACCCTATGAAGAAAAATCAGTGGAGACTTACAACCATCAAATTCAGGCAAGACTACTAATGGACTAGACCCTTCAGGTATGAAGATCTGGGTTATCCCAACAGGTAAAGAACCATAACTAACTGAGGGAACTGTTGAAGACAAAGGAAATACAGAATGGGTAGTGGAAGAACACTGTTATAAATATCAGCTTGACCACATACAGAAAGGCATACTGTTACTGCTATAAGTATTTTCTTATGAATATGTACATATGTATATAAAAAATCTTCGTCGTCTTCTCTCTTTTATCCCTTTATATAACATAAAATGAATTGACTTCACATCATAGTATTTAAGTATTGTTAACTTTGCATCATAATATTTACAAGATATCATGGAGAAGAATAAACATCATCCGAAGACTTGGATCCTCTTCTAGGAAGGTATGGTGTCTAGATTTGGTCAAACACCAGTCAAGATGTTGCTGTGAAAGCACATTGTTAGATATGATTGGAATTTAAATCAGCAGACTTTGAATAAAGACATGATCCTTCATAATGTAGGAGTGCTTTATCCAATCAAGTTTGAATGACTTATGAAAACCACTGATATTTTCCTAGGAAAAAGGAATTCTGTTTCTAGATAACCTTTGAACTATATCAACTCATCCCTGAGTTTCCAGTCTATATGCTAGCCAACCCTGAAAATCACATAATCATGTGAGTCAATTCTTCAAAATCAATCTCTAAATCTCCACACACACACACACACACACATACACATACATTCACACACAATTTACTGGTTCTCTCCAAACATCTATGAAATAAAATATATAACTTCTTTTTTTTTCTCATAAATTGATTAGAAGTGGGTGACATTGCTTTTATTTATTTGTTTATTTTAGAAATATAAAGTAATAATTGAACCATGAGATCCAAATTACTGGCTTTGTTTTCACTTAAGCTATGCATAATTTATTGTTGCTTTATGATACATTTTGCAAAATTTACAATTAAATAAAGCGTTAAACCTAACTAAAATAAGCCATAAAGGATCTTTATTTATACAATGTGATTTTACTTAAGATTATACAATTTACTCAATTTTGTTTTTTTCCTAAAAATTTAAATTAGAAGACAGAAATGATAGTAGTGAATTAGGTAAAAGAAAAAAGAAGAGTGAACGTTGAGAAGATACAAGTTACAAAAGAAAAGAAGATAATGAGAAACTAAGAAAGAGAAGATAAGGAGATGACTAAGGTCAAATAATTATAGCTAAAAGACTAATGTAGTTAAAGAGACAATACGCATTGAAGGAAACATACTCCACAACATTTGTACCTGTTCTCAAGTTCCACATTTCTTCATCCCCTACCTTTGGATTTGGGCTACTCTGATTCAGTGGCTCAGAATTGTTTCCCAACTCTCTATTATCAGTGTTTTTTCTCACAATACCTGACTCTAGGATAGATTGGAAACAGGCAACAATCACTGCAAGGCTCCATGATATTTTATCTAATGGTAAATCTATAATAATTAGAAATTGACATAATTTGGAAATCTACGATATTTAAAATAATGCTGCCTGAATTACTTTCCCATTCCAACACACACACACACACACACACACACACACACACACACACATATGCTCCATTTATGTAAACCTCAGCCCTCTTAAATTCAACAGCTTAGAAACCTGAAACCTTTTAAGACCAGAGTATAAAGTCAGTTGATCTGTCTGTATCTTCTGCCGTGCACATCATGCCATGTTTTCTATTGTGTTACAATGAATGAAAGACACTAGCATCTCAATCCCTTTCTTTCTCCCTTATATTCCCAGATATATCCTTCCCAAATGGATAGTGTCAAGGGTATCGTAGAAAATATAATGCTGAAAAGGTGAATAAGAACAATGATAATCACATGCATATGACAGACAGATGCTATTCTTTGTATCATAGTTTTATATGTAACTTTTTTCTTTTTTTCTTTTCTTTTATTTATTTATTTGTCAGAGACAGAGAGAGAGAGAGAGAGAGACAACACGAGTGAGCACAGGCAGACAGAGCGGCAGGCAGAGGCAGAGGGAGAAGCAGGCTTCCTGCCAAGCTAGGAGCCCGATATGGGACTCGATCCCAGGACACTGGGATCATGACCTGAGCCGAAGGCAGCTGCTTAACCAACTGAGCCACCAGGCGTCCCAACTTTTTTTTTTTTTTTTTTCTGATAATAATGGTGATGGTTTAGAAAGGGAAAAAGATGTGGCACCTGGATGGTGAGTTGATTAAGCGTCCAACTCTTGATTTCAGCTCAGGTCATGATCTTAGGTTCACACTGGGCATGGAGCCTGCTTAAGATTTGCTCTCTCTCTCTCCCCCTGCCAACTCCCACTCTCCCTCTGTCTCTCTCTCAAAAAAAAAAAAAAAAAAACAGGAGGGGATGGAGGGAAGGAGGAGAAATAGGAGATTATAAAATGTAATGTTTAATGAGTGCTTATTATAGCTTAAACAGGATCTGTTTTATATATCATCTTATTTAATACTTGCATAAGGAGGGTGCCTAGGTGGCTGTTATTAAGCATCTGCCTTCGGCTCAGGTTGTGATCCCAGGATCCTGGGATTGAGGCTTGCATCGGGCTTCCTGCTCAGTGGGGAGCCTGCTTCTCCCTCTCCCACTCTCCCTACTTGTGTTCCCTCTCTGGCTGTCTCTCTCTCTGTCAAACAAATAAATAAAATCTTTAAAAAAAATACTTGCATAAGGAAAATAACTATTGTCTTTAATTTACAATGAGTAAATTACAAATTTGAGTAATAACTTATTTAATACTACATAAAATCTGTGTTCTAAATGAACTATTATTCATCAATCCAAATATTACACTTTCAAATATCTATGTGAATGTGAAAGCTAAACTGTCAGAAAATTACCCCTGTAACCTATTTCATTCCATGTTTCTATATCTTTGAAGAGATTGATTGAAGCTCCTGTGACTGTGATATAAAAATGAAAGTTTGCTCAAACAATGTTTAAGGGTGCAGTAAATACAAACCAAACTAAGCTAAGAGAATTTAATTTTACACTATTAAAATAATCAATGATATGAAACATATTTCAGAAAGAGAACTAAGGTGGGACACCTGAGTGGCTCAGTGGGTTAAGCGTCTGGCTTTTGTTCAGATCATGATCTCAGTGTCCTGGGATGGAGGCCTACATCAGGCTCCTTTCTCAGCGGGAGCCTGCTTCTCCCTCTGCCAACTGCTCTCCCTGCTTGGGTGAGCGTGCTCTCTCTCTCTCTGACCAATAAAATCTTAAAAAAGAAAGAAAGGGAGGGAGAGAGAGAGAGAGAGAAAAGGAAGGAAGGGAGGGAGGGAGGGAAGGAGGAAAGAAGGAAACCAAGCAAAAATCATTGACAAAGTACAGGATGTTTTTGTTTTGTTTTGTTTTGTTTTGTTTTTCTTTAGTGAAAGACAGTATTTGAAGTTAGGCGCTCAGAAGATGCTTACAATACTAGGTTTTGGTAGATGCCAGATAAGCTTGCCTTGTCTATTACTGGCAAAATGGTAAAAACAAAACCCATACTCAAATTCTGTTTCACAACCTCAGTATGAAAAGATCATCTTTCTGGGAAGTTCATCATAAAAGTTATATGGAAAACACCAATGGCTTGACCATCTCTGAGTCAATTACCTGAGCCAGGAAGATAAAGTAAACGGATTGGCCTGTCTTGGTCTGTTTATTCACTACTCTGATAAGACACCATGTTTATAATGACACAATTTCAAGCCTCTCCTTATTCAATTAGAAAAAGTAGTTCTATTATGAGAAGAAGAGAAAAGGACAGCTATTGGACAGACAAAAATCAACAGATATCCATAATGTTAGGTTTGCAAAGTCTGCTTCTCTTCTAGGCTCTACATGAGACAGCTAAGGCTTTTGTACTCTAGGACTTCTTTAACCTTGATTTTAGTCCTCTACTCTGTCATCTTTGTCCTGGTCTGATTGGGTATCTCCTGGCAATGTCCATGGCACATAGAGCTAGAAGTTAATGATGCCATTCACTGACACAGAAACAGATTTTGATTTTTTTGGTTTGTTTTGGTTTGTAAGTGGTAGATAGAGGGTGAGGGTGGTGGTAGCAGGATACCTATGAGCTAGGTTTACTATCTGTGTGGTGTGTTACAACTTATAAAGCGAGACTCCTCACTACATCTAGGGGGAAGGTACGTTAGCCTTCCTATTTGTCTGGAAATGAAATATAAAGAGTTATTTTGTTTTTAATTAAAATCAAACTTTTTTTTTTTTAATGTAGTGCCTCACTTAGACACTAAATGTCATAGTATGCCAGTTCCTATTACCTGTTCAAATTTTTCTTCCCCCTTCCTCTATGCAGGATATGTGGAAAGGTCAAAGATACCAGATGATCAGCATTACTCAGGGCCAATTTAATTCCTCTCTCAGTCAAATGAAGTTAGAAGGAGATGATATTTAAATCCTATCTCCATGTATAATTCTTCTATTACCTAAGAGGCAAACAGATGTATATCCAGTAAACAATAGATTTAGCCACAGCTTTTAAAATGTACTATTTGTTAATAATATTTGCATTAGCAAAAACATCAAATAAGAATATATGCATCCATCTCTATATTAAAACTCATCCTTTAGTGCATATTGGAAATAGAGGAGATAATTTTTTAGTGAATCACAGAATGCTAATTTTAAATAATTAAAAAATACTATTTCTCTTCTTTTACCAATGTCTTCAGAAATAAATCTTTTACAACTAAATCATCTCAACTTGAAAGCTTTTATCTTATAAGACAAATATTTCTAGAATATTTTACAACCTATTTTTCTTTTCAATGAGCATATCAATCATGTCTAATTTAAATACAAGGCAAATAATACATAATATATTCTCTTAGGCATGCATATTGTGTTGACATGCACATGCCATAAGAGAATAGAAGTGGATTTGTTGCTTATGCAAGACTGACCAGATGACATTACTGTCCACATATCACTTGACAAAAAGCAAAGTTACTCAGGAGAACAACAGCAACCTCCACTGCTGTCTCTCACATAATTTTTTCCGTACTTCCAAAAGCAAGAAAATATTGACCTCTTGTTGTTGTCCCAAGGTATGGTTTTAGAAAGAGTTCCATCCAGTGTAGCTCAGGAGTTTTCCCAAATGGGGGTTTTGGGACATAACAGAGAGTTCCAATTAACCTAAGACCCCAAAGTCTACTAGTTCAAGGAAAACAATTTGTTTCCCAACTCGGGGTTAAATCTAGCCCAACAATAGGACATGATGAGTATCCTAGGGCATTCACATGCATTCATTATGCTCATGCTTTCCGTAAAAGATACAGATCAAAGAAGATACTCTCTTGAAAAAAAGATTGGAAAGTAAAGTCCAATCTTATAAAAAGTCAGAAATTAACAAGAAATCATTTTTTATGATAGGAAAAAATACATTACCTGCTATAATATCTTTTAATTTAGATTTTAAACACTGATACAATATGATATGGCACTGATGATAACTTTAAATTTATTTGGATTGATTATCAAGTAATTTACACTTTTAGGTAGTCACTAGATTTTTTGAAATAATGTCATATGGAAACGCTTAAGTAGCTTATTGCATGGAAATATGCCACCAAATTTCCCTCTTTATTAGGAATGTATTTAAAAATAAATTTCATCATTTAATGTTTATGCATATTATATATTAAACGTTCCAGAACTTATTCTGTAGTAATGAGGTTGATCACTTAGTTACTGTCACTCACCTCACTCTGTCTAAGCCCCTTCTTGACTTTAGCAGTTTCCATAGTAGATAACAGACCTCTTTAATTCCAGCTTTTAATTCCAGTTTTTCCAATTATTTAATTCCAGTTTTCATCCTTATTATTCTGCTCAAATGTTTTCATTTCTTCTCAAGGACTCCAAGTTCAATAGTACTGTCATCAATCTTCAACATCCCTATAAAGCTCCCAGAACTACTATGTAATGATCTTAGAGCCTTCAGATAATTCAAAGGTGGGCAGGAGTAGAGATTTTCTCTATAAAAAGGGACTGAGACTTTGCTTGACAGTATCATGATGACTATAAAATTGAAGCAGAATATTTGTGGCTTGGGTTACAGTGCTTTGGAGTATTTTTAATTTGGATTATCAAACAGTGTACATTATATTACTGGTATATACTAATGTTTGTAAACTTTTATAAAAGTTAGGTTGGTATTTATTTAGGACACCTATCAATACTCCAAATCTAGAATGTCACAACCAAATCTAAGTCAATCTCAGTTATGTTCCCAAGGAATGGATAAAGAGACTAGATTGATAAATATATATGTAATAGACATATAGAAAAAAAAATAAACAATATTCAATGAAACAAAGCTGCTTTCTGAACCCAGATCCCATAACTTCAATGAAGAATTCTCTTGTTTGGGCTACATGGATTATGTGGCATATGTCTTTTACTAAATTAGGGACGATCTTAATCCCAGAGCTGAGCCAAGCAAGTGTCTGTTATTTTTCCTAAACCTCTTCCCAAATCTGATAGCACACTTACTTCAATTATATGAAAAGTCAAGTGCACTAACCCCAATTAAATGGAGGCATAATTAATGGCAGTGTTCTCTATAGTTTTTATGACTGAGCTGACACTGACCTATCTTATAAGCTCTATTTCAGTTAGGACACCTTCTTTATGATACCTTACAAACAGTGTCATATTCTGGACAGTCATATTATTTCTCACATTACAAGAAGTCTTAAAAAATTCAATTCCACAGTTGGGCAGTGGTTTAATTATAGCCTCAGAGACCAAAGGTCTTCCCTTTTTTTTCTCCATTTCTTTAATGTTTGGTCATATCTACTCTAAAGGTAACTATAGTGTGAAACATCACATCTTCATAAAATAGCTTTCTAAGCAGCAAGAAAGTTGAAGGATGAAAAAAGAAACAAAAACAACTCTTTCTGTCTTTCTGCGCTTCTTCTTATTCGGACAGAAAAATTCTCCAACACCTGCTTCTCCAGCAGACTTTTACACATCATTGTTGAACATGGATCATGTCTATTATAGACAAGTATAAAGGAACAGGATTTACCTGGTAGGGTTAGAATAATCATAATTCATCTTCCAGACTGGGCATCTTTATGTCCCACACCTGCTTCTTAAACTCCCAGTCACAGATTTGCTATCATAGTATTATCATGAAGTAGCAAGTAGAAATGGAAACTGAGTAGCTGAAGAATGATGAAGTTTATGGCCTTCTGAATTTCCCAGCCACATAGAAAAACAAGGGGAGCAGGAAAAGTAAATGTGTAAGAACTGAGGTAATTAAACTTTAAAATGGGCATATATAGAAAGAATGGTCAAAATATTTTTTTAAACTTTGATAAGGGTTTTATTTGCTCAAAATTCCAGTTCTTCCTTAGTTCTATACAGGAAAAAAGAAAAAAAATCTTGGAATCCTCTTAGAATTTGACAAATGGCACAATATAAAGGTGCAGCAAAAATATATTTTAAAGCACCTGTGCTTCAGTTTATAATGAGACACAGAAAGAAATTATGAAATAAAAGACTTTTAAGAAATGCAAACCAGTTTGTCCTTCAAAAGTCACCATGTTTTTCAATGCTGCAGTATAGAAAAGTAAATAGTCTTGCAGTTATTAATAAGCAGCTGTAGCATATATATCCACAAAATTAGGAAATTGTTCAGCTTTATCAATTTGTTATAAAAAGAAATAAATGAACTAAAACAATATTCTCTCAAAACATATGATCTTCCCCAAAATGATGAGTTATATCTATCTTAGCTACAATTATTCTATAGAATAACAGAGAAAAAACATATTTGGAACTGAAGTGAAATCGTCAAACAGGCTCAAGATGCACTTGAATAGAAGATACACACACATATACACACACACACACACACACACACACACATCTGGAACACCATCCTGGCTTTCCTCTTCCCAGCTCTTTGCCTGTCATGACTTTCTTGACATCTTAGATGTCCAGAATGTATGTTTCTCTTTATCATAACATTTTATCCTACTTCAGTTAGAATAGATGACAGGCTGTGAACTGTAAACTCAGGAAAATTCTCCTGTTTGGTCCTTAATATTCAGCTACTGAATGTACCAAAGTCAGGGAAGCTAGAGAAATGTCTTCTGTTTCCAGAGATAAGAGCATAGCAGAAGGATGCCAGTTAAAGAGACTCTGCCCCTGACATGTATGGACAATACTGCAGACTTCCATCTAATGCTACCAAATATACCTATACTTTTGGGAACATTCGTGTAATCCAAATTTAGAGAAAACGTAATAATAAAATGGTGTGGATTAGGCTTTATTCCAATGAATTTGAAAAGTGAACCATGAGGTTGTAATATCTGAGTCTTGATGGGAGAAGACACCCTTACAGGTCAGGGAGGGGTGTGGGGTAGTATTGCTGTTAGGTAAATGGCTGTTCCCCTATTTCCATTATTTTAGGTCATGAAATGAGTTTGCTGTTGAATTAGGGTAGGGATCAAACCCCAACCTTCACTCTTTATGGAGCAGGGATTCAATAGGGCAAGAATTCTAAAGTATGAAAAAATCAGCAATATTTCCAGTGATTGTGGCCCACCAATCAACTTTGAGAATAACAGGACTTATTAGGAAATGAAGGAAAAACAATCCATATTTTGAGGTAGCAGCAGATTTCCATTGGGAGCTTTGATCAACGCATCATATGAGTAAAAAAAAAAAAAAAAAAATATATATATATATATATATATATATATATATATATAGTCTAAGAGATTCTCTTTAGGTCTACCATTGAGTCTTTAGGAAAACCAAAATAATAAAATGGAGTATCTTTAAAAAGCCTCAAGATTCAAGTGACATAGCACTAACTTAATTACTAATATTTAGATGGTATTAATGACAAATTTTACCCAAAAGAATAAATGATTAGTGACATTGAAGAGTAGTACATAAAAACACTTAAAGTGAATTTCAGAGAAGAAAGAATGACTTGCAGCATAGTTTCAAGCATCTAACATGCATTTATTAGAATCTCCAAAAGAAAAAAGTTCTCTCTTGGTACAGGAAAATATTTTAAAAAATCTATACTATTTTCAAATTTGATCAAATTTAGGTTCACAACTCAAAAAAAAACCCCACAAAAACCAAACAAACAAAGAACACCACATCTAGACACATCCTTGCCAAGTGATGAAAAACAAAGATAATTTTTTAAAAATTAAGAACAAAGATAAAATTAAGAATGGCATCTCATCAAACCAAAATTGGAATTCAAAAGACAATGAATAACATTGTTAAGGTGTTAAAAGAAAAAAAAATCGGGCGCCTGGGTGGCTCAGTGGGTTAAAGCCTCTGCTTTCGGCTCAGGTCATGAGCCCAGGGTCCTGGGATCAAGCCCTGCATTGGGCTTTCTGCTTGACAGGGAGCCTGCTTCCTCCTCTCTCTCTCTCTGCCTGCCTCTCTGCCTACTTGTGATCTCTATCTGTCAAATAAATAAAATCTAAAAAAAAAAAACAAAAAACAAAAAACAAAAAACCTGTAATCTTATATCTGACAAAAACTATGTCTCTAAAATGAAAGATAAAGACATTTTTAAATAAGTGAAAACCAAGAGAAGTTGGTGCTAACAAAACATTAAAGGAAGAATGTTTAAAATTCTTTGAGCTGAAGGGAAATGAGAGAAGCTGGAATTTCAGATGGATAGGAAGAAAGGAGAACTGGAAATGGTAAATATAGGGGTTAATATAAACTACTATACCCTTTCTTTTCTTAAATCCATTAAAAGTCAACTTCTGGTTCAAAGTAAAAGTAATATATAAACATTTAGGGTTTATAAGAAGCAAAATATACGACAACAATAGCACAACAGATAGGAGATGTATAAAGGGAATTACACCATTGAAAAATTTTATATTGTGTATAAAATAGTATAATGTTAATTCGAAACACCAATAAAACAAAATGATATAGCTAATAATCTAATAAAAACTAATAATGGAATATTTTTATAAATGTTAATTAATCTCTAATAATGGCTATTTATGATACACATTAACCCAGAACAAGACAGGCCATGAAGAAATTTAGGAATAAAAAACAAAGGAGAAGGGCACCTGGGTGGGTCAATCAGTTGAGCATTTGACTTTGACTCAGGTCATGATTCCAGGTTTCTGGAATCGAGCTCCGTAGTGGATTCCTTGCTCGCATGGAGCCTGCTTCTCCTTCACCCTCTGCTCCTCCCTACCCTGCTCCCACTTTCTCTCTCTCTCTCTCATTGAAAAAAAAAAAAAAAAAAAAAAAAAAAAAAAAACACAAAGGAGACAAGTGGAAAACAAATTTCAATGCTTATGTGAAATTAAAATGGACTAAACACTTCAAATAAAAAGCAAGGGTTGTCAGATGAATACAAAAGCAAGATCCAATCTGACACGTTTTAGAAGAAATGGATTTTAAATATAAAGACATGGACAAGTTGAAAGTAAAAAGATGAAAGAAAAAAAAAAGATATGCTATGCAAAACCTACACCTAAGAAAGCTGAAGTAGCCATGTCAATATCATAGTAGACTTTTAAAAAAATGTATTACCAGGATAAAAAGGATAATTTCTTAATGACAAAGTGTTGATTCAACATGAATTAAGTGTGTGTGCACTTCATAACTGTTACTCAAAATACAGGAAGCAAATATTGGCATACTAGGAGACAATAGGCAGATCCACAATCACATTTGGAAATTTAAGCACTCTTGTCTTTGTGATTGAAACACTAGTCAAATATTAGTAAGGCAACACACAAATGATGAACAATATCAACCAACTTGATCTATGTTTGTTTTGTTTTGTTTTATGGAACACTATACCCAATAAGTACAAAACACACACTCATTTCAAGGACACATGAACACTCATTAAGACAGGCCTTATACTAGGTAATAAGTAAGTCTCAATAAATTCCAAAATATTAAAATCACACAAAACATTTTATCTGACCCCAACAGTATTAACCTGGAAATTAATTTCTGAAATACCTAGGAAATCCCTAAACATTTGAAAATTAAGCAACAATCCTCTAAATAACCCATGAACAAAGAAGAAATCACAAGGGAAATTAGAAAATATTTCAAACTGAATGATAATGAAAACACAGCATATTAAAATTTGTGGAATGCTGCCAAAGTAGTCTTACAGGGAAATTTATGGCTTAAAATGGTTATATTAGAAAGGAAGAAAATTGTAAAATAAATGACTTGGACTTAGATCTTAAGAAGTAAGTATTATAGTAAATTCAGCTGACAGACCCTCTTCTTGACCAAATTTTGTCTGGGCTTCTTTAAGGCCTCTTCTGAACTAGGCTTTAACTTGGGTTTCAGTGTCCATTCTCAATGGGCCTGCATTATCCAGTTTCAGGAAGAATCTTAACAATATTCTTAGGAAGAAGAAATCATTTCTTTAGCAAGAATATTTAGTAAGAAGAAATCATTCTGGGGTCACCTGGGTGGCTCAGTCAGTTAAGTGTGTGCCTTTGGCTCAGGTCATTATCCCAGGACCCTGGGATTCACCACCACATTGGGCTCCCTGTACATCAGGAGTCTCTCTCCCTCCCCCTACTCATGTGTGCACTCTTTCTCTCTGCCCCCCTCAAATAAATTAAATAAAGTATTTAACAAAAAGAAAGAGGAAGAGGAGGAGAAGAAGGAGAGGGAGAGGGAGAAGGAGAAAGAAGGAGAAGGAGAAAAAAATAATAATAACAATAATAATTGAGGGTGGACCTCAATATATGGTACCTGATCAGTTCATCTTCCTCCACCATCTTTCAGGTGAGGTCTAATCACTCTGGCTTGCCTTCAGCAAGAATTCTGTCAAATTAACAAAAGTAACCCAATATTACTTATTAGTTACTTTCCATCTATCAACCAACATCCAACTCCTTAACTGTAAGTCTCTATACTGAGGTGTTTTCTCCTCTATTGTAGTAGTTCCTGAACAGAATCAGTTTTTACCATTTAACTACTGTGCAGCTCTGGGTATTTTGTTTGTTTTGTTTTTGTTTTTGTTTGTTTTGTTTTTTAACACAATCCAAAATAAACAGAAGAAAGGTAAGAAAGGAATGATAAAGAAAGGAAATCAGGGGTACCTGGGTGGCTCAGTGGGTTAAGCCTCTGCCTTCGGCTCAGGTCACGATCTCAGGGTCCTGGGATCGAGCCCCACAATGGGCTCTCTGCTCATCAGGGAGCCTGCTTCCACCTCTCTCTGTCTGCCTGCCTGCCTCTCTGCTTACTCTCTTCTCTCTCTCTGTCAAATAGATAAATAAAATCTTTTTTGTCCCCCTTTCCTTCCTTTTTTTTTTTTAAGATTTTATTTATTTATTTGACAGAGAGAGCTCACAAGTAGACAGAGAGGCAGGCGGGGGGGTGGGGGAAGCAGGCTCCCTGCTGAGCAGAGAGCCCAATGTGGGGCTCCATCCCAGGACCCTGGGATCATGAACTGAGCTGAAAGCAGAGGCTTTAACCCCCTGAGCCACCCAGGCGCCCCAATAAATAAAATCTTAAAAGAGAGAGAGAGAGGAAATCAGTGCAATAGGACATGGACAAAGAGTAGGGGAGAAATTGATAAAGGTTTTTTGATAAAACCTTAGACTGACTAAGAGAGAGAGAGAGTGAGTAATGGAAAGGAATACACTAGTGATATACTAAACGACATGGATGGATCTTTAAAAAAATTGAGCCAAAGAAGCCAGATACAATATAACACAATATACAGAGGGTATTTTTATTTTGTTTTGTTTTGTTTTTTCTTTTCAGATTTTATTATTTATTTACCTGTCAGAGAGAGAGAGAGGCAGACAGAGGGAGAAGTAGAATCCCCACTGAGCAAGGAGCCCCATGTAGGACTTAATCCCAGGACCTAGGATCATGACCTGAACCGAAAGCAAACACTTAACTGACTGGGCCACCCAGGTGCCCCTACACAGGGTGTATTTGTATTTCTATTCTACTTGTATGAAATTGTAGAACAAGCTAAAAGGATCTATGGTAATAGAACCCAGAACAGAAGTTGCCTGATGGGAGAGGGGTTTATGTAGCTAAGATATAAAGTTACTTATGTCAGTACTAGAAATACACTAATTTGTGTGTGGGTTTACATAGATGATATTTTCCAAAAACTCATTGAACTACCTTTATGATGCATGCCTTTTATATTATTAAATTGTACCTGTTAAAAATAAAACAGATGTGACCAGCAAAATCACTGAACTGATTCAATTATAGTCCCTTAAGGGTATGACTCCTAGAGTCTGCTATTCATGTCTCCAGATATAAGGGCACTTGGTTCTAAATGGGCCCTGTCCTTGGAAATAAGCATCCTTGAACCAACTTCTGTAGATCTGCTAGACTCTGCTTGTGAAGGTTGACCCCTCTGATATTGGTCACTGCCCAAACCAAGTCTGACTTTACCACATCCCTTTGGACACAGAGACTGGACTTTCCAGCTTCCCATGGGAATCATGTAAAGTATGGTCTGGTCAGTTCTGGCAACACTCATCTTCACTTGTTTCAATTTTATTCCCTTCTCCACATTTAAATTGTTTAGGGAAAGATGATGGGCTGGTACAGGGGCCCATGGCAAATTGGAAAACACATAGCTACATAAAATGAACAGTCACTACTCGACTCAATCAATTATTGCTATATAAAATAGTCAGTATCGCCAGAATAGTTTAATTATTTGAGAGGTATGAAATCAAGATTTTTTGGTGGTACTTAAGTTGTCTAAATATCTTTCATCTCTAAGTCTATTCACTTATTTAATAGCACTGCTGTGTGATTAAGATATTTTCTAAAAATTCAGTTTAACTACAAGTCATAATAAAGAGGACCAGTAGGGTATGGGTCATATCAAAAATACCTTCATTCTCGGGGGACTCACAGCCCTTCAGAGTTCTAGAGCCTAAATAACACTTGCTAAGTGAACACATCAACCTACTTCCTATGGAGTCTGAACACATCAACCTACTTCCTACTGAGTCTGGCCAAGTGATAAATTGTGCTATCCTGGTGATATTTCACACACTTTAAAGTGATAATAGCTTCTTATGAAGATAGTAAAACAAACAATTCTCCAGGATGAAAACTGAATTGACAACACAGGAACAATATATTATTTGTTGATCAGTAATAGATCTTTGTCATGATTCATAAATCATTCTTGTAAATAAGAAAAGTATTTCACAGTAGCATTTTGAACCTTTTAGATTTCATTCTACATTATCTCATTTGGCCTGTGTACCAGCCCTAAGATACAAGATGTCAGATATCACCTCCACTATTCTGTTGAGTAAATGGAAGCAAAATGCCTTGAAGTTATTGCATAATATTATACAACAGGCCAGAGGCACCCAGGGGAAATTCCTGAGCTTTCAAATTCCCTAATCCAGTAAATGCTCCTTCCTTCCTACCAGAGAGAGCAAACTAGACACCTTCAGGCTATATCTGGCCTGCAGACATTTTTCTGGCTGACACAGTTTTAGTATACACTTTTAAATTATGTGACACAATTACAATGTATAGATTTCACCTCAAAGTCTAAATAAACCTTTCTGTTGGTTTACAAATTCAGGAAATCCTGGTGTGAAATCTGAAATTGGCTCCCAAATGCAGACATAGAGGAGAGACCAAAGAAAGAGCCAGATCATTCCAGATTGAAAGGTGACAGGTTTAATAAGCAAGAGGTTTGTCTAAAGCAGCTGGAAGGCCACTAGGGCTCCACATTCCTCCCGTGTGGATGGCCTCAAAAAAAGCGCCACGCCGCTCTCTCTGAAAATGGCGAGCAGCCCAACACAACAGAAAGTGCCTTCCAAGGAAGGGTGGATAAAAGGGAGGAGCCTATGATTGCTGGGGTCAACTGCCAGTCATGTCCTCTCCATGACCTCCTCCAACTTTCTTGAATAATTAAGTATCTGAAAATACTCACAACTTTTTTTTTTTTTTTAATAGAGCAAGAATTAGTTGAACTGAGTAGTGATTACTTATTTAGGCAGTTTACCTGCTTTTTGATTTGCCATGGGCCCCATTAACCAGCACATTCGCCTTCCCTCAGATACAAATGCATCTGCCTAGATACTCTGGGCATGTGTAGTTTTGGATCCTGCATTAGACTATATTATCCTTTAGACACCTGACTTCATGGCTCAGTTTCATCTCTTTCCTTGTACACTCTATAATTAAGATTCTCCTGACTTTTAGGAAATAGGCACAGAGAATCACCCTCCAAAGCTACAGGTCATTTGGCTCTACATGTTCTATTCATTACAATGATCACTCAGAATCACCTCTTTCTGTGTAGCCTATATGACCACACTTCTGAAGCTCAAGATATTTACATCAAAATTTGCCCATGTTTATATCTTTTCTAATTTATATGATTTGGGCTGCTTTAATATATAAACATCACTGCAGTGAAAGCTTTATGATAGCCACAGAGCTGTATCTTATTTACCTTCCGACCCCAGACCCTCAAGCAGCCCCTACTAGACACCAGAGACACTTAACAGAAAAATGTTGAAGGAACAAAAACTTTCTCCATTACTAGGACCTTGTCATTCTCCATAATTTGTTTTATCAACTTGGATTCACAAATTTTTTTCAGAAGGATGGCATATTTTAGTAGGAAAATGCATAGGGTTTAGAAACAACAATCTGGTCTCCACAGTTTAACACCTTTGTGACTTGACAATTTAGCACCTTTTGTGTCTTTTAAGGTGTCATATAAACAAACAATTTCCCTGCTTTAAAATGAGAATGACACTACTTACCTCACAAGATTTAGTTAGGATCTACAGATAACTTAGAAAGTACTTTTTGAGTAAAGCACTGTGGAAATATGTTATGATAGTTTATGTATCATAATCCCCCACTGAACTTTTCCTAGTATTCTGAGCAGAGTTTGATTCATATATGTGAAAATGCACTTTGCAGAGGCACCTGGGTGTCTCAGTAGGTTATGCCTCTGACTCTTGGTTTCGACTCAGGTCGTGATCTCAGGCTGAGATTGAACTCCATGTCAGGCTGCTAGCTGGGAATGGAGCCTGCCTAAGACTCTCTCACTTCCTCTCCCTTTGCCCCTCCCTCTGCTTCTCATAAAACAAATAAATAAAAATCTTTAAAGAAAAAAAAAGAAAGAAAGAAAAGAAAATGTATTTTGCAGTCTTCGTGTATTTCATCGGTAATTTTTTAAATAGCTCAAGTGAAAACTTTGAACTATTTACCTTCATAACAGAATTTTATTTTGAAACTGTAATTTGTAAAACAACAAATTACCTCAGCCTACAGGAAACTAGCTGGGAAGAAATGACTCCATCCTGTTTTCTTCTTTGCTTTGGCCAATACTGATGCTCATGAGAGAAACTTGACCAGGTGAATCAATACTAAAGGTAAGAAGATTCTCTTCAGTTATTAAAAATCACACACTTTGACTCCTGAATCACAAACTGGCAGGGAATCTACTAGGAGTTTTCCCTGAGAAAATCTCTATATCGTAATCAGAATATGGCTTTGGGCAGCAAATTTAACTTTATTTAAGGCAGTGAGTTAATCAGCCAATTGGGAGCAGGCCCACTTTCCTTGCACTGTAAGATAGACTCAGGTGGTTAGAATTTTGAACAGAAATGGCAAAGAGATCATAAATTAGATGCCCCAGAAAACAAAACACAATGACTTATTTTTATTCACTCTGGTCCTTTCTCCATCACTCTCCCTTGCTCTCCCTGCCTATTCTATCTATCTCTTATGTTCTATTCTTAGTTAATCCTGATAAAGCAAATTTTCTAGGTAATTTTTTTCCCTATCAAATTCCATATCTCTGTCTGGTGAGTTAGTAAGTAGGTCACTTCCACCAATTCCATTTTTGATTCAATTGAAAGCCCCGAGGCTCACTTTCAGCCTCAGAAGATGATAAAGCCCAAGTCTCTAAGCACACTGCGTTACCTCTAAAATTTTTAAGACCAAATATACCACTCTTTGCCTGCAGCATCCTCTCCCCCCAGAGCTCTTACAAACATGCTTCTTTGCCTTCTCAAGACACCTGTGCTTTGACCCATC
Organism: Enhydra lutris kenyoni; assembly: GCF_002288905.1. Classification (NCBI taxonomy): domain Eukaryota; kingdom Metazoa; phylum Chordata; class Mammalia; order Carnivora; family Mustelidae; genus Enhydra; species Enhydra lutris. The sequence goes on along the minus strand of NW_019154112.1, from coordinate 13,612,129 downwards.
TCTTTTCTCCAGTCCATCAGTCCCCTTCTAGGTTCTCTTTCTTTTCTGCTCAGAATGCACCTCCACGTCAGTAGCCTTGATTCCAACCCCACAAGCAGTGTTAGCTTCTGGTCATTCTAACACTGACCTTCAAACTCCCACTTCTTTCTCAATCTAGCTGTACACCTTTTTACCTCCTGGGCTACTGAGCACATTGGGAGGGGAAAAAAACAACAACAACAACAAAAAAAAAAAAACATGTAACTTTTCTGGATTCAGGCTAAGCAAATTTATGGTTTTACCTCAAGAGGGATTTATTTGCCACTCTGCAAAAAATCCCTTTGTTTTCCCCATTATTCTCCTCCAATTCCAACCTCAACACTTACTGTAAACTTGTATCATTCTCCTCAAACTTATTCTCTATACTCTGTGCTGCTTGTCTCCCTAAATAATATAAGCCAATCATCTCTTGGACCTAGAGCTTAATAGAGGATCTGGCTAATTCCCTTCAATTCCAACACTTCTTAACACATCTAAATCCACTTGTTTGCTCCCTGTCTTATTTACTTTAAACGTGTGTGTGTGTGTGTGTGTGTGTGTGTGTGTGTGTGTAACACTTATTTTTCAGGATTTATCAGAATATTGGACAATATATACAAAGGATCAGTCACTCATTATAAGTTATGCTCACAATTTTTAGAACTAACCCCAGAATCATCTTTATTTTGACATAGGTCTACACAAGCAACGGACAACAACAACAAAAAAGTGTTTTGTACATTTTATTCTGTGTGAAGTATTTACATCTCCTCACCCTCATTCAGAGCAAATATTAACTTATTGTGACACATCAAAATTTATTTCAATTTGATTATTACTGTACTTTCTCAGACTTGGATTCAAAGGTATTTAGGAGATATGCTAAAAGAAGTTCATGGCATCTATGAGGCTCCTGAATCCAAATGTACCATTTTGGGGTATATGGGTTCTTAACATAAAATTTATTAAGGTTTAATTTATATATATTAAAATGAGGTTGACCAAAAAAACAAAACAAAACAAAACAAACAATAAAACAAAACCACACCTGTCTAGGTTCTACCACGCTTTCATCCCTTCAAAAAATTTCCTTTACTTTTTTGTAGTCTTCTCAATGCTTGGCCCCAGGTAACTGCTGATCTGTTTTCTGCCATTATAACTGTGTTTTGCCTGTTGTATATTTATGGAATCATATATTATGTGTTCTTTTATAACTAGTTTCTTGCACTCACCATAGTGTTTTTAAGATTCGTTTGTTCCCGTTCTTGTTCTATTCCTGGGGTAGGACCTCTGCTATGGATCAGAAAGAAAATGATGTCCTCTGTGAAATGCAGTTAGTTCCATGTCCTAGGTACTGACATTTTAATTGGCAAAAACAGTTTGTAAAAACAAAGGGACAGAGCAGCATCTATTTGTCTCTCTCTTTTTTTTTTTTTCTTGAATGCCTCTATCTTCTAAATCTTACTCAGGATGCAGACTCTCATTTAAGAGGCAGTTCCATCCTCCAAACTTGGGAAGGTCAACTATAATCAAGATAAGGCTAGGTTCCAGGTTCATGAAGTAGAAAAAAACTCTTAGGGCTGTCTTTATTAAGCTTTTGGAACAAATTTTGGTAATCATTTCTAGAAACTCATATTGTTCAGTTCAGCACATTAACAAGGGATATATAAAAGGAATTTAAGATCCATAGCTTAATTTTCAATTAAGAATGTATCAGACTGGAGTATCCTCTGAAATAAACATATCCCTTGAAGAGTTAAAGTAATGAGAATAAAGATGCCTATCAAATGTCAGGAAACTGACAGTTTAAGAGGATTTAATGATCACAAATAAGGCCAGATTTCTTTTTTTATTTTTAAGTAAGTTGTACAATCAACGTGGGGTCAAACTCATGACCCCAAGATCGAGAGTTGCATGCTCTACTCAGTGAGCCAGCCAGGCCCTGTGAGTAAGGCCAGATAGTGATATAACTAACAATGTAAAAACTAGAAATATCCAGAGGTCATCAAGTCAAATGTCTTCCTCCTAATCCATAAAAGCTGGCATAATCTTATGAACATAAAGGATATGTAAAAAGAAATGATCAATGGAGATTTAGTCCTTCAGAAATTTCCAAGACACTAAAAATATGTTTAAACATTTTTCTTCCTTTTCCTCTGCCAAACTTGGAAATTAAGCATAAAGGAAATAACCTTGAATTCTAAAAGTTAACCTGGAAATTTTTCATTTGCCCCTTGTAAATGATAAATGGTTCTATCAAAAATTAGTTAATCTCATCTATGGCTACAAAAAATAAAATTTAAAAAAAGTAGCCATGGACTGTTTCAGCCTTGCCTCTTATCCTTAATATTGAGAATGCTTCTCTTTGGGAATACTTATATTTCTGATGATATCTCTCCACATAACTTTATTTCCTCTTTCAGCTTACATGTGATAACATTTTAAGGAACTAACATGTGTTATATATTTAAATGGAGTTCAGGCTTTTCTCTATAATTATATTTCTCTTTCCTTCTAAGTCTGCAATATTATTATTAGACTGCATTTGATCTTCACTAGTTCAGTTATCCCCATATTTCTTATTTCACTTCTGAAATTGAAATATTTTTTTATTAAAATTTCCATTTTCTACTCTAAATTAGGTAATCTTGATTTACGTGAAGTGTAGCTCTCATTACCTATGCCAGTAGCTACCAAAGATGCAGTTATACAAAGCATAAAACATGAAGTATTTAGATCTTTCCTAAATAGTTTTTGCAGGATGAAAAACTGATGTTGTGCAACTTCTAAAATATCAAGCTGTGAATGTTATTGGATATCAGAAATACAGTATGTTATACAGTTTCCCTGGCTGTAAAATGCCAATGTTCTCCTGTCTTTGAAAAAGCACATTACTTTCCAATGTTCAAAAAATATTCTAATTATAATCACTGTTTCACAGAGTTTTAAGTATATCTTATTTCTTAAACACCACTAGGAAAGATAATTAAAATATGTAAATGATGCTTATATTCATTTCTTTTAATGACACTATTTGGTAAGGAGCTACATTAATATTAAATATTAAGCCCAAATATTGAAAGTAAAGTTGCTGTTGCAATTTACAAATCTTCTCCCTATATTTTTTTCTTGATTTTAGTTCATAAAGCATTTTTTTCCAAACTAAAATTAAATATGCCCCTGAATATTCAGGTGATTGATCAATAATTAAATTAATTAATTTTACCTCAAACAACATGCTTTCCATCTAATTCACCTCTATGTCATTCTTATTTTTTTAATCATAAGCATCTGTATATTATGTTTTTTTTAATAACTCATACTTTATAGCCATTATCATTTCATCACTTAAATGCTTAAGAAATGATCCTTAGATACTTAAAGGGGATGTTAAATAGACTTTTCTGAGAGTCTCAATTTGGATAAGAATCCAAACCTGGGAAAAATAGATGACTAGTTTCCCAAAAATTTCAAATAGGGGCCTTCCTGAAAGAATGGAAATTTAGCTCATTCCCATCCCACGTTATATATAGGGGAAAAAGGGGACTGGTTTGAGGAGAGGATTGGTGGAGAATTATATGAAGGGAGTTGTCTGTTTTCTGTGCTTCCTCCACCCATCTTGCCCACTACCATTTCAAGTCAACTGATTTCAAGAGAACTGGTAAGTCTTTATATGTGTCTTTTGGTCTTTCACCAGGATAGGGACTGGTGTCTGACACTTTTCAGTGAAAAAAATCTAAAGGTGTGAAGATATTGTGTCTGTCTCTGATGTTAGAGCTCTGACTGTCCTGCACTTTTAACCTTTGGCTGGGTTATATGTATACATGATAAGGAGCTGAGCTGGAGAGTCATCTTGAATGGAATCTGCCCCAAAGCTTTGCAACCATGAATGAAATGACTCTGATGACAACAATCTTTGCAAGATATCCCATTACATGCAGGACCTGAAAAGGGACTCTAAACCAGGAGCCATCACCCATTCAAAGAACAGTGCAATGCTTAAATTCACTCATCTACAAAGTACCAAGCAAAGTACCTTGTGTGTTTTGAGGTAGTATATAAAGCTCTGCCAGAAAGAATTTCCAGAAGCTACAGTAAGATATTATCAGCTAAAATGTTGCTATTTTTCTTTAATCTCCATCCCACTCCCCAGGCTGTCATCTGCCAAGTATGAGTCAGCCCTGAGATTGTGTGGGAAGGAAAAAGGTATTAAATTGAATGAGAGGTATAATAGTTTAAATTATATAAAAATGAAATTGTTTCTTAATACCTCAAAGTAAACCCAAGAAGCTCTGAGATTTGCATGAAATGATGCTCAAGTGTAGGACAGAGTGATCTGATTGAGTACCTTTGAAAGCCACTGATAAAAAGAAATAAAACCATTTTCTGCATTACATCTTGTTGAGTCCAATCCATTCAGTAATTTGATAATGAATGGAAGGCAAGTCAAAAAGTTCTGTTGGAGCTACTTTACATAATAAGGCACCCAAATCCCAAGGATGCTCCACCCATTATAAAACATGCTATGGTTTAAATTACTCAAGCTGTATGACATGGAAAAGAATTTTAAACAAAGCAGGTTTTAAGTACCCATATCCAGATGCAGATGGAAGCATACACTGTACAGCTGGTGGGTCACAAAGAGGCTAGGTATAAAAATACAAATTTGTTAATGCTGTGGAGTCAAATTTTAAAGTGGGTCGTGAGTGCTTCAGCAGTAAGAGTAGGATTATTTTGCTCCTCCTCACTGCCTTTCACTCTCCCTGGCACATTGAGCAGAGTGCTACAAAGAGGCATTGTTTCTAAGGGTGGGACTAGAAAGCCACACGAAAAAGAGTAGAAAATCCCATCTGCTCATAATCAACAGGGTTTATGCTAGTCTCAGTTCTAAAACCCTAAGGCCAGTAAAACCGGACCAGGATTGCAGTTGCTGAGAGTCATACAACTGATATCCAAAGATCTGATTCTGAATGTGATTCATAAGGCCTAGATACAGAATCTTTTTTTTTTAAGATTTTATTTATTTATTTGACAGAGAGAGAGAGAAAGAGAGAGATCACAAGTGGACAAAGGCAGGTCATTGGGGGTGGGGGGAAAGCAGGCTCCCCATTGAAGAGGGAGCTCGATGTGGGGCTGGATCCCAGGACCCTGAGATCATGACCTGAGCTAAAGGCAGAGGTTTAACCCACTGAGCCACCCAGGTGCCCCTAGAATCATTATTCATTGTACTTTCAGCTACATCTACTATCCAAAAAGAACATTAATAATGCTTTTTAATTTTTTTCCCATAATTGTCTTTTTCTGCATGTTCTTGTTTTAACAGAAAGTAAAAAGTGTCACAATGTACTCTCCTTCAGTTCCCTCCACAGCACCTTCTTCTCATCATTTATTACAGCTGCTCTCTTCAAACAACCGGCTCCATTTCCTTAGTAGCTGCTCCTGGTTTCTCAGCAGCATCACATGTTTTAGAACTGTTGCATGAACTTTTCAGTAGTTACTGATGGTTCTCCATATTCCTTCCAAATTCCATGTATCATTGTCAACCAAGGCACAGATGCCATTTTTCTTTGGCATATCTTTTATATTTATATATGTATATAATTCTTTGTAAAAGTGCCCCTCTGCCCTTTCTCAAGGGCACACAAAGTTAGCACATCTATATAGTGTCCCTAATACATTTTCCAGGAGTCATTTATTTATTATCTTGTCAGGAGAGATTAGAAGAAAAAGAAGTCTACAATAATATGCCCATGAAACTTGTTAAAAACACATACATGTACATATGCATATCCATACATGGAATAACCACATATATTTAAATTTCTAAATATATCAATTTAGATGTATTTTATCAACATGCAAAAATAGGGTGCTATTTTTTAATGTTGTTTTAATCTTACTTTCTCATAAGTACGCTTGAAGAGGTAAAAGAATGGTAGATGATAATAAAATGAGAATGTTTGAATTGTGGGTTTTCCACTTGCTTTGGCTGCTATAATTCATTTTCCTGTTTTCTGTAGACATTCTGGCCACTTCTTTCCTATTTCCTTTTCAAGACCATGGTTATAAAAAGGTAAAGTTCTTCCAGCTCAGTCCTAGCCCCTGTCTTTTCACTTTACAGTCTCTCTGTTTATAATCTCATTCATAAACTGGTCTTCAATAACCAACCATGTTCAGATAATTAGCATTTATATCTTAGCACAGATGTCTCCTCTGAACTCCAGACCCATATGTCTAACCACTTGTCTCAAAGGAATTTCAAACTCAATTTAATATTTTCTGCTACAACATGTGGTTCTTTAGTGAGAACTGACTCATACAAAAATGTCATATAGGGAGGTGATGTAAGTTTAATGTGAAAGTCATGTTGGTTCATATGTGATGCTTCCCAACATGGTATGCTTATAGTAATCAGTAATATTCTACTGCATAATTGAAAAGGAAGCTTTAATAACACATGAAGATCTTTTTTAAAAAGGTGAAAATTCTGCAAAAGTGTAAATAATGCCTACTTCGATGGTTTTAAGAATCTCTAAATTTTGCATAGCATTAAGCTGACAGAGCTGTGTGTTCAGATTAAGATTAAAAAGCATTTCCCCTGTATTTAAAAAAAATGTGGACAAAAAATGTGGAAAGCTACACCTGCATCAAATTTTTAATTTTAAAAATTGTCTTTAATAATCCCTTGAAATAAGAAATACAAAACTCCATATTTAAGACTACAAAGGACCTAACTGACAGAGAAGCTGAGTAAAATGTCAGTGAATCTGTAGAAGTTTAACCATATAGGTAATTGTTTTAGAATTGTTTCTGAGATTTTATTTTTTGTGTTTTGCTTACATATTTTATATATGATGAGTGATCTTATGTAATCATTTTATTTGTGGAGTCAAATTTTATTTTTGCATGATTTTGCAATTTGCAAAATATGAGATATTTTAGTAATACATTTGTGCATTATCATAGAAACATCTCTTATGTTAAAATAAAAAATATGTATATGATCTAAGCTATGTCTTCCTAATCTGATTCCCTCTCAGGGTATTCTATTTCAGTGAATAGCACCTAAATAACTTCTGTAGATCCTTTAGAACAACCACTAACATCTTTTTAAGAAGTAATCTTTATCCTACTCCCTCTGTCAACTCCTACATATGTATATTCCTACAAATATATAATTGATTCACTGTATGTATCTCCTCAACACTTGACCTAGTAAAACACTGTCTGTGCTACTCTGTGTGTGTGTGGGGGAGAGAAGTTTGAGTGTTTACTTGATTAAAGTCCATTTGAAAGACCACGAATTTTATTACGGTGAAAGTAGTGGTCTCTGATTGCTTGGCCTGTTTTTTTTACCATTTGTCTCCAGAGTGCCTCAGGCAGTATAGATGCTCAATCAATATTTGTTGAAAATATGTTGAGTGAAGAGATATGAGGGGGAGGAGACAGTGAGGGGAGATGATTACATAATTTTACAACTTTGACTTACTGAATTCTGGATCAAAAATAATAAGACCACATTGGGGCGCCTGGATGGCTCAGTGGGTTAAAGCCTCTGCCTTCGGCTCAGGTCATGATCCCAGGGTCCTGGGATCTAGCCCCACATCTGGCTCTCTGCTCCGCAAGGATCCTGCTTCCTCCTCTCTCTCTCTGCCTACTTGTGATCTCTCTCTGTCAATAAATAAATAAAATCTTTAAGAAAAAAAAAAATAATAAGACCACATAAATGGTATGAGTTTGAAAGGAAAGGTATTTGAAGGCCAATTAATTAATCAATCTTCACATATTAATTTGTTCAATAGTATTTGCTCTGCACCTTTCTAGTCACTGGGAATTAGGTAAAAATATAAATAATTCTGAAATATTCAGATATAAGAGACAATACTAAAAACACAAATACAAAAACACAATAATAAAAACACATAAAAACACATATATAAAAACACTAAAAACACAGAAAATTATTATATTTGGGAGTTTGAGAGAATTTTTTAAAAAAATATAGATTGTGATCTAACAAAGAAAAATTATCAGAATTAGAAGACCCAGATGTTAGAACCAGTTTCAGCACAAACAAGCCCATAACTAATTTCTCTCAAGTTCAGTTCCATCTACTGTAAAATAAGTAGATCAGATATGTGATTGTTAAGTCTTTATAACTTTGAAATCACTAAGGGTCAAACAGCTTCTGGGAAATGGTAAAGGAAACAGGATATTTTGCTAGACCTTTTTCCCAAGTACTTTAGAACAAACCAGGAAGCAGTACTAGACAAAACAAGAGAGTAAATAATTTTATTAAATCAGTGAATATAAAATTAATTGCTGAAATACTACAAAACAGGCATCAAAATGTTGTGGGCTGTAGTTGGGGGATGAGTTGGAATATTAAAGATAATTTAATGTTTAGAAAAGAGGAGGCCCAGAGGAAAAGCAAAGGTAAGATTTTATAGAAAACACTATGTGGTAGTTAATAAAAAACAAATTGCGGGCGCCTGGGTGGCTCAGTGGGTTAAGCCACTGCCTTCGGCTCAGGTCATGATCTCAGGGTCCTGGGATCGAGTCCCACATCGGGCTCTCTGCTCAGCAGGGAGCCTGCTTCCCTCTCTCTCTCTCTCTCTCTCTCTGCCTGCCTCTGTCTACTGTGATCTCTCTCTGTCAAATAAATAAATAAAATCTTTAAAAAAAAAAAAACAACAAATTGCATAGGTAAAACTACGAGCTGATTTTAAAGGTTTCTTGAGCTAGTCACAGGCATTTGTACTTAGTATTGGAAGCAAGGTGAAGAAATCTAAGCATTGAAATTTAAGTGAAACTGTAACATTTATTACATGATGCTCTTAGACCAGGGGCTTGTTTTGAGTCCTGAACAGCCCAAATTTATTTGTTTCATCCAATTTTTCTTGGGCTTCAGACAACCATTTTCAATTTGAATAAACAATTTTAGCTAAAAATATGTATATTATTAAGGAAGCCTTAATACTCTGCCAAGTGCTTCATCAAAGAAATTAATGGATCTTTTCCTTCTAGTGTCCTTGAGTCTGTCACATAAGTGAATTTATCAAGGTGATTGGTATTTGGAAGATAAGTAGAAAATGTTTTTGACAGATGAATGAGTGAATGTTTTAGAAAACCACAGAAATTGTAAGTGACTATTAGCCCTAAATTCAGGAATATATATTTTGTCCATTTGTTTCTAGTAAAAAACAGCTGAGTTTGGGTATGGATGTTTTACAACTCTGAATAACATAGAAAACATCGTGCTAGCAAGACCTCTAACTTTTTCTACAAAACTATTTTAGGAATACTGCATATTTATTGACACAGGTAGGTTTATAGCATTGTGGCATGGTGCATAAAAAGATAAATGGAGGTCTTGGGCCTGCACTGGCTCTTAAGTATTTTTGTTCCACTACACTGTCTATATGTTATTTATTTTCCTCCTCATCTTTTCCCACAACATCTAGGATCTGTTAGGATAAATCTATCACTTTGCCTGTTACACCATTTTGGTCATTAAATGACATAACAGTAGTCCTCGTAATGTCAGGATATAATTACATTTCTGTGGTAGAGATATTTCTATAGTAGAAAGAATTGAGACTTCTGGCCTAAATTTTAGAGGCAGTGGATTAAGTATAGTCTGTTCTGGCACCACAGATACCAGAAGCACTCAAAGCTCTTAAATTTTTTGGTAAAGACTAAAAGCTTTAGAGAAGAGTCATATATCACAGCAGAGAAGATATTGGGTAGCACAATTACCTTCTTTCTTCTTATGTTAATAATCTAATTCTCTAATTCTTTTAATATATTCATGGCAAATGCTCATTTTTACCAGTCTAAAACATATATAAGAAAGTTAACAGTTTTATCTGAAGCAAGAAGTAAAGTAACACTTTGTATATTTTATTTTTACATCTAAATATGCATTATGTTTTTTATCTCTTAAAAATGGTTACAATAAATGTTGCCTAGGAATAATTTTGAAGAGAAATGTGGATGAACTAAATTTAGAAAACCTCAAATCATCACTGAGTGTTCTGAAAGCAAAACTCAAAAAATGTACAAAGATATTACACAATGTAGGAAAAGTGAATTTTGAATCCCTTCTGAATATTATAAAAATATGATACAAATTAATATATCATTTCCTTACAGGCATCTAAAAATGATGCTGAAGTATTTCAGAAAAAAATTACTGGGCAAAAATTTGAAAATATATTTTTGTGAGAAAACAGTGAGAAAGAATTTGTTTAATTTGTGAATTTGCATCACTAAAGCATATGGCCAAGAATGAATGAATGAATGAATAAATGAATGAATGAATGGTTGTATGGATAGATGAGTAAATGAATGAGTGATTAAATGCATAAATATGTTACCTAAAGGTAAAATGGCTTTTCTAAAAGCAAGTTCTGCTTATAACTTGTATCAAAAATCATCTGGGTTACTAGCCAATACTGTCAAATCCAGGGGTCCCCTTTAGAGTAACTAAACAAAAATACTGGAAGACCAAATAAAGAAACTAGAACGGTATGAGTCAAACAGAAATCTTTCAAATCCTTCCTTTGGTGGCATAGGCTTTTCTGTTACTACCATCTCTATGCCCATATATTCTTTTTACCAAACAGTAGAATATAAATCAAATTAGAAAATAGTGTATAAAGTAAATAATAATAATAAGTAATATTGAAAAATGATTAAGGTAGATTTACTGAATTTACAGAAAAGTAAAAATGTTTAAGTAATATAAGATTTCAAAATAAGGGAATACATTATAAATAAATGAGGTAAAATAATAGTATAGGAGCTGACAAAACACTAACCAAAAAAAGGGTAAAAGGATTAAAACTGTATTGGCCCAATTTAGGTGCCTTGTCTGACCCTCTCAGATACAACTGTGCCTCAGATCCTCACAACTGTCTCTGTGGTAAACTGATACCCTTACATGCCAGCATGGGTCCAACACCGAAGTCCAAAAACTGTCCTCCTGGAGTTTGTGGTTCCTCATCTCAATCCAGAGATAAAAATCTGCAAGAAGTATGAATGCTTAGCAAAATCTGAATAGATCTGGAATCCCTGTAACTGAGGTCCCAAACTTTGGGTGCTTTTGTGGTGAGGAATGGTAGATATGTAATATAAAATATAAATCCCATAATGATAGCCAATATTTAGAGTACTACCAAATCAATTTTCTAAGCATTTTACTTGTATTAGTTCATCTAAAGCTTACAACAACCTTATAAAATCGCTATTATTGTTAACCTCATTTTAAAGATGAGGAAAGCAAGGGTCAGAGAAGTCAGGCTACTTGTCCAAGTTTGATTAGAACCAGATAAGAAAATAAAAGAATTAATCCTGCACTAGCTATCCCTAACCTAACCATATTGGTTTAATTCTTGGTGTTACTAACCTGCCTGGTAAGATGTATCCAGTGATTGAGTCAACACTTACCACATTTCCAATTTTGTAAGTTGTATGAATAAGTAATCCAATGTAATAATCTTCCTGACTTACCATCTGGGAGAGATGAACCACATTACATGAACAAGCCCTTATTGTTGATGAGATGGTGATTTGGGAGGAGGAAACCACAAAACTACTATCCCTAGATATGGAAGAAAGGCATGGCTCATCTCATTTACCTTCTATTATGGGTGGGAAATGGAAGATGAGGAAGTGGTAAATTATGGTGTGGTCCAAGGGGAGTTGCTAACATGGCATTCGATAACAACCTGTCCCACTAAGAGAGATGATATAGGCTTTGAGAGAGACCTGCCCAGAAACAAGAGTTAGAGTGTTGTCAAAGGTTAAATGTTGCCACTATTTCACTCTCTGCCTTTGAATCAAAGTAAACAAGTCTCCTCTTTCCCTTCTTCCCTTCTTCCCTTTTACCTGCTGGTAAACAAGCTTAGATAAACCAACATATGTGTGCAGATTAATGAAGACTGGCATAAACTATTTAGCTTACTTGTGAACAGTTGGCTAAATTATCTAGAAATAAAAAAATGTTTACATGTAATAGACCTTAATTAACAAATAAAATTTTAGCTCTTAATTTTCAGGACTGACACTGGGGGACACAAGCATATTTATCACTGGGTTTTTAAGACTAGAAAACAGAAGCAAATACTGAGGTATTCTCTCTCTCTCTCTCCTTTAAATATCTGTTTACTGCATTGTTTTCTCCATAACTTGGCACAAAGTCCTTTTATGGAAAATCTTAATATATTTGCTATCCTGGGTTCTTAGAGAAAATTGTCACTTAGAGATCTCTCTTACTGAAAGCTTGAACATTTTCATTGATTTCTTCTAAAAAGCCTAAGCTTCTTTTTATGCACATTTCTAAGCCTTATATTAAGACCTACAATTTGCCATAGTAATTTGCCATCCAGGATCATCCACAAAATGTCTGCAAACCACCTAGAGAGCTGCACAAATTTTAAAATTCTGATTATGCTTTTTACCTTCAATTTTGCCTTCATCGTATTGCCTAATATCCAAATATTTTCCTATATCCCTTTTATATTTATCAGTCTCTTTTTTCTAGGCCATCAAATATGCCTTCAACCACATTCTTTTATTCCATATTACTTTCAACTTTGCATTTGTTTTCTTGAAATCCATGAATAAAACATCAAATAATTCTTCCATTTTTTGGTACTTTAACTGATAAAATGTTGGTGGATCATAAGAAATAAGTGAACAATTCATAAAATGTAGTCTTACAGTTCCAGGCTTATCAACCTCAGCAGGATTTTTCTCAAGAGTAGAAACCAGGAATAGTACCCTCTGTGGTGAGGTATATTTCTTAACACAGCACAGAAACTCAATAAGTAGATCCGATTCTTAAGAAGCTTTCCTTCTTCAATTTTTATTTGATTATTTTTATGTTGCATTAAAAATTAATCAAAGAACAAAACAATATGTCGAAGACTCAAAAAGAGAAAACTATAAAAGAATTTTAGAAAGAACTACAAGGGGAGGAAGAAAAGTATTTAATCAAAACACTCAGACAAGATGGATAGCAAATCCACCATTGACCTAGTTTCCCCACTTCTATTTTTTTCCTCAGTTGAAGCTATCATCATCTTGCCTCCCAAAGAACAAGCTTAGTGTCTTAATTAGCTTGTTCTTAGTTATCATCTTAAAAATCTCAAAAGCTTTTCCTATGTGCTCTTCTAGCCATATTTTATTTCTCATTTCTATTTAAACTATTTCTATATATTGCATTGACAAATATGGTAGCCTGCATTTAACTGTAGCTCTTGAATAGTATGAAGCACCTCATAAACAAAATGCAAATCAAATATTAAACAAACAATTGAGATTCTTGCCTTTCAGGAATAAAGGTTTTTCTGGCCCAAACAAAATGAGACAAATTCTGTATTAAGTTATGTCCTTCTTAACCTTCATGGCAAAATACTGGATTGCTCCCAACACATGTGAATAATTTATTCACAGGAATCCTATAATCAACACACAAAGTTAAATGCAATGAAAATGATATATCTGTATTCTTCTTACTACTGCTTTTAAGACTACATCACTTCAACAAATTTCCAGTACACAACACAGTATTATTAATTATAGTCTCCCAGAGTAGAGTTCAGATGCTCTCACCATCCCCATCAAAGGTAGTTATCTGAGGAGATAGATATGTTAGTTTGACTGTAGTTGATATTTCATTATGTATATGGATATCAAAACATCATGTTATGTGTCTTAGACACACATAATTTTATTTAGAAATTACATTGTCTTTTCATTATATAATTATGAGAAATATTAATATAGTAAGAACAATAAAATACTAAGCATTATGGAAGAAATTGAATGTTGAATTTGATGAATTTAAAAAAATATTTTGACGTTATTTTGTTCATAATTTTTGCAGCAAAATGTTTTAAATATCTTCTAGAATCTGTAGGATAATTTTATACATTTGTATTTTAAATATTATTGTTTATGAACATTAAAGTTTCTAATCATGTATGTACACATGTATATCTTGATTACTTTTAATTTGGCTGCTTCTTTTTTGTCTAATTAAGATATTTTAAATTGACTGTTATAATGGTAAGGGAAATGAAACAAAGATGAAAAGATCAAATAAGGAAAAATTGCAAAGGGGATATTTATGTGAAAATATGTTGATCTGGAAATCTTAGTAAATCAATTCTCAATATATACTATGTAATATTGGTAAATACGAAATTACTAAAATAAAGATAAGCTTTTTTTTAAAGATTTTGTTTATTTATTATTTATTTGACAAACAGAGATCACAAGCAGGCAGAGAGGCAGGCAGAGAGAGTGGGGGAAGCAGGCTCCCCACTGAACAGAGAGCCCAACACGGGGCTCGATCCCAGGACTCTGGGATCATGACCTGAGCCGAAGGCAGAGGCTTTATCCCACCGAGCCACCCAGGCACCCCAAGATAAATTTATTTTTAATGCATCTCTAAAACAAGCACTTTGTTTAGGTAATCAGTAATAACCTTTTCAAATTCTTTTTTGTATCAATTATCTAATACTGGATAATATGCAATCCCCCAAATTAAAACAATAACAAAATATTTAGCTCATGATTCCGAGTGTCAGCAACTTGACCATAGCTTTACCTGGATACTAGTTCTAGTCTCAACTGAGCTCATCCATGAATCTGCAGTCAGTTGCCAGGTTGTTTAAGGAATGATGTTTTGTCAACTGAAATTTTTCATCTAGGCCACAGAACACACAGAACTATTTGTGCAACTCATTTTAAATTATCCCCAAAATGGTATACAACTAATACTCTTTTAGGTGCATATGAAAAAAGTAACTCATTCATACACTGGATGCTTTAGAACATTAGTATATAGTTATTTGGGGTGAAAGCCTGAAAAGACTATAAAGAGTTCTGAGCTGGGGTAGACCTCTCTGCTCCATTTGATAACTCATCTTCTAGCAGACTACTTGATTAATTGTTGGAGGGGCCTCAAACAGAAAAGAACACAGCAAACTCAATGAACACTTATATTATATATATATATTTTTTTAAATGTTAAGATTTTATTTACAAAGCTTCTTTGTTGTACAGAAAGTAAAAATGCTGTTACAGTCTCGGTGCAACTGGTAGCCACAGACAGTCGGCTCACCAATCACAGCTCCCCGCGCTACAGCAAGTCTGACACGAAAACCTAACAACGCTTACAATTTTGTTGGGGTGAAGTCCCCAAGCTTGGTGGTGAATTTCCAAGAGGGGCTAAATGGAAGAAGGTGGAATGTCACAGGAACTATTCTTTGGCTCTTTGGGTGGGTGGGTGTCCTGGGGTTTTTATCACAGCTACCTTTTTTTTTTTTTTAAACAGCTACCAAATCCATATGAGCAGTCCAACCAATACCGAACAGTTCTTTCTTTGCAAGTTTTTGGGGTCTTAATCATCTTCTCCTTCATCGTCTGTTTCTCTCTTCCTCTTTTCACCTTTCCCACTTTCTTCTCTTCTTCATCTTCATCTTCATCCTCGTCGTCTTCATCTTCATCAAATTTCAAGCCTCTGCTTGTGCCATATTGGTTACTGTCCCATAGCCAAGCCCTGGATAGTACAGGAGTGTGCTATTAAAGAGCATAGCTACAGAGAAGGGTGTCAGGTTGGTCAAAGGAAGGAAGGAAGGAAAAGAAAGATAGAGAGAGAGAGGGAGAGAGAAGAGAAGGAAAGAGAAGAAAGAAAGACAGAAAGAGAGAGAGAAAGAAAGAAAAGAAAGAAAGAAAGGAAGGGAGGGAGGGAAGGAAAGAAGGAAACTACATTGTGCGTGTAAACTCCTAATAGAATAATCAAGCAAAATTAGGCTGTTGCTTGATTTATTTAGAGAATTTTTTTTTCAGTTCTTCATTTAACTTCAAAACAATGTTCCCAGGGAAATTCAACTACTTAAAACAACAACAACAAAGAAAACACTTTTTTTTTTTTTTAAGATTTTATTTATTTATTTGACAGAGATCACAAGTAGGCAGGGAAGGGAGAGAAAGAGAGAGAGAGGAAGGGAAGCAGGCACCCTGCTGAGCAAAATGCCTGATGCAGGGCTTTATCCCAGGACTCTGGGATCATAACCTGAGCCAAAGGCAGAGGCTTTAACCCACTGAGCCACCCAGGCACCCCACAACAAAATGCTAATTTTTTCATGAGGTAAGAAGTTGGAGGTAGTAAAAAGGAAAAGATGCTTCTAGTTGGTTGAAAACTGAGGACCCAAAACAGTGCATTACTAACTTATGTGCTTTATATCCATTACATGTAGTAGATATTATATGAAATAGTTATTTTGGACTGCATTTAATTTTTTAATTAAAACTCTACCTAAAATATGTTCTGATCCCTGAGGGGAAGATAACAGAAAACTACATTTTTTTTGGTGGAGGGGTTAATTCTGGATGATGATGGAAGCTATATGGTCTAGCCCTGCCTATTGGACAGGTGGAGGAAGCTGCTGCTTATGGGCACACAGCCAAGAAGCTGCTACAAGGTGAGGATTGTGTCCTCATGGTAAATCCTGCAGAGATGGCTGAATAGAGACTGGACAGGAGTCAGATGGGCAGAAATTGAGAAATTGATACCCGGTATATTAACGATACTTATTCCTAGGACACAATAAAGACTCAACCTTTGGCGAAATGAAACATGTACTTGGATAGGTTACGGATCACAGAAGATAAAGTGCATGTCAGAATTAGCTGAAACTTTAAGTGCCCCAGAGAGAAGCCTGCCAAGGATTTTATTCAGCCTTATACTGTTGGAATACTCTGTATGTGGTCAAGCAACAATGTACCCATGATAAGATGGGAGGAAAGGGAAAGAGAGGGAGGGTGGGAGGCAGAGATGGAATAACAGTACAAAAAGAGCAGAAGGAGTAAGCAGAAGAGAAAAATAAGGAGTAAGAAAGAGGATAAAAATAACAAAGAAACTGAAGTAATTTACTTTTTGATGTTTGTAAGGAATTAGCCCACAACACAATTCATCTGAAACCTTCTTTAATTTTAACCCAGAAAAGATCCAAGTTTTGTCTTAGATAATTAGTGGATATTCATGATAAACTCTGAGTAAAAAGATTCACAGAAATTCCAGCTGAATTATTTAAGGACCAAAGCACGATGACGTAAGGCTCACTGGAAGAAATATCTTTCACTGAACGCCACTCCACAATCTGTATCTGTTTTCCTGGGGGCAAGAAATGCCCACAAATTTCTCAAAGGCATTTACCAGCTTTTCTTCTCTCTTAGACATGCATTTGAATATATAGTTTTTCTTTACCCCTTCCCTTGAAGTAAGCTAATTTTAAACTTTCAGCTTATGGAATTTGTCAAGTTAGACCCAAAAAGATGTGAAACCTTAAAGTATCAAAAATTAACACTTCATGTTTCCTACTGCCAGTACTCAGTATCATACATTGTCAATTAAATGATGTTTTGCTTTTTTCCCCTCTCTTTCTTAAAGATGATAGTACAAAAGAAAACTCACAGGTATATTTATTTAGATTCTCAGCAGTGAGTGCTTTCCAATATCAATTTCTTTTTAACAACTGGAGGTATGCAGCCTCCAAAAGCAGCATTTACATTCAGCTAAAACAACTGAAGTTATTTCCAATAGTTTTCAACACAGGAAACATTTTTAAAGCACCTGCCTGATACTCTAGTAAATTGAAGGGCTAATATGACATGCATTCTTCAGTCTTAAAACTTTTATTGCTTGTCCGCTCATGCCAATGTTTAGAGTTTCTTCCCTGTAAAACATAGAAGGTAATAACAAATTGTTAAACCTAAGAAAGAAATTCAAGGTGAAACTGGACTGGAAATTCACCTTCAATTGTCAGTGGCACCAATTTTTTTTTAATTAGCAAAATTTTAAGAAAATATCATTGATATGCTACTAAGATCAGATAGCATAATTTATTATGGTGACCAGACACAGCAAGCTGTCAAGGTCCTTGTGGTTTTAGGACCAGGTCAGAGATCAGCCCTACCCACCACAGTTCAGCCCTACAGTGCTGCCATAACCACAGCTTGCAGAAGCATGGAAACCACGTAGCAGATTTGCGCTTAAGCTCGTTGATCTGACACAATGTAGTGTAACAGTTGAATGAGAAAACTTATTTACTGGTAGTTCGTTATGTTGATTGTTCTATTAAACTTTAAATGCAATGATCCAGGTGACTCCCAAGTGACTGTATTGTGCTTGAATCATGTAAAAGAGCTGTAAACCAATAAACTGTAGTCTCAGCAGCATGGCTGGACCCTCTGGGTCTCAATCTTTGTGTCTCTTTCTTTCTTTCTCATTCCCACCCCAGAACTCAGGTTTCTCTATTCAATCAAGGCTGGTTCCTTGACAATTTTTCATAATCCTCTGTATCATCCTATTTCTTTCACTGCCTCTCATTTATTTAGGTCTTTGGTTTAAGCTTAAATGCATCTTGAGCATTTCTGATTATCATTCACTATTACCCACATTCTGTGGCTTTCAAACCATTTTGTTCTCCATATCTTTCATTCTTTATAGTTGGACTACTAATGGATGAGATCCCAATCTTACTATTTAGCAACTTCTTAGATCATGTGGGATCAGGTTTACTTTTCTACTATGGGTTCAGTTATTTTTTTACTTAAAGAGAAATAGATTTTCATTTTTGAAGAGGTGAGTCCTAGCTTCAGGTGACTGATGGGTCTATAGGTGGCTAAAGTATAGGGCATCTGGGTGGCTCAGTCAGTTGAGCATCTGGCTCTCAATATCAGCTCAGTTCTTGATCTCAGGGCTGTGAGTTCAAGCCCCACCTTGGGCTCCACACTGGGCATGGAGACAACTAACTCACTATCTAAATAAATAAATGCTAAAATATAGCTAAGGAAAGGGATTCAGAAATATCCTGACTATAGAAATTACAAAGATTTCTTTGGTAAATCAGATATACTGTTTTGGTTTTTATTGTTGTTGTTACTTGTTTGTTTTCTTTCACTACTTTTCTTTGCATTCTGAAGTTGGTCATTCAAATCATCATCCTTTCTGCTCAGTGTTCATTGACCACTTAAAATTTGTGGTGCAAACTCTTCTCCAATAACTAGAAAATAAAGAAGGGTCAGTGAGTTATTGTTTTGCCTGGGAATCTGAAATTGTGTTTTGCCAATCACAAGATTAGGTTCACTTCACTGGTGAATATAGGAGTAAAGATTTATAACACCAAAGAAAAGAGGGTGTTTTAGGAGGGCAATGGGTGATACATTCTCTGATTTTTACCATTTGGCAAGATGTTACTTTGTTTGATAGGGCATTAGACTGAGGACTAGAGACATTTTCCTGACAAGAAAGACTCAGGGTATACAACCTAGGCATTCAAACTGTTACAGAGTTTTGTATGTACAGCCGTACTTGGCATTAGAAACAGAACTCTTGTGCTGCTATAATTTGCGTTATTTATGTTTTAGGTCTTTGAACTTAAGTGTTCAATCTGCCTGAAAAAAACTGAAAAAAACTGAAAACTCTTCCTGATAAAAACTGAAATATATATATATATATATATATATATATATTTCCCCCTCCCCCAGAAAATTGTGCTAGTCACTTCATTTTCAACATTATCACATTCTCATCTCCCTTGAAGAACTCTGGCCCTCAGTTTCAATTTCCACCTCAGAAATATATGGACATTGGGAGGGATAGGGGATTTTAATATGCCAACATAGAATGTTTGTGTATAGGCTGGGCCAGAGGTTTTGAGAGGCAACCAGTCATGTTGCTGAAGCATAGGGAAGAAAAGTTAAACATCTTGCCAGATTTATTCATTCCCATTGGAATGGAGAACTTTGGCCCTCCTCGTAGCTTGCTGTATTTCCAGCTAGACCTTGGTTCACATTCATGGGACATGTAGCTGTCACTCATACAGCCACCACTCAGTCGTTGGTGACAAGCTTCCATTCTGATCCCGTCCTAAATGAGAGCAGTCTGTGTCTGACAGAGCCAAGGAAATTGGTGCTCTTTCTTCTAATTGCTTGCTGCTTCGCTGGATGGAGTAAGTACCATAATGGGTGGTCAGCTTACTCTATTTTTTTTTTCCTAGTGTTCCAAGATTCATTGTTTAGGCACCACACCCAGGTCTCCATATAATACATGCCCTCCTTAATACCCACCACGAGGCTTGCCCATCCCCCATCCCCATCCCTTCCAAAACCCTCAGTTTGTTTCTCAGAGTCCAGTCTCTCATGGTTCATCTCCCCCTCCGATTTCCCCCAATTCACTCTTCCTTTCCTTCTCATGTCTTCCATATTATTCCTTATGCTCCACAAATAAGTGAAACTATATGATAATTGACTTTCTCTGCTTGACTAATTTCACTCAGCATAATCTCCTCCAGTTCTGTCCATGTTGATACAGAAGTTGCGTATTCATCTTTCCTAATGGAGGCATAATATTCCTTTGTGTATATGGACCATACCTTCTTATCCATTTGTTTGTTGAAGGGCTTCTTGGCTCTTTCCACAGTTTGGTGATGGTGGACATTGCTGCTATGTGGGGTACATATGGCCCTTCTTTTCACTACATCAGTATCTTTGAGGTAAATACACTGTAGTGCAATTGCAGGGTCATAGGGTAGCTCTATTATTAATTTTTTAAGGAATCTCCACACTGTTTTCCAAAGTGGCTGCATCTACTTGCATTCCTTCCAACAGTGTAAGAGGATACCCCTTTCTCCACATCCTCTCCAACATCTGTTGTTTACTGTCTTGCTAATGTTGGCCATTCCAACTGGTATAAGGCGATGTCTCAATGTGGCTTTGATTTGAATCTCACTGATGGCTAATGATGATGAACATTTTTTCATGTGTCCGTTAGCCATTTGTATGTCTTCTTTGGAAAAGTGTCTCTTCATGTCTTCTGCCCATTTTTTGATGTGATTATCTGTTTTGTGAATGTTGAGTTTGAGGAGTTTTTTATAGATCTTGGATATCAGCCCTTTGTCTGTAGTGTCATTTGCAAGTATCTTCTCCCATTCCGTGGGTTGCCACTTTGTTTTATTGACTGTTTCCTTTGCTGTGTAGAAGCTTTTGATCTTGATGAAGTCCCAAAAGTTCAATTTTGCTTTTGTATCCTTTGCCTTTGAAGATATATATTGAAAGAAGTTGCTGTGGCTGATATCAAAGAGGTAACTGCCTATGTTCTCCTCTAGGATTATGATGGATTCCTGTCTCCCATTGAGGTCTTTTATCCATTTCAAGTTTATCTTTGTGAATTGTGTAAGAGAATGGTAGAGTTTCATTCTTCTACATATAGCTGTCCAATTTTCCCAGCACCATTTATTGAAGAGACTTTTTTCCACTGGATTTTTTTCCTGCTTTGTTGAAGATTATTTGACCATTAAGTTGTGGGCCCATATCTGGACTCTCTACTCTGTTCCACCAGTCTATGTGTCTGTTTTTGTGCCTGTACCATGCTTTCTTGGTGATCACAGCTTTGTAGTAAAGCTTGAAATCAGGCAACATGATACCACCAGTTTTGTTTTTCTTTTTCAACATTTTCTTAGCAATCCGGGGGCTTTTCTGGTTCCCATGCAAATTTTAGGATTGTTTGTTCCAGCACTTTGAAAAATGTCCATGGAATTTTGATCGGGATGGCATTGAAAGTATAGATTGCTCTGGGCACTATAGACATTTTAACAATGTTTCTTCTTCTGATCCATGAGCATGGAATGCTTTTCCATTTAGTAAATTATGACCAAAATTTAGATCATTGGATATAAACATCTTAACTTTCATTGTAGGAAATATTTCACAGAAAAATAAGACTTTATTCTTTACAGTTTGATTCAAGACATTTCTGAAACTTAATTTATTTGTACAATATGTTAATCATCTGATTAAATCCCCTATTTCTTAAGGGGATTGGTTGCTGCCACATTGTGATTTATAAAAACTATAAATATATATATAGATAGATAGATATTTGATTATTCAAATGACTGAAATATATTTCGCATATATGTTTGATCTTCAGCTATAATTCCTGGCTCACAGCTCTCAAAATCCTTGGAATTTCCCAAGTGTCTGGAGAGACATAGGTGTCTTTTGTTATGTTAATAATTGGGTGGTTTTTGGAAAGCACCTAGGGATGGAGGGCTGGTTGTGGATGGAGCCAAACATGTGATTAGAGGGATAGGACTTTCAGTCTTACCCCTTGACATTTGGGAAGGGAGATGAGTTGGAAGTTGAATCAATCACCAACGGCAAACAATTTAATCAATCATGCCTATGTAATGAAGCCTCTATAAAACTCCAAAAGTTTGGAGAGCTTCTGTGTTGGTGAACAGATAGAAGTGCTGGAAGACTGGCAAGCCTGGAGAGGGCATGGAAGCTTCCAGGCCTTTGCCCATGCCTCGCCCTAAAAATCTATTCCAGCTGGCTTCCCAGAAGCTAAATTTGTAACTGATATATTGTTGGTTTCTAATATACAGTTGTTTAATAATTTTGAGCTGGTTAATGAATTTTTGTGTATACTTCTTCAATTACCATTTTATCTACCGGATTTTTCCTTCATTTGGTAATATTTATAATATCTGACAAATTATACTTTGAAAAATTCATTTAGTGATCATTCTGCTTCAAATTATTATCTAGGGAAAAACATAATTCCAGAAAGTATCAAATTTTGTGTATGCTATAAATTGTATCAGAAATTGAAGTTTTTACTCAGTTGAAGTCGATAGTAAAAATGCATTTATTTTTCAAATTATTTAGCACCCAGAATGTATAAAGCATGATGTTAGACATTGTGGTTAAAAAAAAAAAAATACTGAAATAACAATAAACTCATGTAGTTTCTTCTAAAAATTTGTTTGAAGTAACTTGAGACATTTTCCAAAATACATATTAAATTTTGCTTATTTACTCAGGTAAATTTATACATACCAATCATGATAGCTTTATTTATATACATGATACAGAAAAACATGTTTGTGTATTCTGCTTATTTGTTCTTTAGCACAGTGCCCATTGATGTTGTCAAAAATAGATTTTACATAAAATCCCTTTATATGAAAAGAGATAAATATTTTACATTGTATTTCCAAATTATCTAGAGAGAAAAAGCAAAACTCTGAATAAAGTCAATAATATTGAAAATTCAGGTCAAATCTTTTGCTACTGTAAAAAAAATTCATTTGAATGACTTTAGCTTTCCAGAATTCCTATCTACATTTCTCTGAATAAGAACCAGTTTTATAGTCCCCCTCCAGTATTTTTATGATCAATTTTGAAGTTAACAGTATTTTTTTCTTGTTCACATGTGTAAAAATTGCCTAATAATCTTGCTTTGGTTGAAATGTCTAAAGTTCTGTGTACCTACATAGTTTATCATTTTTTAATAAAGAAAAACTGATGTATGAATATATATATACATCTATATATGTATGTATATATATACACATTTTATAGGTATAAGTCAATTCTGATGTATGAATATATCTATATATACATATACACATTCTATAGGTATAATTCAGTGCATTCTATTTTCTGTATCTATATTTCTTTAAATGCACAATTTAAAAAAGACTTGGAAAACTAGGATATGAATTCCATCAGAATAAGAAAATGAGTCTAGAATTTTTTTTGAAAATTTAAAACAAATAGGCAGATATGATTAACAAATTACCCAAGAACAGAAGTACAAAGTATATTTATAACAGAATTATAAAAAAAAAAAATCTACTAAACTATTCTTACCTGTCCATAGGTCTTTTGAATGATTTTTCCATGGTCATAGTGCTTGTAAATAGTCCTACAGTACCTAAAGACCCCAAATTCATCAGATTCTCCTTTAAAATTTTTAATTAAAAGACATAGTATGGGATTTTGATAAAGAGCTGTGCTTAAAGCTAAGAGCTATGACTATGTATAAAATAACTAGTCATCCGTAAAACAAAGGCTATAGAGAGAAGGAACACACTTAAGTTTTTAACTAAAAAAAGAGAACATATGGATAAAGAATAAAAGAAAAGATTTCCTGGAACCTTCTTATAGCCACCTTTGATATTCCCATGAAACCCAGATGGTCTTGATGTTGGTGAGTTTCTAGCATCTCTAATGAATTCAATTCAGTGTGGTAGGTTGAATAGCTTTTGTTCTTTGAGGCTGAAAGAGCTATAAAAATCAGATGTTTACCAACGTTCTTCTGAACTTTCTCTTCATAAGCTTTGGAACCCTAGGAACCAGTTTCATAGCACCAGCAGTGAAAAACTGAGTATTGACAAAATATCAGTTGATAAGTGGATAAAGATTTTGTGAATAGTTTAGGAAAGCTAATGGAAATGGTAAATATGCCAAATATTGCTGTTACCACTATCCTATTTCAATTGTATTTTCACTTCACTCCTAAGTTTCTGGCATCTGAATTTATTTTTTCTATTTTAAAATTTTTGTTTAAAGATTTACTTATTTATTTGGAAGAGAGAGAGCATGCATTCACAAGTCATGGGGGGGGGGTTGGTTGTTGCGGGGGCAGAAAAAATCTCCAGAAGACTCCCTGATGAGCATGGAGCCTGCCACTGGGCTGATCCCACGATTCTGAGATCATGATGAAAACTGGAATCAAGAGTTGGACACTTAACCAACTGAGCCACCTAGGCACCCCTCTACTGTCTGAATTTTACCTCAGACATTAATTTGAAGTAAGAACCATCCTTTTAATGTTTTTAAGAGTGTTACATGGGTTGCAACACGGCAAGTTACATTCCAATATCTCTTCTTACTTCTCTCCTCAGAACTGGCCCATGGACATCTAATTAGAAAACATTTTCCTCCCAGCTAGTGATGAACTTGGGTCTAAGTTCCAGCCAGGACAATGTGATCTGAGGAATGGAGGCAAACTCAAAGCCATATGTTTTAACAGGAAATTGCTTGTTCTTCATTCAAAATGGGAATGTGTTACCAGTAGTGTGTGGACCATGGTAGTGACATGATAGAAGGAACCAGAGTGCCTGGATGAACTCATGGATGACCTACATCAAACTTATCACCTCTGACCACTAGATGAAAGAGTGATAAGCTTCATCTTCCTTGAGCCACTATATTTTGAGCTATCTTAAAAATTAAACAATTTAGTTAATTGCTCCTGTGCTTCAATTATTTTCGCACTAAGCACTGAATTTTTACTAGAATAAGATATCACCAAGTATTTTCTGCTTTCACACAAGCCTAATCTTCTACCTACAAATATGTTTTGAAAGCCACATGGTATCTGGAGTTTAAGGATGCATTTAGCTTCATAATTCAATTAAATTAGGTAAGTACACAGGTTATAAATAAGAGTTCATTATTTGTTATAAAAGAAAACATAAGTGAGTAATAGCATAATTTAGTCAATCTTTATAATAATAGTACTAATTGAAAATACTTGATACAGCACTTATATAAGCCTCACAACAAAACTGTGAAAATTTACTACTAATAATAATGTTGTACAGATGAAAGATGTAAAAAATAAATAAATAAAAATAAAAAGTGGTAAGTGGTTGAGCTAGGATTCAGATCCAGCTGTCTGATTTCAGAAGACATGTCCTTCAATACCCTGTGCTCCCTCTCACTTGGCTACACTGCTTCTCCCCATGCTAGTCTCTCTATCCCTACCAGCATCCTGCAAACTAGCCTCAGGAAATCTTACAACATGGCTATCGTCACACAACATATACATCACACTGTCAGGATTCCCAAATTGTGGCTGCTTTTCCTATGTTCCAGTCTTTCAGAGGATCTGAGTTACCAAATGAAAGACAGAAAACAGGTATAATTAGATTCAGGAAAAGTGGTCATACAAGGTCTGAGGACAAAGAAAAATATTTACAGGAATACCTAGGGCAACCATTGGAGGGTCTTATTTTTTTCTTTATTTTTTTTCAAACATAAAATCTGCATGTATGATTAATTTATTGCTGGATATGTGAAGACTCATAAAAATTGATGCGATATGGACAGGCAGCATCAGACTTTGTCCTGAATTGCTTCACTTTCCTATTCTTTCTGCTTCATACTTCCTTACTTTCATCTTTTAAGTGGGGATAACAATATGGCTTTGGCATTGATGTCCACTTTAGATTGTGAAATATTCCCGATATAAAATATGGTATAAATATTTACACATGCAAAAGAAAAATGTCTCATATATATGATGTATTAATATGTACTAATATACTGCATATATAACTCTTATTCATCCATTTTTGCATTTAACACAGGAATCTCTTATTAGTAAAAACACTACTTCTTCCCTCCAAATATGACTAAGAATAAAAATATATATATATACAAATATAAATATAATTTATCTCTGCATAGATGAGTCCAAGCATTTCATATTATAATGAAGTTCAGGGCTCTCACAAGATTAAAATAACAAAATTATAATTTATGACCTAAAACTAACAGGAAATTATTGGCCAGTATATAATAATATCCCAAAGCTATCTGGGCTGGGAACACAAGGATATTAAGAGGGTCTGTTTTCATTCTATGAATTATCACCTTACTATATCAGATTAATTATTAACACAGGAGCTTAAATTATGGAAATACTTTAAAAAATTATTTAAATAAAATAGTAGTAGATTTATTTTTCCCAAACATGTTAATGTCAAATTATAATTAAAATTCACTAACATTTTTTGATCTATTATAGACTTAACTTATACTATAATTAGAATACTAATAATATTACTTTAAAGGGCAGCTACATATTTTTGTGTTTATAATTGATTTGTATGAATATTATTATCCCCAAAGAAACAAAATCTTAAATGAATGTATTAAGATATATAATGTTACCCCCAAAGTGATCTAGAAAATACAAGTAATTTATCTTAAATGTAAATAAAACATTTGATTAATGGGTATAATAAATGATAGCATGCCAAAATAAAAATCACATGATTAAAATATGGTCTTAAAGATGTGTCTGCTGAGTCCTATCTTTCAGGAGAGACAATTTCACCCATTATAGCTATTGTTACATAATTGAATCATCAATTCTATGTTTGACTTATGTGCATTCTGATGGGTTATTTTAAATGGTTAGAATAATTTTAGTTCACAAAATAATCAATAAAATGTTGATACTAAAGTTTTTGCCTTACAATATAAATTTTAAAAATTAAATTAGGCAACTACCCTGAATTTAGCAATGTCAAGCATTGGTTAAAAAGCAAAAGTGGTATGGATTCAAAGCTAGCATATTGTACACAAATAATCAGAGCAGGCAGAATAGTTCATAAACTCACATTTGCATGCGACTATCCGTGAAATACATTTAACTCGTCAACTAAATATACATGCATTATATGATGTGAATAAACCTAGGGGCTCTTGTCACAAATTTATGTTACAGGTTTCTCTCATGATCTAAAATTAAAGCATTCCTGTGCAACCTTTCGTAAGTGGAAATGATGCAAAGCAAAGAAGCAATTACCATTAATTTATATGAAAAAAAAATTGAGTGTTCCCAGGGTCAAAATAATAACCTCTCAGGCTTCTCTGATACCCACTAATAGATGCACTAAATAAATCAAAATTAAGCACAGGTGCTTACAGGGACAGTTCAAAGCTATGGCAGATTGGTGCTGAGATGCTGTGTGTAGTTCCCAGGGAAGGGGCTTGGCAGTGCCACTCTCCTCCAGGGATGTGTGCTGTCTCTACAAAGTTTCCTTGCAAAAACAAATTCTGAATGCTATTTTCACTTTTTTTTTCCTGTTTAATAAAAGCAAAAATTATCTTTGGATTTCTTTTGGTTAGTGAAAACAGGTGCTAATGTAAGTCTTTTGTAAAAGCGATGTGGCATAATGTTGACTTTTGAAAAGCAGGGGATACCTATATAGGATGCTTAAAATAATATATGGAACAAGCCAAGACATAAATAAATAAATACATAAACATTTATTTACATAGGTGTTTGCTTTTAATTTTATTTGAAGCTTAAAATAAGAAACTGTGTTATACTATTCAGGCATGTTATTTAAAATTCAAGTAGAATAAGCATTAGAAAAGCATGTATTTACATGAGGAAAAGAAAATCACAGAATGGAGTTGGAAGAGAAAAAAAATACATGCAAATCATGATTAAATTTTCCTATGGATGGAATAATCATTAAACAAAACATAATCAAAATGTAATATTGAACCACAGTTATTAAAACAGCTAAAAGGAAAAAAAGTAACTATTAGATTCCTTGCAATGCCATTTTCTGTAATTTTATGTCTCAACTTAAAAATAAATACTCCTTTGTGAAGTGAATATGTCTGTAATTCACTTCATGATGCCTCTTGAAATAGGAATAAAATAGAAACATTCTATAAGATGATTTCACCATGTTGTAATTTTAGAAGACTAAACTTTTAGGAAGGCTACAACTAAAAGAAAAAAAAATGTAGACTATCTGGAAAAGTAAAAGTTCTTTTGAAGAGATTTTATTTGAGTTCTCAACTTATTCATTTGCATAAACCATAATTCAAAAAATATTATGAACTCTTATTAGAATTGATCTAAAACTGCTTCTCTCTCAGTCTTATCTTTTCTCTCTGTGTGTATATATATGCATACACACATTTGTGTACATACACACACATGCATACATGCAAAGCAAGTCATAGTGGGCACCTGGGTGGCTCAGTCCATTAGGCACCTATCTATGGATCAGCTCATGATCCCAGGGTCCTGGGATTGAGCCCCTCATCCAGGACTGGGCTTCTGGCATCAGGATCCTTGCTTGACAGGTAGCCTGCTTCTTCCTCTTCTGCTCCCCCTGCTTGTGATTTCTCTCTCTCTCTCTCTTTCTCTATCAAATAAACAAGTAAAATCCTAAAAAAATAAAATAAAATAAATAAAAGCAAGTCATAGGTATTCTTTCTTTCTTCATAATATGTATATACTCCACTACATGCTAGAAATTCTATGTTACCTCATTTAATCTTTAAACAACCATTTAATCTACATAAAATTATTATCCTCCTTACACAAATGAGAATAGAGGACCTCAGAGTAGATATATGGCATTAGGTTAAAGTCATGTAATAAAACCTTTACTAGGACTAGTGTGGTATAATAGAAAACAAATGAGTTTTGGAGGGAGAATTGCCCTCATTTTGGTTCCTGGCTTTTCACATCAGTGTCCTCTTGGGTTAGTAAGTTAATATCTTTGGACCATATTTTCCTAATTGCAAAATTGAAGTAAAAATTCTTAATTTAAGTAATTACTCTGAGGATTAGTATCAGGCACATACCAGTTGTTTATCATGTGACATTATCCCAATATACAGCTAATGGCAATATCATCTGTATTATTATGTAATTATTACCCATAACATCCATGTGCATATTATCTACTATAGCTGTGTTATATAAAATAATGCACACTGAACCACAAACACATCTCTTTTCTTTAGAACATGAAATTAGTCATTTTAAGTTTTGTACTAATTCAGTGGAAATATTTGAATATTAATTTTCATACGAAGTCTTGTAAATTCTTTCAAATTAATCCATTGGACACACATCTTTCTAAGGGTTCATCTTTAAAGAAAAGTTGTATAATTTGTTTGGCCTTGACTTTCATAATAAAGTTACAACAAAATAATGACTTGAAAAAACAATTGAAACAAGTAAATCAATTTTAAAATCTCCTCCTCTGTATAATTAAAGTCATCTCCCACACTGTATTATAATAAGGAACAGAACCGTCCAGAGATAAAAGAAACATGTTTAAGGTTAAGTCATTCATTGAATGTTGATGGCAATGTCAAGATTTCTAATATGAAGCTAAACTCAATCTAATAAATTAAATATGGCCAGAACATTCATTATAGATGCCTGCATAAATAAATATATATTTTTCATAGCTGTAACATTAATTTTGATGTGAATTTATAATACTCCTTAAGGTGTTCATTTCTAACACGAAAAAGACAAGAGACACAGAATTTCTGATCAAAGGGTTTAAAGTAATTCTCCTGTGTCATCTAATAGAGTTTTAAAGATATATATGGCAAAGTTTAATTTAGAAAACTTGTTTTTATATAAGAAGAGTTACAAATATGCTGTGTCCAGTCATTTCTGCACATTGCAGTTAGAAATATAAATATGTAAATCGAACACAAATGAGAAGATAAAAGACTAAGGGTCTCTATTCCATACAAAGACACAGAAGCCAAAATTCTGTTGCCAATCTTCATGTTTTCCTGAACCCGCAGGATATCTAATTGATTTCATGTTTCACATAAATAAATGCAGTCCCCACTCATGGAGGACTTTTATGTGTACTCTCTAAAGTCATATGCAATATTATAACAATTACAGGAATAGTGTATATATGCAGCCAGTATGTTGGTTAACTATGCTCATTGTCAAGCAGATTGAGAGGGGCGGTGTACTAAAAGATTCGCGTTTGTGGTTTCACTTTACTTAGAATCCATGCTTTCGGGTTCTGGGTCTGCACACCAAACAAATGGGTCAGTTTTGGATTTAATTAGTACAGGCCGTGTAACAATTAGATGTAAATATTCTAAACATCAAAACTTAAAAACAATTTTTATAGATCTAATACAGCTTCCATTTATAAAAGTCACTTTTCGTTCTTTGACAGAAGAGTAGATGAAGAAAATGACTCTCCTGTGGACACTTTCTAGATTCTCCTGTGGAGACACAGAATCTAATTATGCTGTAGTTTGCCTACTGACAGAGCCGGTCTGTGCGCTATCATCATGATACTGCGTCTGTAAACCACCAGGTTCATAACATGATTTGCCTCACTAATGTTTTTCTATTTCTGTTAATTTGTGATAAACTTGAGGGTGATGGTGTGTTTCAGGCTGAATTCATTATGACAATGTCTGGAGTAAACTGTAAAAATTTAATACATGTGTTGAGATGAAACTTTTTTTAATGAATTCATGACTTGTAAGCATCTATTGTGTCTATTGTGACTAAATTATTTTGCATAAACATCTACATACACAAAGCCACCAAATGCTGATGCTATGCTATCAATTCTTCTATTTTTTAGTTTTTTTAAATTTTCTTATTACTGCATTCCTTTGTTTGTCATAAGGATTGCTTAATGTTGTCTGGGCTCTAGATGCTTTAACTTTGTAAGAATGAAATAAAATGGAAAGAAAAGGAAGTGGGAAAACAAGTATTTGAATTTTCTATTTATATGCTGCTTAAATGATCTACAGAAAAAGTAAAAATATCTGAGGGAGAAGAAGACATAGATTTATTTTTTCAAAAATGATTTACATTTTCCTTCAATTATGTAATCCTATATGTATTTCAAGCTGATTTTTTAAAAAGGTGGGATCTCATTCTTTCTGAAAGGGAACTTAATAGTATTATTTATGAATTTTAACAAAGGAGATTTTCAAATAAAAGAAAATTGTTTGGTAGTACTCCATATATAAAATAATAAAATTTTGCACTAAATGAAGCCCAAATGAGGGCAGGGATTTTTCTCTGCTCTTTTCACTGCTGAATCATCCATACTATCAGAGCAGTATCAGGACTGTAGGTCCTAATAGCAGTAGGTAATAATAAATATATCTATACCAAATGAATTGTGAGTGGCCATAAGGCAGCTGTGTAAATAGTAGTTTGTGTCCAGATTCCATGATGCAAAATTTCCACTACACCCATCACTAGTCAAACTATATCTTTTACAGGGGATAGCATGTTAAAGGACATTCTCAAGCTAAAGGCATCTAGATAGAGTGGTAATTAGCTGTATTGAGACTATTCAAATGAAGAATAAATAACCTTGAAAATATGTACGGGAAGCTGAGAATTTAAATTCAAAATATTTTTAAAGACCAAGCTTAGAAAAAATAAAAAGCAAACTTAGAAAACAATACATACAAAGCAAACTCGGGGACGCTTGGGTGGTGCAGTCAGTTGTGTGTCCTATTCTTGATTTTGGCTCAAGTCATGATCTCAGGGTCATGGGACAGAAACAAGTTGGGCTCTGTGCTCAGTGTGGAGTCTGGTTAAGACTCTCCCCCTCTCCCTCTGATCCCCCCCCCACCAAATCTCTGTCTCTCACAAATAAATAAATAAATCTTTAAAAAATAATGAAAAATTTAAAAAGAGACTTACTCTCTGCAGTTGTATTCTAAGAGTTGGATGAACACATGAAAGATACAGAAATAGACTACATATCATGAAGGAGCATTCGACAGCCTTAAACTGTTAACAAACAAAACAAACAAACAAAAAGAACACAAAAATTTCATCAGCTTCCATCAGTCAAGACAGCAACATATCTTACTGTGCAGTAATTCACTGTTTGTGTAAGTGAGCCAGTTTATAGCACAGGCCTCATAACACGTTGGGTCTTAAACTTTGTAAAATGGAATGTGCCTGTGGGCTTAGACTTTGCTATTCATTAAAGATTTTCATTCTTATTAGAAGAAAGAGAGTTATAAAATATAATGTCCCCAAACTCCCCCTTTAGATTACGAAAATGAATACTTTAATCAATTAAAATAAATACCAAAGGGTTAATTCTTTTTTTTTTTTTTAAGATTTTATTTATTTATTTGACAGAGATCACAAGCAGGCAGAGAGGCAGGCAGAGAGAAGCAGGCTTCCTTCTGAGCAGAGAGCCAGAAGCAGGTCTTGATCTCAGGACCCTGGAATGGGCTTGATCCCAGGACCCTGGAATTATGACCTGAGCCGAAGGCAGAGGCTTTAACCCACTGAACCACCCAGGCACCCCTATACCAAAGGGTTCATTCTTGACTGCCAGAATGCCCTTTAGGCTTGCTTCACAGGATGGCATATGAATGACCAATCATGCATTTTTAAAGGCCAACAGTGAAATAAAGATTCTATTGCTTTAAAAAATGTTTCTAGGGTCTACTTAAAATGGGGTGCATTGTTCTTCAAGATTTTATTCTTCTCAGTAAAGAATGAAATCTCAATTGATTTTAAAGGGAGAACAATGTCCTAGTAGCAAGAATATTAGAGTAGATAGGAGCTTTCATTTTATTCACAACTTTATCAATTGTTCATTCTATCTTTTGGGAAGTTTTTTAAAAATCTGGCATATTCTATACTATATTTATAAATTTTAATAAGATATTTTCCCACATAATCAAAACATATTTTCAATGTAAAAACAAGTTTAATATATTTACAAAATATTTGTTATTTCTCTTTTTTTGTTGTTTTCCCCTTTTGAATACAGTAGACTATTTTCACTTAGAATGTTCTTGAACTAGTTCATACATATTAAAATAGACATAGATATAATTTTTAAAATTATATACACCAGGGTTGCTAAACGTTTCTGTGGTAGGAACGACACTTACCATTCTCTTCTCTTTATTTGCTACTTTCACCTTGTCTTGCTTTAATATAACTCTTCATGAGAGGCCACATACCATAGTGGTTAAGGATAAAAACTCATCAATCAGACTGTTCTGTGAAGACTCTTAACTTCACAGATGATGAGTAATGTGACCCTGGCAAATTTATGTACTATATCTGTTTTCTACATCTGTATCTACTGTATTCTTTGTACCTGAATTGCCTCATCAGTAAAATAGGAATAACAGTGGAATAAAATATTAATAATAATTAATGATAATATCTCATATGGTTATCTTAAGAATTAAATACTTAAATTTTTGGAAATCACTGTAAAACGTGCCTGGTACATAGAAAATATTCAATTAGTGATACCTAAGATAATTCTTTAAAAAGCTCATTTATCCGTTTTTTTCCCCTCTTCCACAAAGTATACGTAACATTCTATATACTGTCACATCAAACATATCTTGAAATTACAGTATTATTACAAAGTATACAAGTCTTTATTTCTCTCTTATTGACCTTTATCTCAGACTCCAAATAGTGGTTCCAGATCATCCTTCTTTTGTCTTCACTGGAACGGCATCTATTGAAGAGGGAAAAAAAAATCCAAGTCATCCTGTAAAGTAACCAAGATTCAGAGTATATCAGATACAGAACCCGCATCCAATCTGTCTGTGGATGGAATGAGAAAGAGGCGATAGGAACAACACACTCCTGAAGTTTTGTCTAGACTTTCTTTAAAAGCTTCCATTTTTTAAGAGTATCATTATTTATCTTTTATCATGAGCAGCGTTAGAGTTAGATTTAAATTACTTAAATGCCTTTGGATAAATACAGACATTTTCTCTTTGTTTCCTGACCTGCTCTGATTCATCTATCAAATCTTTCTGTTATACTGGGAGAAAGTGATGGCTTGATGCAGACAAATATAATAAATTGGGAGTTTGGTAAGACTCCTTAGGCTCCATTCACAAAACAGTTTTAAATACAAGTTTCCTTTCGGGGATTTTTTTGTGAGTATAAAAGTTTAGATATTTTTAGAGTGGATATATTTTACATCTAGAATATTGAAACTTTGTAGAAATGTTATTTTCTAAATACCAAATTTTTCAACGTGTAAATCTAAATTTAAAATTCTTAGTCCTTTGCCATATGGTTATAAGATGTTCAGATACTGTTCTTCCTTTTAAAAACAAATAATTATTCGTTTATTTACTGAAGCATCACTGGAGCTATATTAGCTGCCAAGACTCAGGTCTCAGTTGTTACAAAGAATGAGGTAACCAGCCTCCAGAAACTCCGATAATCCAATTCACGCTCTCCCTCTGTCTCTGTGTATTTGTGTGTGTGTGTGTATATCCATCTCTGTGTGTCTCTGTCTTTCTGTCTCTCTCTGTGTCTCTTCTCTCTTTGTCTCTCTCTATATTATATAAGTATATATAATCTATATAGATCTATATAGATACAAATACCCTTTTCCTTTCTTGGTAAAGTGGGATTTTTTTTTTAACCTCTATTTTATTTCTAGATTCTTCTTTAAGTCTTGGTAATTTTTTGCAGTTTGAATATGATATTCCATGGTATAGATTTTTTTTAACATTTATACCCCATAATGGTCTCTGATCTCCAGGATCAGTATTTTGCTATCTACAGTTAATTTTGAAATGCCATCAGCCATTATCACTTCAAATATTTCTTCCACTCTATTCTCTCTTTCTTCCCCTTCCAGTGTTCCAATTACACATGTATTACACATTTTGTAATTGCCCCAGAGTTTCTCAATATTCTGGTCTTTTTTTTTCCTCTCCTTTTCCCTCTTTTCATTTTAGTTTGGGAAGTTTTTATGACTTATCTTTAAGCTCACTTACGCTTTACTCACCTGTGTCCAGTCTGCTAATGGACCCACCACAAGGCTTCTTCATTTCTGTTGCATTGTTTTTGATTTATGGCATTTCCTTTTAATTCTTTTTCAGAGTTTCTCTCTCTGCTTACATCATCCTTCTGTTCTTATATGTTGTCTACTTTTTCCATTTGAACCCTTAGCATATGAATCATAGTTACTTTAAATTCTCTCTTATATTCCCAATGTCACAGTCCTTTCTGAGTCTGGTTCTGAAACTTGCTTTTCTTCTTCAGACTTTTTTTTCTTTTACTTTGCTCTTTAACATAACTTGCAATTTTTTTTTTCCCCCAAGCCAGACATTTGGCACTGAATAATAGGAACTGAAGTTAGAAGGTCTTTAGTGTAAGGTTTTAGGATAATACAGCTAAGGGCTTGGTCTACGTTTATCGTTTAAAGCTTGGACTATGCCAACCCAAAACATGCTGCTTTAGCATATCGATTATTTTAAGCTGAAGATACTTGAGAAATAGAGCAGGAAGGGCTCTATGTCTTCCCCATTTCTACCTAAAAGCAGGTCAAAATATCCCCCATTAGAAATAATGCCTTCCTTGTACAAAGAGCAGAGGGCCATTCTGATTACCAGAGATTCTGAGCCCATACTGAGGTGAACCTATATAAACAAGCCTTATCTTCCATTAGTTTCCCTGTATATTTCTCAATCGTTGTCCCACAATTTACTGCCCATAGCCCAAGATCCATTGTTCTGTCATGTCCCTGCAATCTATTGCTTTTCGTATTGTTAGGGTCTGTGATCAAAGGAACGAGACTGACACAAAGCAAAAAGTCAAGCAAAGCTTTATTCGCGCCAAGCATCAAAAATCAAACGGAGCAGTCGGGGCCGTCTCTTACAAAGAGGCAAGGATGACCAGGACACCAACCAGGACTATTTCCCTTACCCAATGACTCCCCCTGCCCCGAGGACGACGCTCCTGATGGCGCTGCTTCCTGTTGAGGCCACTCCCCGGTGAGGCTTATGACGCTCCAGACAACTACCCTGACGATCCTGACTCCCAATGATGCTGCTCCCGACAACCCCAACGCTATCGCTACTCCTTCCATGCCTCACAGCCTAACCTTCATAGAGGTGGTTGAGCCCCGCCCACACACAGCTGGCCAATGAAATTGCAATACACAGGGAAAACTGCACAGTCATGCTAGGTCAGCAGTACAGGTGACCAACTGAATTTCAATTTACCACAGTAAATATATGAGCACCCCACTGATTGGATGTCTCCATGCAGCCTGGCCCACCCCTATATCCCGGGTTTGCAAGCAAGTTCCTCCCGGAGGGGTGGGGCCAATCCAAGCCCACAAGGAAATGGCTCCCTCTGGCCAACCAGGCCCCTACAGTATGAAGACATATGCAATCTTCCAGGCCTAACAGCTTCTTTGGGTCTCCATTTCTTTTATGAGGATTGTTATAAACACATAAAAATGTTAAATAAATTTATACATTTACTCCTGTTACTCTGTTTTATGCCAGTTTAATTCTTAGGCCAGCCACACAACCTAAGAAGAATAGAAGGAAGGTTTTCCTCCTCTTACACAAATTTCATGGAATTCAAATACCTTTTAGGTTCTCATTTTGCCTCTTTTCCTTAAGTACTCCAACTATGAGAGTATGAATATTTCAGTTCTCAAAGCTATAATCTACTATCATTTTAGTGGAACCCTGTTTGTCTGATAGTAAAACGTGAGGGAAGTAACATTATAGAAGTAACCCGTTCTATAATTTTATTAAAACCTAATCTTCAATGGACCCAGCCCATTGTGAGGGAAGTAACACATTCTATAATTTTATTAAAACCTAATCTTCAAAGGACCCAGGTCTGTGGATCTCCAACTGTGTTTCTCTGATGGTTTAGAGGCTAAGGGAAACTACATTTGGAATAGGCTCCAATTAGGGCTTTTTCCCTAGATTATAGGCCTTGATTATAGAAACTGCTCCATATGTTTTTCAGGACGAGTATTCTTCTCTCCCTGCCAGAGACAAGAAGTGATCTTTTTTGAATCTTCACCACCAAGACCCTGGAAATCTTAGACATTAAACCTACCGAAGTTTTGAGCTCTCCCAAGGCCATAGTCCCTGGAGCTTTCCACTCTCCTGTTTATCTACTCTCACTCTCCAGCAGTTTCTCAAAATTACCAAATTTCCTAACAGTTTATGCATCCAGCAGCTTTCCTCCAAGGGGGTGGATCTCACATTCATCTCTGAATTCACCCACCTCCAGAGGTTGTAGTTTGCCCTGCAGTCTCAATTCTCTGGAAGTCTTTGATTTTTAGTCTGTTCATTTTATTTATTTATTTTATTTATTTTTATTTTTATTTTTAAGGTCAGGAATGGTGAGTTCTAAACTCTTCAGAGGTCGGAGCTGAAATTGGAAATTAATTTTTTATATATTTGATAGAAACAAAAACAATCACAATGCTCAAATCCACTGAGAAGTATGTTAACTAAAAATATTTAGAAAAACAATCTTTATTCACTAATTTAATTTTTCATAGTATGTTCAAAATGTCATGCTATGTATTATAGAGTTAAGAATGCAATTTTTTTTCCTGTATTTTATAGAGTTTTATCAGATATTTTAGAAATGAGACAATTAATTGACTCATTGGCTATTGACATTGGCTCATTGACAAATAATCAGAGTAGAATAAATTATATTCTATGGTCTATCCATCTATCTATCTATCCCTCCCAGTCTCCTAAGAATTTGATAATAAAATATCAGAGATTCCCTGAAGTGATAGTGATTCCCTACTATAGTGATACAATCTAACATTTACAGGAAAGCAAATTAAACACTAAAGGAATATTCATAATTATCTCTATTTATTCTACTGAAACTCGAGTAGTTTAAGTTATGATTAGTCAAGCTAATTAACAAATTAAAAATAAGTAGAGTGGTCAAATAAGCAGTGTATAAGTATTTTGAATCGTTTTTATGATAGTTGGAAAAGAACCTAGGGCATTGAATAATTATGCATTCATTAATCCATTGATTCTGTATTGTTTTGCAAAATAACATAAATTATATACTTTGTCCATTTTTTACACATTTTCAGATACAAACGATAAAATTTCACACTCAATATTTCTGAAGTTTTAATTGTACCTTGTATCAGCATGAATGACCTCCTATTGCTTCTTGCACTTTGCCAAATCGCATAATAATCCTGAGCCTCTTACATGAAAGAAAGTTCTTCCAAGATTTATAAGCTCATGACCTGCTATTGTTCTTTTCAAGCCACTGTGACCTTCTTGGTTCATCATTCATTTAATAAAATGAATTCGCTTTTATGGTGGTGCTAAGTCTCTGTGTTTAGAAAACCAGTGAACTTTTCTCTCATAATAACAGTGTTTTTACAAGTCTAGCCCTCTTAAAACTAAAATCGGTTGAGAGTTTTTTGCATCTTTTCCTAACTGTAGGAAAGTGAACATCATCAACAACTAGTGCCATCTCCAGTTTGAAATTTTGTCAAGTGGTATAAAAGCTCAAGATATACTTGCATTTAGTTTTGTGGGTAACGTTAAGTAAAATGTCATTCACTGTCTATCAAAGGACATCATCCATAAATGCAAACTTCATATCACAGGAATATTTATAGTGAGTCTCTCAAAGACTATTGATACTTTCCAGTTATGTTATGCAGAGTTGTAATATGGATGTTTGTTGTATATCATTGTTTCTGAATGTGTGTGTTTGTTTATCTTGTTCTTCCTAGCTGCTACAATGTTCTTACTGTTTCTATAATGTTTTTATCCTCTAGGCTAGAATTTTTATCAGCATTATGTGTGTTTAGACATAAAAAGTAAAGTAGTCTGCAATGTTCTTTGCATCCCTCTCAGACAATATTTCTTCGATACAAGTCCTAACTGAATAAAAAAGGAAGTTGTCCTGAAAAAATGTTTCTGCCAATTTATAGACATTATGGTTGACTGTTCCCTTGCCCATTTTGACTGATGTGTATATTGGGTTGCCATGATAGTTACACAATGAACAGGTAGTAGTCTTGCAAAATGTTTATGAATATACATAAAGTAAATATAATATATCATACAGCCACATAATAATATATTGGATTTAGCTTGATTAAAACTAGGGTTTGCTTTATTAGGAATAATTTTTGTGAAATCTAAAAGGAGAAACAATCTTGGAGACCTTCTAAAAGGCATTGAAATTGACCTGGGAATGCATTATTTCAATTTGGTCTTAATAAAAGTGATTTCCTAACATTTTTTTCAGATTCCCAAAGTCAATACACACTTCTGAGAAAAAGAATATGTCCAAGTTATAATTATTTCTCAATGGGGACTAAACTGGGATGAAAACTTCGCTTTGGCAACATAGCAAGTAGAAAATGCATATAAAGAAAAGTGAGCAGTTAACCATAAATTTGCCTTCTCCAAAACCAGAAGGTGATCTGACAGTAGAAATAACAGCATATGCTGATTGAGAACCTACACTGAATCAGGCACTGTTCCATGTAAATAGTTCTCAAAACCCACTCTATAAAATTAATACTTTCATTAGTCCCAATTTATAGATGAAGAAAATGAGGTCCAGTGTTTTCAGTAACCTTCCCATATCCTAGGATATAGTAAGTACAGTACAGATTTTAAGCTCATTTATTCTGAGAACCTGAAACTCATACTCCTTGTCTAATGGCTAATGAGTGCTACGTGTGAAATGTTTGCATAGTTCATATAACTTTTTAAATAAAGCCAATGGGGAACAATATTTCTCCAGTTATAAAGACAAGAAAACCAAAGTTCAGGAAGGATAAATACATTTTACCAGGTATATCTCACTAGGGAATGGCACAGTGAGGATTTGACTCTGGTTTTACTTTACTCTATAGTCTATGTTCTTAACCCCTTTAGTGATTACCTTTATAAAAGGTGTTCTCTTGTCCTCAAAGATAGTTCCAGGGCAGTATTTACTTTCTGGTAGTATAATGACCCAATCGTCTCTTATTTTCTTTCATTCCTCAGCTATCTGTTGAAGCTAAAGGTGTTTTAAAACTTGTATCTAATTTGGTATATCTTTTCATGAGTTATTGTGTACTGTTTCCATTTTATTCTTCTAAATAAGAAAATTGGTGGCTCTGGTAATACATTCATTAATAATACTATTATTATTTGAATTGTTATTTGTAGTAGCAGTAGGAGTGTTACTTTGGTAATTATCAAATGATACAAAGTAGAAAAAATGATATGAATAAATTTGAGCAAGTCCAGATGTTGAGAAAAATTATTTTAAACATTAATATAATTTTGAAAGCTAAGCAATCTTTTTTGTCCTCTATTACAGTTTCTAGAATAAGTGTTAATGATTAAAATAATGATTGAGTTCATGGATTTAAGCATGATGGTGTGGCACAAGCCAAGACTAGGTTTGTCAGCTAAGAATACAATATTTTGGAATATTATCGATTATAGTTTCCAGGACAAGAACACTTTATACATCATTTATTATTCTTAGCAGGAATTTTTATAACCTATATGTCAAATAAATGGAAAATTTCATCTAACTGAGTACTTGTTGACATAAGTGTATACTACAATCAAACTAGATTCTATCACAATTTATAGTGAAGAGAGGTTCTGGATATGAGAATTAAGGTAAGTCTTAAAGCAGAAGAATGTGTTGGCAATAGTACAAGGGAGAATTTATATTTCATATCTTTTTCATGTAGCTATTGATTGTTTGAGAAATATTCTTTCCTACACAGTCCCAGAATCCAACTTGTCTTCCTCCCATTGCTTTTCAGCTAGCTCCATCTCGGGAGGCAAAATAACTTTTAGGAAAATCAATGAGAATAACGCTAATACTGAAATTTTTACCACCGTACTGGCTTCCCAGGTGCCTGGACACTGATATATTTCAGCAGGTTAGAATATTAAGAATTCTAGTTTTACAGGCTGGAATTGTTTCTTGTAATGTCCCAGTGAGGTGGAAAGTAGGCAGCCTTCCAAGTCAAATTTGGAGTGTTACAGAAATGTAGGATTGCAGACTTTTGCCTTATACACACACATACCTCCAAAAAATCTGTTAGAATTGTGTATATCTGCGTGAAAGTGTGGTCCTCATTAGATTCTTTTTGGTGTAGATATTGAAAATATGGATCTTAGGCCAAATCACTTTTCTATAGGATCAGAAAACTGAGTTTGACATTTCAGAATATTTATTTTGTGTAGCACCTTAGATGATGAATATGTTGAC
Source organism: Enhydra lutris kenyoni (assembly GCF_002288905.1). NCBI lineage: Eukaryota > Metazoa > Chordata > Mammalia > Carnivora > Mustelidae > Enhydra > Enhydra lutris. The sequence goes on along the minus strand of NW_019154112.1, from coordinate 13,570,620 downwards.
TTAGGGTTGGCAATCAAGGTCATTAGTGACTTTCAAATCAGTCAAACACAGATTAGAGTGGATACTTTGCCACATATTACTGGGAGTCTTTGAGCAAGGTAAGTGACCCAAGTCCTAATCTTCATTATAAAATTTTGAATATAGTGATAACTTTTTTCCAGCTATTCCCTTGAAGATAAAATGGGATATTGGGTAAGAAGCATACATACTACAAAGTATACCATATGAACGATCAGTAAAAATATTATTATTATTATTATTATTTTAGATATTGGGAGAGCTGAGGAATATTGCTTTCTGATCAACTGAAAGTCTTGGAATGTGTTTCCTAGTACAGTTGGTCTTCACATCTACAAGAAACTCCACCATACATGTTTTCTGATAAATAATTTCATTTTTCTTTCCTCTCTTTTCACATTCTGCCAATTTGACCTCTGAAATAAATCTCCAATTCTATCCATTGATACTGTCCTACCACACCAGTCCAAACCAACTTGCCTCTTACTGGGAATAAAGCAATTGCTTTCTAAAGAAAAACATGAAGTCTTTAAAGTATAACAAGACTGAGTCTCCTATTATGACTATTAAAAACAAGAGCAAAAACTCCAAGGTGAAGTTAAAGAAAGAAAAAGAGAGAGAGAGAGAGAATGAAAGAACAAAAGAGACCTCAATAATACATTCTTTAGAAAAATAGAAAGTCTTGCAAGTTCTGGTCCTTGCCCATCCTTCTAGCCCCATCTTAGAAAATATGCTCACTGCAGATCTACTTCCCAGTCTTGGTACACTTTTTTTTTCCTTCAGATATGCTTGATTGGCGTCTCCCTCAGGAATATGTGTATGCTGTTTCTTTTGATTATGAGTTCACACTCATAACTCTCTCATGTTTCTTGGCTACCTCTAACTAGATTTGTAGACCTTTACCCAAATTTCACTTCCTCAAATAAATAAGTCCTAATTACAATTTAAATCAAATTCTTCTGTAGTACTTCCATTTTTGTCTCCTTGAAACCCAGATGTACTTGTTTCTTTCTAACATATACCACTTTTAAATATATATTTATTTTTTAAGAACTAGTTCAGCCTGTTTATTTAATGTCAGTATCCCTTACAACACTTATGTCATGAAGACATAAGATTTTTCTGTTTTGCTTTTCAATATCATCCTCAGGATGAGCATAGCCTTGAAAACATTAGGTATTCATTATGTGATTCTCACCTGAATAAATGATAGGACAGTTCAGATACCCCTTTAAAACATATATTCCCATGCTGGCCCACTTGGTAATCTTTATTCAAAATCAAAAATTTTTTTTTAAGTTCCTGGGAAGAAATGTAGCATAGTCCCATTGTTATTATCTTAATAAGAAACAAGAAAAATTACAGAATTTTCAGACCTTCAGCCTTCATGCTTTCCTTTGGGCAACACTTTTTTAGATGTTGACAGCATAAAATTGGTTCAGCACTCAAGTCTTCTTTCTGTAGATTATTTCTATAGATAAATCAACAGGCCTAAATATTTCTTTCCTTTAGTAAGTACTATGGGACAAGTAATCTAATTACTCCAGGGACTTTTTTGACATTAAGTGAGGCAATTTAAGAAATCAATAAAAATATTCACTTTCAAGATCTCAAAGTATCTTGTATTTAAATCTTGAATGCTTTGTTTATTACTTTCTTTTTCTTTTAATTTCTTTCATTGTTTGGAATTTAAGTACAGATGTTTTTTATAAGGCAAATTATTAGTGTTTTTATGTGATTGTGTCCATGATGGTATAACAAAATTCAGAGTCCTTATAGATACACAGAAAAAAGTTGGCTTTGAATTTCTATCATCTAGGATAGTTAAAGTATATGCTAAGTATTCTGCACACATTTCATTCAACCATGAAATGTCCCCAAACAGGTAATACTATTATTCACATTTTACAGATGAGAAAATTGAGGCTTAAAGTTTAATTATCATGCTTAGTATTCAACATATTCAATTCATTCATTTATCTTCCCATTTATTAACTCATTCAAAAGTGCTAAAGTCATATAAGTAAATAAAACAGAGGCTTCATATCAATCTACAGAGAAATATTGGAAACATAAATACTAAATAATTATATATAAAATATTGAAAAGGGTTATACAAATAAAGACATATAAATAATATACAATAATATACAAATAAAAACATATAAATAATATAGATAATACAGATAAATGGATGAGTAAAGATACTGGAAAAGCTGGGCTGTTTCAGAGACTGTGTTCAGGAAATTTATTTTGAATTTTTTCCCTTTCCAATAGAGATTTCGATGAAAAGAGAAAGTGAGCTATGAAATTATCCAGGACAGTGGCTTTCTGGGAAGAGGAACAGAAAGGGCAAAGTCACTAAAGTGAGAAAAAATTTGGCAATTAAAGAAAGTCAGAATGAGCTGTAAGTGAGCACAGCTAGTGAAGCATGCAATGACAGCAGCTGGGGTAAGAGAGACAGTCCTTCAAAATCTAGGTCCTCAAGGCCATAGAAATGTCTTTAAATATTCTCCAAAGCTTGACAAATTTAAATAGAGGGTGAGTTCTGAGCCATGAAGAGTCATAATCTTTTCCTTTCTAATAACAGCTTTTTTTTGAGATGTTATTGACATGAATTTTACCCTTTTAAAGTATGTAATTCACCAGTTTTAGTATATGCACACAGTTGTACAATTGTCACCGTGATATCATAATTAGCACCATATATTATAATATTCTCATCGTCCCCCAAAAGAGTGCAGTACCCATTAACAGTTATTCTCCACCTTCCCTCTTCCCCCAGCCCTTGGTAACCACTAGTTTTCCAGTGAAATTTATATATGTGGCATATACATATGATGATTTAATGTCTATCCTCCCCACTAGACTGTGAGAGTCATAAAAACAAAGAAAATACTTGTCATATAATAGTTATTCAATAAATATTTGTGATATAAGTAAATGGATTGTGCAAAAAAATACTTCTTAAAATATTATGGTCAAATTTTAGTTGAATAACATCCTACTAGTCACATTCATCTGCTACTAATTTATGGAGTATTGTGTCGTCTATTGGAGTTTTTTAATGCTACTTTCTTAAGGAGTATTATATAGTCCTTGTGCATTATACTCAGATCTCAAGTAAAGTAAAATTTCAATTTCCACGTAAGATTTCTCTTTCTCTGCTTTAGTTGTAACATTCGTCAGAAGAATAATAAAAATAGCTTTTTTGGTTTTTCAAAAAATGACCATGGTGGTTTCATGGTGGTGTGGTTTCATGATTTCATGATTATGAATAAAACACACTATAAAACACATTGCAGAGAGAATCAATTATCATACAGTTTCACTTACTTGTGGAGCATAAGGAATAACACAGAGAACATTGGGAAATGGAGAGGAGAAGAGAGTTGAGGGAAATTGGAGGGGGAGATGAACTGTGAGAGACTGTGGACTCTGAGAAACAAACTGAGGGTTTGGAGGGGGAGGGGGGGGGGGGGGGTTATGTGAGCCTGTTGGTGGATATTATGGAGGGCACATACTGCATAGAGCACTGGGTGTGGTACATAAACAATGAATTTTGGAACACTGAAAAGAAATAAAATAAAATAACACATTGCTTTCTTAATATATTCATAATTTCTTATTTTCTGTCAGAATTTAATGTAAATTTTTCCTTAGGGTCAATTTTCAAAGTAAAAATATTGTTTTAATATTTATTTCTTATTTATTTTTGCTTATTAAATTATTGACCATGTGATGATGGCTTCAGAAAGATTAAAAAGAGATAAACAAAATGGAAATGGGTTACGCCCACTTTCTCACTCAGTGACATGCTCCTGCAGGCTATCCTGCAGCAGACATAAAGTTAGTTTGGGTTTGTAGTAAAATGAAATATTAATTTATACTCTAGACCTTGAATTTTACTTGCAAATAGTGAAAACCATGAATATCACATACATGAATGCTAAAGTTTACTGGAGAAGTAGAAGACTCAAAAGCCTAAAGAACCCATTGAAGATGTTTGGGTTAATATGAAACACAGCGATACTATAGAGGACCTAAAGGTAGGAGTTACTGCTTCTATGTAGAAATACTGACCCAATATTACTAAATATTTTGATCTTTTTAAGACAAAACTGGAAATTCAGATTACTTAAATGCGTACCCTCCATCTTAAATGTTATCAATTAATTTAAAAATATCAGCATATATTTCTTTTTTCTAAGGCTTTGTTTATTTACTTGAGAGACAGAAAGATAGCTGAGAAAGCACAAGCAAGAAGGAGAGGTAGAAGCAGCTTCCCTATGAGCAGGGAGCCTGACATAGGGCTCCATCCAGGACCCTGAGATCATGACCTGAGCCGAAGGCAGACACTTAACCAACTGAGCCACCCAGGCGTGCCCCAGCATATATTTAACACTACATGACACAAACACTCCGTGACAGTTTTGTACTGTGGGTGAGGTCTGTATTTTCTTCTTCTACTTTTTTTTTTTTTTTTTTTAACTTTCAGTGGTATGGCAAATGAGTCACAGTGGATGAGAATGCAAAAGGTTGTTTAAGGTAAAATAGCACCACTTTGGGAGAAGACTCAAAGACCTTTGAATAAAAAGCAAAGGGATAATTAAAAGGAAAAAAGCGTTTTATATTGCATACATAATTCCTCTTCATATAATAGAGGCAATTCTATCTTTATCTACAGCATTGCTTCCTAAAGCCCCAAGGAAGATGTCTCTGAGCTCATGTGGGTATTGAACCTTATCATTGGCATGCAAAAGCATTAGCCTTTGGCAAAAAGGGAGGAGTGAGAATTAAATCTTCAAAATAGCTTCAATTATAGCAGTAGGATTAGTATGTAGTATTTCTCTCTGAGTTCTCACATGGATTTAAGATCTATTGCTTTTTTTTTTTTCCATAAAGTTTTAAAGTGTGTGTCTCTCTTTCCTGAAGAGAACTGCATTATTCTTAATTAAAACTCCTGAGAGAGCTTTAAAGTTCTGTAGTTCATATTGTAGTGTTTGAGTCTTTTCATTTAAGAACTTAAGCTCATCCTGCCAAGTTTCTGATTTTGTTTCAAGATTGGTGATTTGAGGGGCATAGGAATCAATTTAGTTTTGAGTGTTTGGATAGCTTTTAATATAGTTTATAATGATACCTCCTTAACCAGCTATATAGAGATTAAGATTGTGCTATGCCAGTAACAACAGCAAGATAGGTTCCTCAAAAACTTACACAATTATTTTAAAATATATGTAATCATTGCATAAACACTTCTTAAAATTATACTACTTGGTCTGTAGATACTGAGTATCTTGAAAATTACCTACATTATAATAATGATGCTCAATGAATGGAAGAAACATTTTGTTATGAAAGCAAATATAAGTAGTTTATGCAGTCAGATGAGTATATAGGATTCAGGAGACATGGATTTCAGCTCTGCATCATCCACCCACCTTGAATAAGTCACTTAATAACTCACCAAACAATGGAAAGAACCTAGATGTCCATCAACAGATGAATGGATAAAGAAGAAGTGGTATATATATTTACACAATGGAGTACTATGCAGCCATCAAAAGAAATGAAATCTTGCCATTTTCAATGACATGGATGGAACTAGAAGGTATTAAATTGAGCTAAATAAGTCAATCATAGATAGACAATTATCATATGATATCCCTGATCTGAAGAATTTGAGAGGCAATGTGGGGGCTTGGGGACAGGGAAGGGAAAAAATGCAACAAGATGGGATCAGGAGGGAAACCATAAGAGACTCTTAATCTCACAAAACAAACTGAGGGTTGCCGAGGGGCAGAGAGTAAGGAGAGGGTGCTTGAGTTATGGACATTGGGGAGGGTATGTGCTATGGTGAGTGCTGTGAGTGTGTAAACCTGGCAATTCGCAGACCTGTACCCCTGGGGCTAATAATACATTATATGTTAATAAAAAACAACAACAAGGGTTGCCTGGGTGGCTCAGTGGGTTAAACCCTCTGCCTTCAGCTCGGGTCATGATCTCAGGGTCCTGGGATCAAGCCCTGCATCGGGCTCTCTGTCAGCGGGGAGCCTGCTTCCCTTGCTCTCTCTCTCTGCCTGCCTTTCTGCCTGCTTGTGATCTCTGTCAAATAAATAAAATCTTTAAAAAAAATTGAACCAAAGTTGACACATTAAGTTTGATAGATAAATAAATAAATAGATAAATAAATAAATAAATACATGTGTCTAACCCTCATGGAACCAGGTGCTCCAGAGGCTTCTTGCCCTTGGGGTGTCAAATACAAGTAATGGCTCAAAGGTCAAATGTCGTCTTAATATACATTGAGTTATTTACTGCTTGTCTTAAACTCTGAAAGTAACCAGGTTGTGTGTGTGTGTGTGTGTGTGTGTGTGTGCACGCGCGTGCGCACGCGTGCACGTGTGCATGTGCAAATGCACATGAGATTTTAATCTCACCAACCAGGCTTGCAAGTAAGAACAGGAAGTCAACAGCACCCCAGTGGTGCTAACACATGACTATCAGTCTCAGTACTTTCTTAAGACAAGTAAAATCATGGGTGCCTGGGTGGCTCAGTAAGTTAAGTGTCCCACTCTTGATTTCGGCTCAGGTCATGGTCACCACGTCATGGGATGGAGCTCCCAGTGGGGCTCCCTGTTTCACAGAGTCAATTTGAGAGTCTCTTTCCATCTGTCCCTCCCCCCTTCAAATAGTTAAATAAATCTGAAAAGAGGAAAGAAAAAAGAAGGAAGAAAGAAAGGAAGGAAGGAAGGAAGGAAGAAAGAAAGAAAGAAAAGGGAAGGGAAGGGAAGGGAAGGGAAGGGAAGGGAAGGAAAGGAAAGGAAGGAAAGGAAAGGAAAGGAAAGGAAAGGAAAGGAAAGGAAAGGAAAGGAAAAAGGAAAGGAAAGGAAAGGAAAGGAAAGGAAAGGAAAGGAAAGGAAAGGAAAGGAAAGGAAAGGAAAAAGGGGAAGGAAAACCACGCCACACAGAATCATCACTCCATGGAGATTTACATCCAAGAATAGTCCTCAGTGCTGGCCTTCCTAAACTTTTTTATGCCTTTTTTAAACATGTCTCTAGTGTTCACCTTTTATCATGTGAGTGATTTAAACTTACCACAGCTCAAAGTCCTTTTCTCACATCCATGATGTAACATTTCCTATGTTTTCTGTTCTATTCATTCTAAATCCTTTCCAAGAGCAGGTACATCAGGCCCTGATGGCAGAAAAGTGCCAGAGCCTTGAACGAGTCCCTTCATGGACCTTCCCTCCCTTTCAGAATCGCCTCCGTTTCCTTTCAAAACCAGGTATACATTAGAACAGATTAAAGAAAAGACAAAGTTTAATCAGTAATTTCGCTAGGACATTTTTCCCCACTTCTGTTTAGTGAACTCGCATTTTGCAATATACTTCTGTTTTTCCCTCTGGAACGTGCAGTCTCAAACTCAATACTCTCTGGGGAAAAAAGTGATTTCAAAAAGTAATTTCTCTATCTTTTTGGTAGTATTTCAAGAAATATATCAGTTTGTACAATATCCTGTTTTAGTCCATCTTAGCACAAGTGCAAGATTCAGGAAGCTCTTGTGAAAATGCTCCCACATGTACTAAGTCCAAATTCTGCCACCACAACCCCATTTTACTGTAGATACCATAATTTTCTTCCTCCTGTTACTTGGTCTATTCCAAGCTCAAGTCTTTAATTGTATTTTTAGAAAACTGTAAATGGAACCTTGTTTAAATGCTAGTCTATTCTTCATCTCTCATCACATGCACTGTTAATGTTCTAATACTTTCATTTCCAATATGTGATGGGGAAACACCATACTCTTTTCTCCAGTGCTACCCATCAAAGGATGAAAATGGACTGAAAAATTTAATTTTGACATGCGGGTCACACTCAACCCCCAGATCAATGAAGGACTGAAAGCAATGTACCCTACAGTGTACAAAACCTAGGAAAGGTGTTTTTCCTTACATCACACCAATTTATCTAGAAAATTAATATGGGTGCTGAACTCTCTCTAGTCTATTCATTCTTCTTTAATTTAAGAATGGAGAGACCACAGGAGAAGCCTTTGGAAATATAATTTAATAATTTCCTACTCCTCTGTATAGTTTTAAATTACTTTGATAACAGTTATCACCACAACTCAGGAAATAGGAAATAAATATAAGAAGATAGCAAAGTATAATTTAAAAACACACATATGATAGACAAATGAAATGTATTAAAATAAATTTTCCATTTTATTCATCATTTATTCAGACTTATTTTGTGAGAACACTACATCTAAAAATCAATGATGAAATTATGAATAGAAAGATAATGCATTCTTGCCATTAAGGATGGTGTTCACTGTTATCAAATATGCTATTTACATGCCTGCTTAAAATACTTGAGGGTCTATGAACTATAAGGGCTACAGAAATATTGATGATAAAAAAAATGACTAGAAAACATATGAGGCATAGAACTTACATTCAAAGACTATATTATGGTGTGGAGAGGATAGAAGAAATACATACAAATGAGAATTAATTTTACCTAAGGAGGAAATGATGAGTAGGACTATAAAATATGAAAGTAGCCATATTTGAGAGACTATTTGGTTTCCTAGCAAGGTCCTTTGCTGATTTAGAATAAGGGTCGTCAAACTTTCTCTGAAAAAGAACAGATTACAAATACTTCATGCTTTGTGAACAGTAAGATCACTGTGGCAAATACTCAATTCTGTTGTTGTAATGCAAAAGCAATCATAGAAAATTAGTATAAACATGTTAGCATGCCATATTGTAATAAAACTTTATTTATGAAAACTGGTATTTGAATTTCATATCATTTTCACATATTATGAATTATTAGTATTCTCTTTTATTTTTCCCAACCATTTGAAAATGTAAAAACCAATGGCAGGCTAGATTTATGCTGTGGACAACATCATTTGACTACCTGTGAATTAGAACATTAATTTATAGGGAAGAGTGAAGATTGGCAATTTCATCGTTCTGAAAAAGCTCTTGTGTTGGGTAGGATAATGGATGGAGAACCTTGTTTCTGTTCAATGGTATGACAAATAGTGGAGCTGTATATCACATGTAGAAGCTACAAACATGTCCTTATACAACTTGAACTTTGTCCAGTGGACTTTTCTTTCTTTCCTTCTTATTCTTTATGCAGTATTTACCCTTTATTTTCTATAACCTCTCCTTTAGTCATGGTTTAAATATATGAACTCTTTTAGTTCTTTTTTCACTCTGGCCCTGCACTCTCTTCCTGTCTCCATATGTTCTGGCCAAATTTCAAATATTAGAAAGGTAAGCTAACATTAGTTAGAAAATTTCCAATTTCATAAGAAACAAGTAAATGCTATTTAACAAAGTTTCTAGGGAAATGCCAGTTTAAAATATTGGACAGGCTCTCTTCAAAAACCTTCCCCATGCAATTTTATATTAAAATTTCATTAATTTTAACTCATGCATCCTTAGGTGTGCTATTATTGATTTTACCCAGAAAGTAGATTCACAAGAATATGTTGTTTTGCTCTTACTAAGGCCCTCCTCCTCTTCATTCTTTTTTTTTTTTTTCTAGTTTCTTCCTACTTCATGTTTGATTTATTTGCCCACATGGTAGATTAAGCATTTTATAAAGAAGAAGTCTTTTCTAGTTAACTGAAATAATTTCAAGTACATCTGTTCTCAAGGATATTTTCCTACACAGGCCCCATGCCACACAGGAACACTGGAGCAAAAAATAATAACTACAGCCTCAGAAGAAGCAAAGCAATTGCAAGGTCAGCTAAAATAATCAAGAGAGAGATGAGTAATTGAAGACAATCCAAATATGTATATCATAGGTCCTCAATCTGACAGATTATATTTGAATAAACATTTTGAAATATAGTTTGAGATTTCATCAATCTATTTTTTAAAGTAGAGTCCTTAGATCAATAGTATTTCTATTTTGTAATACTCTGTGCCATAGGAGAACTAATACTACCAAAGGAAAAAAAAAGTATCTTTCCTGATATTACTACCATTTCTGGGAAGAAAATATTAATGTGGTCAGATTTATGAATATAAAAATTCAATCTTTCCAATGTTCTGATTAGAGTAGCCCAGTATTTGAAAATCCATGGCAGTAAATAAAGTAAATTTGTCAAAACCCAATCAATACAATGATTTTAGCAAAACAGAGATGATATCAACCTAGTCAATCACTTAGATGTTTTATTTATTAAATAGAAGGGTGCTCTTAATAGAGGAGTATTTTTTCTCTATCTAGGTATGATTTTTTTAAAAGATTTTATTTATTTATTTGAGAGACAGAGACAGAGAGAGAGAGCATGAGAGGGGAGGTCAGAGGGAGAAGCAACTCCCCATGGAGCTGGGAGCCCCATATGGGACTCAATCCTAGGACTCCAGGATCATGACCAGAGTTGAAGGCAGTCGCTTAACCAACTGAGCCACCCAGGCACCCCTCTAGGTATGAATTTATGAATATATTTGTGTGTTAAGCAAAAAAATAAGTGTGAGAATTTCTTTTACTTTTCAGTTATCTTTATTTTGTATTATGCCTTTCTATTACATATAAAAATTTGTATTATGTAAGTAAATTTAACTTTGAATTTTTTTAAAATACATTTTTGGAGCAGTTTAGGTTCATAGCAACACTGAGAAGGAGGTACAGTTTCTCTACCCTTCCTTCCCCCACACATGCAAAGACTCCCCCTGCTTTTAACAATACCTACCAGAGGAATATGTGTGTTACAATTGATGAACCTACATTGACACATCATCATCACCCAAAATCCATAGTTAACAGGCAGGTCATTTTTGGTGTTGTAAATTCTGTGGCTTTGTACAAATTTATAATGACAGGTATCTACCATTATAGTATAATACCAAGTAGTTTCACCATCCTAAAAATAATCTGTGCTCCAACTTTTCAACCCTTCCTCCCCACTAATCTTTGGCAATCACTGATCTTTTTATTGGCCCACATTTTTGTGGGCTTGACTTCCAGGCACCCTACCATTTTCAAGAAAAATTGCTGCAAGACTGGCAGGGAAAGCAGAGATAAGAAATATACTTTGAAATATAGGAGCTTATTCTCCATAATAAAAGTCTGCTCTCCAGTAAAAAGGACTTTAATCGAACTTTAATTCATGGAGGCAGAAAGGCAACTACCCCATTCTAGATCCCCCTAAGAGATCTAAGGGATCTAAGATTCCCCTAAGGGGAAGGGAGGAAAAAAAAAAAGGTAAGAAACACTAATGAAGGTCACAGAACAAGGGCACAGGCCCCCTAAAAGGCTGACATTAAATCATAAATTTATAGGTCTTTAAGTTACTTAAGAAATATTTCAGAATTTTCATTGTACAGATCATGTACATATCGTGGTTAATGTATTTCCATATCTTATATATTTTGGGAAGTTATTGTAAATAGGATCTTAAAATTTCCTTTGCTAATAGTTTATTGATAGAACATACAAATGTAATGGATTTTTGCATTACTTTGTATGCTTAGACCAGTTTAAAATTATTAATTAGAGTCACTATTTTTGTAGATTCCTTGGGGTTTTTCATGTGAAGTACCAGACTGTATATGAATAGTCAGTTTAATTTTATATTTTCCAAAATGTTTTAAGCACACACTTTTCTTCTTTTTTGTTGTTGTTGTTGTCCACTTGAGGTTTTTTTTTTTTTAATTTCTTTTCAGCATAACAGAACTCATTGTTTATGCACCACACCCAGTGCTCCATGCAATATGTGCCCTCCATAATACCCACCACCTGGCTCCCCCAACCTCCCACCCCCGCCCCTTCAAAAACACTCAGATTGTTTTTCAGAGTCCATAGTCTCTCATGGTTCACCTCCCCTTCCAATTTCCCTCGACTCCTTCCTCCTCTCCATCTCCCCATGTCCTCCATGTTATTTGTTATGCTCCACAAATAAGTGAAACCGTATGATAATTGACTCTCTCTGCTTGACTTATTTCATTCAGCATAATCTCTTCCAGTCCCGACCATGTTGTTACAAAAGTTGGGTATTCATCCTTTCTGATGGAGGCATAATACTCCATAGTGTACATGGACCACATCTTCCTTATCCATTCATCCGTTGAAGGGCATCTTGGTTCTTTCCACAGTTTGGTGACCATGGCCATTGCTGCTATGAATACTGGGGTACAGATGGCCCTTCTTTTCACTACATCTGTATCTTTGGGGTAAATACCCAGTAGAAGCACACATTTTTCTTGGCATATTTCACTGTTTAGAATCATTAATACAATGTTGAATAAAAGTGATGAGAACAAATATCCTTTCCCTTCAATTTTAGAGAAAAGCTGTTTAGTCTTTTACATTAAGTGTAATAATAACATAGAAGTTTTAGATAGGCCTTTTCTCAGGTTGAGGATGTTTCTATAACTTTAGTTTGCCAAGAGTTTATATTATAAATGGATGTGGAATTTTATTAAATGAGTTTTTTGCATCTAATGGTATAATCATGACTATTCTTTATTTTGTCAATATTAGCAATCACATTGATCTTTGATCAACCAACTCTGTACTTGGTCATGATGTTATTATTTTATATATGGCTGTATTTGATTTGTTAATATTTTAAGGATTTTTAAATTTATATTTATGAAAAAAATGGACTCTAAAGTATCTTTTCTTATTTTAATGTCTTTTTATTGTTTTGGTATCAGGATAATACAGGCTTCAAAATATGAGACTGGAAGATCTCATTCTTTTATCTTGTAGTATTTTCTAAAATTCAAGCTCATGGATTTTGACATTTCATTTATTTTTTAGCCTTGTGGAGTTTTATTCCAAACATTTGCAGAATGTTATTCAATCCAAGATTCCAGGAACAGTTCTCAGATTTCTGGAGCTCTCTTTTCAAAGTACCCTCTGCCCTAGTGCCAGACTCCACCAATTCCCATTATCTCAGTCTCCCTGAATTCTAGTCTCTATCACTTTAGCTCAGTGAGACTGCCATCCTCTGCTTGAGCATTTCCTTTTTACTCTGCAGTCTAGAAACTGCAGAAGCTAGATGATTATAGGGTTCAGTGCATTTTTTCCTTTCTCTCAGGTATCAAAGTCCAATATTTTCTGTTTTTCAGTACCTAATAACCATTGCTTCTTATGTCTCTCATTTTCTTCTTTCCTTTCTTTCTCTTTCTCTTATTTTCTTTTTATTTTTCTCTACTTCTCTCTTTTTTTTCTTTTCTTATGTTTTTCCTTCCTTCCTTCCTTTCTTCTTTTCTTTCTTTCTTTCCCTCCCTCTTCCTCCCTCCCTCCCTCCCTCCCTCTCTTCTTTCTTTCTTTCTCTCTTTTCTTTCTCTCTCTCTATTCCTTTCTTTCTTTTATTTATTTATTTATTTATTTATTTATTTATTGTCAAATACCAGTAACTTTATCATGGCCTGAATCAGAAATGAGAAAAATAATGCTACAATGGGAAAAGGAGGAACTTGGTAATGCCCACAGTGGTTTATAATCAGGACATCTGAGTTGTTCCATGGATAATGGTTTGTTTGTTGAGTTCAGCATGTTTGCATGCTGTTGTATTGGGTTCAAAGTAGAGGAAAAAGTTTAGAAGAAAGGACTGTTGTGAGCAACACAGTTTAAATAGAAGGAGGGGGAGTTTAACTGACATTAGAATTAACAGAACGGGAGACTGAGAATTCGGTCGCAAATATATTCAGTTTAATATATTTAGTGAATATATATTTTCTGGCCTGATATTTTCCATTATTTCAGCAAAATAAGATGTAGATTTTCAATTTATCAATTATGTATGTTGGACTTGGATATATGTACTACCCAAATAATCACTTTTATCATTTAGTTAAGATATGACAGCATTAAAGGCATAACACCAACATTTTTTTCTGAGTTATAAAACCTTATAAAACTATTTATTGGAGAAAAACTATTTATTAGAGAAACTATTTATTGTAGAAAACTATTTATTGGAGAAAAAAACCCAAATATTACAAAAAAGAGGCAGAAAAGTATTATGAAACTTCAAGTACACATTGCTTAAATTCAACATTATAAACTAATCACCATCTTTTTTTTTAAGATTTATTTATTTTAGGGGTACCTGGGTGGTTCAGTTGTTAAGTGTCGGCCTTCGGTTCAGGTCATGACCCCAGGGTCCTGAAATTGAGCCCTGCATTGGGCTGCCCACTCAGCAGGAAGCCTACTTCTCCCTCTCCCACTCCCCCTGCTTGTGTTCTCTCTCTGTGTCTCTGTCAAATAAATAAATAAAATCTTAAAAAAAAATAAAAAGGATTTATTTATTTTAGAAAGAGAGTGAGAGCACATATGCACATGTAGGAAAGGTGCAGAGGGAGAGAAGCCCAAGCAAACTCCAAGCTAAGTGCAGAAACATACCTGGGACTCAGTCTCACAATCCATGAGATCACAACCTGACCCAAAACCAAGAATCAGGCACCTAACCAACTGAGCATCCCAATTGCCCCAACTCATCAACCATCTTGATTTATTTGTGCCCTTTACAATTCTCTTCTCCCCAGGATAAATATAAAACATAGTCCAGACTCTTTTTGGTTTTGTTCATTAATAATTGGCATATACCTTTAAGCTGGGTTTTATAACCTCCCAAAAATAATAATAGTAATTCATTAATACCATAAAATTATCAGGGTTCAAATTTGCCCAATGGCCTTGTCAATTATTATTATTTTTAATATTTTATTTGGATTTGGATTATCATAATGCCCAAACTTTGCAATTGGTTGATATTTCTCTTAAGTCTCTTCCATAGCTCCCTCTTTTTTGTATTTTATTTTTTAAAAATATAGGCTCATTATACTGAGAATTATCATGATATCTGAATTTGACTTCTTTGATCATTTGGTGTCCTATTCCATCATCTGAATTTCTTATAAATCAGTGATTAGAAACAGGTCTTGATCAGATGTAGACTATATTCACTATACAGACAGCATTGTGAATGTTTATAAAAATGAACATAATACAAAACATCTCTCATTTTGTGATGATAATGGTCATTAGTGATCATTGCCATAATTTTTCTTTTCTTTCGTCAAGGTTTACAACATGACAATGTTCAAATTTTATATTCTACTATTTGTTAGCTAAAATAATTTTATAAATAGCAACTCTTCTTCATTAAATATTTGTTTTCCTTCACTGTTTATAGAGGAGGGAAATTCTTGATTTTTTTCTTTTATTAACCATTTCTCTAAATAATTAGTTGGTTCCTCAGCAGCCTTTAAAGCTGATTAATTAGTTGCAACTTTTAGTTTTTTAATTATCATTAACTGGATAATTTAATGTGCTTCACTTCTTGGAAGTTATTTTAATGGGTGGTAATTGTCCCTGGTTAGGTCAGGCCTGTTTAAGTTGGCCTCTGAGTCCTTTTGATATGACCTCAGTTGTCTTTGATAGCATCTTTGACTTCTGGTGTGGCAAAATGTCCCACATTCATCTTGTATATTTTTCAACACTATTCTAAAGTAAATCACCTCTCTCAAGAGCCATTATTTCTTTTAGTAGGAGCCAGTGTTTGGAAAGCACAATCAATTAACTACATGTCATCATTGCTGTCTTGGTCTTTGCTTTAGCTTTTTAGGTTTACACAGCTAGAACACATCTTGACCATAAGACAATAAAACAAAACAAAACAAAACAACATTGTGGCTCTACAAACTTGGAAAGACAAGAAAACAGGTTCTCCAGCCTTGATGTCACTGTGAAGGTTTTTTTGTTTTGTTTTGTTTTTTGGTTTTTTTTTTTTTTTGAGAAAAGATTACATTTTAAAAAGTAGACTTTGATTAAATTAGATTTCCATCCATATTGTGAGTGGAACTCATTCAATCAGTTGAAGGGTTTAAGAGAAAAAAGACTGGGACGCCTGGGTGGCTCAGTGGGTTAAGCCGCTGCCTTCGGCTCAGGTCATGATCCCAGGGTCCTTGGATCAAGTCCTGCATCGGGCTCCTTGCTCAGCAGGAAGCCTGCCTCTCTCTCCGCCTCTGCCTGCTAGTGTGCTTTCTCTGTCTCTCTTTCTGACAAATAATAAATAAAATCTTAAAAAAAAAAAAAAAAGAAAGAAAAGAAAAGAAAAAAGACTGAGGGCCTCCAAGGAAGAAGGAATTCTGGCTCCATTCTGCCTTTGGACTCAAGTTGTAATACCCAGTCTGTTGGCATGCACTGCTGATTTTGGACTAGCCAGCTCCTATATTTAAAGGATCCAACTTCTTAAAATCTCTCTTTCTCTATTTTTCTTTCTTTCTTTTACACACACACACACACACACACACTCTTGATTTAGTTTTTCCGTAGAAATGAGACTACTATACTAAATGACTCTTTTCTTCTTTACCTTTTCCCTTTTCATAAATGGAAATGTCTATAATTGTTATTCTATGCTAACCTATCATTTTCTTTTGGGAACACAGAACTGTTACTAAGTTTCACAGGCTTCTAGATAGAAAGGAACATTCCCAAGGATGGATCATACTCAAAGTTTCACCTATATCAATTAATTATCTAGATGAATTTTTGGACTTTTGAAATGATCAAATTTATGTTGATTTTGATGCTATAATAGGTTTATACTTTTGAGGATGATAGGATAAGTGAAAGTATTTTTCATGCATATGGTTTGTACATAAATCTTTGGAGCAAAAGGCAGACTGTTGGGGTGCTGTATGCTAGATAATGGCCCCAAAGTTACCTGGATCTTAACCTACAAAACCTGTATATATTATATATAGTAACAGGGACCTATCAGATGTGCTTAAATTAAGGATCTTGAAAACAATGTGACCACTGACACAAAATGGTACACTGTTGGCTTTAAAGATGGAGAAAGGGATCACAAGCCAAGGAATGTACCTCTAGAAGAAGTAAAAGACAAGGAAACTAATTCTTCCAAGAGATTCTAGCCTAGTGAACCTTCAGATTTATGTCCTAAAGAACTTTTAGAGAATAGTTGCTACTTTAAGCCATCAAAAAAATGTGACAACAGCCATAGGAAACTAATAAACATAGTATTTCCTTTTCTCTTACATCAGAAATCTCAGTTCCTAGTAACCAATAAGTACTCATTGCTTTATCCTATGAATTTTACACATGTCCCAGAATAACAATACCAACACCACTGCAACAATTTGATACTGAAAATAATTTAATTTTTTTTTTCATTTTTCTGTTTTTAGGGTATTTCCCATTATGGAAATATAAATAGTGATTTTTTAGTAGTGTGTTTCAAAGTAACTTCTAATTATGCAAGAAGTCTCCATGCATATTAAGTATATCATCATTGTCAGATTCCTCTTTTTGTTTCATGGGCTCTGGACTTATCCCCAACTGTCAAAGTATCCAAATGTCTGTGAATACATCATTGCTTGGGAAACTGCAGAATAGTGCTCCAGTTCTAGGTCGCTCTTTTGAGGACTTTTTCTTCCTACCCATAGGGACTTGTCTTAAGATTCTTAATTTCCTCTCTAAAACTGCCAACCGTGCAGATAGCCAGTTGTACCCATTACAATATGCACAGTATGCATGGTGTTTAGGGACCTGGAATGTGGCCCAGAGTGCCCTTGTGTAAATCCCCCTCTTGCAATTTACCATATATGGTAACATCAGAACAATAGCTTAACCTCTCTGTGCCTCAGTACCCTTACTATACAATATAAGCATAATGGGACACCTAGGTGGCCCAGTCGTTAAGCATCGCCTTCTGCCTCAGGTCAGGATCCCAGGGTCCTGGGATCAAGCCCCACGTCAGGTTCTCTGCTCGGCGGGAAGCCTGTTTCTCGCTCTCCCACTCCCCCTGCTTGTGTTCCCTCTCTCACTGTGTCTCTCTCTGTCAAATAAATAGATAGAGTCTTAAAAAATAACACAAGCATAATGATAACACTACTTATTAAATAGGGCTAGTGTACTACTTCAGCTAATCTGTATCAAGGACTTAGAAAAGTGCCACATATGTAATAAGCAGTATTACTATTATTATCATGGCTGAGATAAACTGTTCTTGAGTGTGAGGTAATTGGAACAACCAAATGCATTTACAAATAAGTTTATTTTATAACTGAAAGACACTTAATAATTATTTTTCCTGTGGTTATACATCCAATGTAGTACATGTGCAAACACATACAAATACACACACAGCATATATATATATATATATATATATATATACACACACACACACACATACATACATACATTACAAGCATTTACATATTTGTTTGCATTTAAACTCACAGAAGGCTGCAGAACTTCCCATAATAAAATTATCAATTAAGGAAAAGGGGAGAAAAGGCTACCATGGTCAAAGATAGAAAAAATGCTTCTCTAAATAAACCTAATTTTGTTGATTTGACTTTAAATTTCATATGTAATTTACATAATTTTATACCAATAGAAAATTTTTAAAAATGCAATTACTGCACATCAAAGGCAACATGAAACTTGAAAATAACTATATATTGAGTTTTGTCTTAGATAAGTAGAAACTTAATCTGACACTTTTTTCTCTCTAATTTTATACTAGAAAAATATAACCTGAAATTCTTCCATAGAAGTATTTAAAGATGTTCTGCATCTCTTTTTGAAGTTGCATAATAGAACATTGAATGTTTTTTTCATGGCATATACAATTAATTACTTCTTAATTTTTCTTTCCATTCTTTTGCTCTTATAAGTTGTACATTTGTCTTTTTGTTTTTCTAGTGTGTCTTTGGGATAGATTCTTAGCAGTGAGATTGTTGAATCAAAAGATAAATGCACATACAATCTTACTATATAGTGTTAAATTCCCCTCTGGCTGAATTATTTGTATTCCTTGAAGTGATGTGTAAAACAGCATATTTACCCACAATATCAACTGCAAAATGTGTGGTCAAACTTTGGGATTTTTCCCTATCTTCAAAATAAAAAAAATAGAAAAACTTTCCTGAATGTAGCTTTAATTTGCATTTCTAGGACTATAAATGAGGTTGGGTTTTTAAAATATATTATTAAGGCAATTTACGTTCCTTTTTCTGTGGATACTGTTCTTATTTCTTACCTGTTTTCATCAAGTTTTCAGGCTTTTTCTCTCAATCTTTAGAAGCTCTTTACATATTAAGGATTTTACCCTTTATCTCTAATAAAACTAACAAATAAAATTTGCTTATAGTGTTTTTAGCTATCCAAAAATTTGCTGGTAAGTAAAATTTATCAATTTTTCTATTGTTGCATCTGGATTTTTGAATCATCAATAGGAAAAATTTGCCCCACTCCCAACTTAAATTTATCCATGTTTTCTTGTATTACTTGAATATTTTAGTTTTTTTTAGATTTAAATATCTGATTGATGTGGAATTAATTTTCTGTAGATTATAAAATTATGTTCAAATATATATTTTTCTGAGTATAAACCAGGTATCCTTCTAAAGTTTATTAATAAGACCATTTTTCTTACAAATTAAAAAAACTAACTTCACCGCATTTTACATTTATATAGAGAACTTGGTTTGCATATTATTTTCTTTGGTCTGTTGAATCTGCTATTAGTACACCAATATTGTATTCTTTTTCATTATTGAGGTTTTAAATGTGTTTGAGTATTTGGTAAGAATAGCACCCCTCTTTGCCATCCTTTTAAAATATTTTCCTAGTTATTTTTGCTATATTGTATTTCAAACTGTTTGTTTGGTTCAAAATAAACAGATAAGTAAAAATAAAACTTTAATAGTATTTTTATTAGTTTTGCATTAAATTAGCTTAACAAAGACTGACATTTATATGGTTTTGAATTTTCTTTTTTTTTTTTAAGATTTTATTTATTTATTTGACAGACAGAGATCACAAGTGGGCAGAAAGGCAAACAGAGAAAGAAAGGGGAAGCAGTCTCCCTGCTGAGCAGAAAGCCTAATGTAGTGCTCAATCCCAAGACTCTGGGATCATAACCTGAGCTGAAGGCAGAGGCTTAACCCACTGAGCCACCCAGGCGCCCCTTGAATATTCTAAGAATATGATATACCTTTTCATTTTCTTAAGTTATTCTTGTGTCTTTCAGGAGTGTTTTTACAATGTTGTGTGTGAGATTTTGGATGTATTTTTGTTAAGTTAGGATTAGGCAGTTAGATATACCTGTCTAATGCTTTCCTGATGTTGTTGCTCAGTGATTTAGGATCCTCTGCATGTATTTTGGGCTTGGGGAGTTACCCTGTCACTTGGTATTATTGCATAAAATGGCTGTAATATTTTTTTACTTTATTTATTTTGTCATGTTATATTTTGTGAGATGATTTAGGGATATTCATAAACTACACTGCTGTCACTGTCACTTTTCCTGGCATGTTTAAGTATTTTTGAATCTCCGTATTTCTTAATATAAAAACCCTTTTACCAAATATGCAAATGCTGTTTCAAAAATTAGGTGGTAATTATCCCAAGAACACATCTAACCACAAAAGCAACAATACATAGAATGGTGCCCTCAAGTGCTTACCAATTAAGATATACAATACAAATAATATCTGCAAGAAACAAAATGATTAAGTTGGAACCAAAGCTTTCAGTTTGCTCTGTCTAGCTCTCCTCCCAGTATGTGATCTGTGACTCTTCCCTACTTTAAAGAAAGCAGATATTTTGTTTCTCAGCCAAAATTTCCAATTAAACCATAGTTTTTATGTACACAAGAGATATTGTGAATTATCTTACAACATTGGACTTAGTAAAAGTTAATCACAGGTAAGGAATTAACTGATTGTTAATATATAACTATCTATGGGGAGAAAGTAGGGAGTGATTCCCACCCAGAGCCAGGCCTTGGAGGCCGTTCTTCTGCCCAGCAACGTGATCTTTGTAATCATGTTGGGTCTGGACAATTCTCTGAGAAAATCTACTGCCAACAAGTCAGTGCCACAATTTCTCATGAGTAGATAAAAGAAGAAATGCACCCTATTCTCAGAATCTGGCGTCATAGCATGTCGAAACAATAGTCTTCTAGTAGATGACCATTAATACCACTGGCTTACACAGGTTACTTTATTTTTCTGTCTCATAAAGAAATCAAGAGGAAGTCAGCCTATGGCAGCTCCTTCTTTCTGCTCCGCTATTCTTAGTAGTTAGCTTTCCTATTTGAGTTTACCTCACTTTCACAAGATCTTTATGAAGATCCAGTATTATTTC
Source organism: Enhydra lutris kenyoni (assembly GCF_002288905.1). Lineage (NCBI taxonomy): Eukaryota > Metazoa > Chordata > Mammalia > Carnivora > Mustelidae > Enhydra > Enhydra lutris. Next base: position 13,549,425 of record NW_019154112.1, on the reverse strand, counting down.
TTGGGTTAATAAGGCAGGAGGAGGAAGGAAGGAGAATACAAGGGAAATAAGGGACTTGCTAGCTAAGCTGGGCCCCATTCAAAGGTGGTCTCACAAGTTTTAACCAATGCTTTCCATTTACATTTCATTCATTCCTCATGGCAATGAAATCTAAAAAATATAGGATTTGGGGGGGTGCCTTTATTGTTGTTATTGTTGTTTTAGCTGGTACATTGCTAAATGAAGTAAAATTGGTGCTGTGTTCCTAAGGAAAATGAAGAGAATGAGTTTTAAGTAGGTAGCCATCCTCCTCTGCCAAAGGATAAGACTGCATTTACCATCTGTCCTGTTGCCTTCTTTATAGTCTGAATAGGACGAAGTAATTATAATACTTGTAAGTTAAATTTCAAAGAAAGTATTTAAATAATTTTATTATACTTTCCCCCCCAACTATAGTTATCATTAATATTTAAACATCTTTAAAAACCAGGTAAAACAAACCATAATAAAAGCATTTATTCCATGAATGGCTGGATACTCATCTGGGAATTAAAGAAAGAGCTATGATATTCAATCCTTACATAAGTAGAAAGCCTTTGTTTGTTTGTATTCCAACAAACAAAAAGCATTCTACTGCTTTTTATTTAGAAAATCAGTTCAGCAACCATGCAAAGTTTAACACCCAAGGCAGATCAAGATGAATGTAGCCATTCTTGTTAAATAGGGCACTGTTCGCTCTATGGAAAGAATATATATTACCAGGGTGGAATGATATATATATTTCTGCAACATCTTGTAACCACACTCCATTAGGAATGATTACCACCACAATGCTGCATGGTCTGCATTAGGTTCATATTTCTTTAGAGCACAAGGGCAAGAAAGAAGCCAGCTGCCAGATTGGCATGACCCAGTCTACTGCTCTGCCTGACCTATGTCAGGAATAATCTCAATCAAAGCTATAATGGCCACCATGTTAGCCAGGGCACTTCTAACACTGGTGACTTGTTGTTACAGCACTTGGTCTAAAAATAACAACTGTCCATCAGTGTCAGTGCATGAAAAATTGAATTTCATCAGAATTTAAAAGAATTGTAGGCTAGACTAATGCCATAAAGTCAAGTCTCATGGCTGTAATTTGTTCTCTTTATTGCAATAAGTTGGCAGCCTTCTGACTAACATTTTGCCGGTTTCTCTAATCAGAGGAGAAATGACAGAGTAAGAGTTTTCAAAAATATTTACTCACTTTTATCCCACACCTGAATATGCATAAAAGAGTATTTTAAGAATATCTTGGTTTGAAATAATTTACCATCTGACAATTGCTCTCTTGACCTTTTGAATTCAACTAACAGTGAATGTATTCTTAAATATATTCCTCTTTCAAGAAGTTTCATCAATATATAAATCTAAAGTCATTCTGAAAAGTATGAAATGATATCTCATTGTAGTTTTGATTTGCATTTCCCTGATCAAAAGTGATATTGAGCATGTTTTCCTGAGCTTATAGCCATCTGTATGCCTTCTGCAAAAAAGTGTTTATTCATGATTCCACCAATTTTTTAATTGGATTATTTGTTTTGGGGGTATTAACTTTTATAAGTTCTTTATGTATTTTAGATACTAACCCTTTATCAAATATGTCATTTGTAAATATTTTCTCCCATTCCATAGGTTGCCTTTTAGTCTTGTTGATTATTTCCTTAGGTATGGGAAACTTCATATATTGATGTATCTCTCACACCTGTAAGAGTGGCTAAAATAAAAAACATAAGAAACAGCAGGTGTTGGTAAGGATTTAGAAAAAGGGGAACCCTCTTGCATTGTTGGTGGGAATGCAAACTGGTATGTTCACTGTGGAAAATAATATGGAGTTTCCTCAAAAAGTTAAAAATAGAACTACCTTATGATCCAGCAATTACACCACTAGGTATTTATCCAAAGAATATAAAAATGCTAATTCAAAGAGATACAAACACCCTGATGTTTATAGCAGCATTATCTACAATACACAAATTATGGAAACAGCCCAGTGTCCATCAACTGATAAATGGATAAAGAAATTGTAGTATATATATATGTGTGTGTGTATGTATGTGTATATATATATCTGTGTGTGTATATATATATAATCAAATATTACCCAGTCATACAAGAAATGAAATCTTGCCATTTGATATGGCACAGTTGGAGCTAGAGAGTATTATGTTAAGTAAAATAAATCAGTCAGAGAAAAACAACTGTATGATTGCAATCATATGTGGAATTTAAGAAACAATAAACAAGCAAAGGGGGGTAAAAAAGAGAGGCAAGAACAAATTTTCAACTGGAGAGAACAAACTGATGGTTACCAGAAAGGAAGTGGGTTGTGGGAGTTGGGTGAAATAGATGATGGGGATTAAGGAGTCCACTTGTGATGAGGGCCAGGTGTCATATGGAAGTGTTGAATCACTATATTGTATATCTGAAATTAATATTACAGTGTATGTTAACTAACTGGAATTTGAATAAAACTTAAAAAGATCTAAAGTGTACATAAAAAATAAGAAGTCATAACAATGGAACATAATGGAGGTGAGAAATCGATTCAAATAAATACATGATACAAGTGGCATTGATTAAAGTGGGTCAGTCATTCAATTAGTGTTGTTGGAAACATTGAAATAGCCTGCAGGAAAACAATAAAAAGTTGTATTACTTTTATTATTATTATTGCAGGATAATTAATCATTATCTCAGAGTAAATTTCTGATAAACTAAATATCTTATTATTAAAAAAGGGCATATTGAAGTTATGTATTAATTTGGGGATGAATACTCACTGCTAATGGACCCAAATTTTAATCTTAAAGTAGCATAGAAAATTTCACAAATGAGTCCTCAGCATCATCCAACTTGATGTGTAACAGGGATGGGGGAGAATATGAATGTCCAAAGGTCTACATGGAAATTGCTTTCTAATAACTTCTGAGAATTCACTATACTGAGATTTTATTAACTGGCTCTTTGGAGTAAATCTTCATTAACAGAATTAGAAACCAATCAACCCCATTAATTTAAATGATTAATACAAATTATCAAGCAAAAAAAAGTAGTTTAAAAATAATTAAGTCAAATTTTCTACTTATGGAAGTCAAACATGAATTCTTATTTATAACTGTTAATAAAGGATAAGAGTTGGTTCTTAAGAACAAAGGGGACTTTGAAACAAAGTAATCTCTTTTTGCTTTTGGGAATATGTCCTAAAAATTATTTTATTTGTAAAAAGAGACAGAGACAGAAACAGAGAGAGAATCATATGAGTAGAGGCTATTAATTTTTCATGAGAGATTTTTTTCACTTATATTTATCAGTTTTGCAAATTTGTGTGACTGTATATAGAGAGATAATGTAAAATATACTTTAGTCTGTTGAATGCATTGAAATATGTAGGAAAGCCCCGGGCTTAGAGAACTGGTACATACATCCTAACTACATCTTTGTGATAAGGCAATCAAAGAGACAAGATGACTTGGGCAAGGCATGCAAGGAACAAAATAAAAATAAATATATGAATAAATAAATAAATAAAAATTTAAAAAGTTAGCTTACCACAAAAGATCACTATTTATAAGAAATATTATTTATTTTTACTTTTTTAATATTACTTGTTTTTTTTTAAAGATTTTATTTATTTACTTATTTATTTGAGAGAAAAAGATTGAGAGAGAGAGAGAATGGGAGAAGGAAGAGGGTCAGAGGGAGAAGCAGATTCCCAACTCAGCAGGGAGCCTGATGCGAGACTTGATCCTGGGACTCCACAATCATGACCTGAGCCAAAGGCAGTTGCTCAACCAACTGACCCATCCAGGTGCCCTATTTATAAGAAATTTTAAAAACAAAACACTATAAATACAATAAGATTAAGAACATAGGTCTACAAAATAAAAGAGATAAAATAAAATCTTGCCATTCTTCCTAAACATAAAGGCATATCTCACTCAGTTATGTCATTTACTACACACTTAGGTGAAAGAAAAAACAGATACACAGTGGACAAAAAAACAAAACTGTAACAGGAGGCAGATTAATACAATAGTGGTTATGACATCTGCCTCTTATAGTTAGAAACTTGGATAGGATAATTTCATAAAGTCTTAATAAGTAGTAAAGCATTGTAGTTTTCTCCTAGGAATATTATGATAAAGGGCAAAGGCCAATCCAATGAAGATTAGAGAAAAAGAAAGTGAAGAAATAGTTTCCTTAGTCTAAAAAGAGTCTACTTGGCATTGTCTTATGTAGATTAAGTTAGAATCTTATGTAGATTGTTCATCAGAATTATATATTTGACTTTATATAAACATGTAAACTAACAGTTATAAACAGGATGATAAATTATTTCAAACTGTGATAAAAACAAAATAATGGATTTCATATATGCAATTTTCCTTCCTAGAAAAGAGTTAATAATTGCTCAAATGTTGCTTTTTTCTCAAACTTTCATTCACTTATTTGAACAACTACCACTTAAAAATATCTTTTGAATTTACTCTTATTAAAAGTAAATTCTATTTACATAACATGGATTGGTTTTCGTCAAAAACTGTAAAATTACAGGCCAGGAGCATCATTTATATTTAGTTTAAAAAAAAGTGACATAATTATATAATAGAATTTTATTCTTGTAAGCACACCTCTAATCTCTCAAATTTCAAAAGCCACAGAGTATAATACATAATAATATATGAGTATATAGTATATCCACTGAAGCTAAATCTAAAGAAACCAATTATTCTCATGATCAAATATTTTAACAAAAATTCTACAAAAAATGTATTTTCTTTCTTGGTACAAAACCCTTGAAACTTAGTACTTTTAATATAATGTTGTTTATCCATGGGGGGCTAATGAATCATTATTATTTTTTTCCTTAAAACTATTTCTCAAACTTGCATGCTTATTCTTCTACAAACTAGTTGTGATTTAAAAAAAAAAAGAAGAAGAAGAAGAAGAAGATAAATATTAGGTTCTCACTACAGTATAAAGTTATATTTTATTATACTAAGATTTAGTGATACTTTATAATTCTATGTAGGTATATGCCTGCTAATATAATACTTTGAAACTCAGATTTCTGAGAGTCTACAAAAGGTGAATAGAACAGGGAAAAATAATGGAAATCTTTAAATATATTGATAAACCCTGTAAGACTATCATGTAGTCATTTGTAATTTTGTATAGATTATTGAAAAATTATTTTCTTCCTATTTCTAAGTATTCACTTTGGATTAATATAGCATTTTTAAATAACAATACTATTTTAAAAATACGGTATTAACCACTCTGCAAAACAGTTAAACCTATAAGTAACCTCCATTAGCTCATGAAGTCTTTCTTGGACACTCCAACTAAGAGAATAGGAACTTCCAGAGTCCAGAAAGTCAAAGACAAAAAATTTTACATCTTGACCTGTCAAAGTTTCTTTAGGATTTAACCTAGGCCAATTTTATTCTGATGATGTTCAGCTTATTCAAGAGATTTTAGACCAGGACTTCTTAACTTGGAGTTAGTGAATAGAAATGTTAAAGGATTTGTGAACTCGAATGAGAAATATTTAAAACTGTTTTTTTTTTTTTCCCACTGACCTCTAATGAATAGTATGCATTATATTCAATTTTGACTGTAGGTATTAAACCAGAGTAGTATTGCCTGTACTTGAGATATGAGGCTTTGTCTCCTCCATCAAAATTGTTACAGGTACCTCAAAATATTGTTACATTCATTGCTACCTTAAAATTATAATTGCCAGATCAATTACTAAATATTATTTAGTGTTTTAGTAAAGAAACATAAATAAAATATATTTTTAATAATTTATCAGCTATGTCTCAGTACTATTGATATTCATTGTAATTTGATGTATTTCTTACATGTTTTTTAAATTATCCTAAATCATGCACAGACTCACCAGATTTCATAGCAGTTAATAACAAAAAACTTAAGAAATTCTCTGTTAGTCAGATAAAGCTGACTAAGAGTGCAATTTAGGTCAGTTTTATGCTTAATGATTTTCTGCCTGTATGATACATTCGTTGATAAGCAAGGGGCATTGAAGTTTCCAACAATAACTGTAAATTGGTCTGCCTGTTTTCAGAACAGTTTTTTGCATCATGTATTTGGACATTCTGTTGTTACATGCATACACATTTAGGATTGTTATATCTTCTTGGGGAATTGTCTCCTCTATCACTATGTAATATTTCCCTTTGTCTCTGATTATCTTCTTTGTTTTGAAGTCAGGGTTATCTGAAGTTAATATAAATTTTACTTTCTTTGATTAGTTTTACCCTGGTCCCTGGTATATCTTTCTCCATTCTTTTACCTCATTTTTAATCTATATATTTTTAAAGTTCTTTTCTTGTAGATAGCATATAACTGGATCTTGTTTTCACTTTTTAATTCAATCTGACAGTTTCAGTCATTTACCTGGTATGTTACTTACAGTGATTATTGATATAATTAGATTGAAATTTGCCCTCTTGTTATTTTTGTTGTTCATTCTTTTGGCTTTTGTTTCTTTTTAATCTATTTTTCTGTCTTCCCTAGTTTTAATTGAGCAGCACTTATGATTCTATTTAATCTCCTCTCAGCATATCTAATTTATACATTAAAAAAATATTTTGGCGGTTCCTTCTAGATCGACAGTAGATATTTTAAAATAATGTAGATCCATCTTCAAATAATATTATACTTCTTCAAATTTAGTGCAGATATCTTTTATTTATTTTTACTTACTTATTTGTTTTTAAAGATTTTATTTATTTATTTGACAGAGAGAGAAAAAGTAGGGGGAATGGCAGGCAGAGGGAGAGAAAGAAGTAGACTCCCCGCTGAGCAAGGAGCCTGACACAGGGCTTGATCCCAAGACTCTGAGATCATGACCTGAGCTAAAGACAAACACTTAACTGAGACAGTCAGGAACCTTCTAGCACAAGTATTTTTAACAAAATAATCACAATTCTTCTCTCTCATCCTTTATGACATTGCTGTCATTCATTTCAATTTTGCTATGCTACATACATCTAATATAGTGTCACAATTATTGCTTTAGTTAGTTATTTTTAGGGAAATTAAGTATAAGTAAATTAAAATATTATATTTTACTTCACATGTTCCTTTTCCAGTGTTTTTCCTTATATGTATACAAGTTTCTAATTTATATCAATTTTTATTGACTTCAAGAACTTGAATTCAACATATTTTGTGAGGCAGTTCTCTTGGCAATGAAATTCTTCAGTTTTTTTTTTTTAAGATTTTATTTATTTATTTGAGAGACAGAGATCACAAGTAGGCAGAGAAGCAGGCAGAGAGGGAGGAGGAAACAGGCTCCCTGCTGAGCAGAGAGCCCAATGAGGGGCTCAATCCCAGGATGCTGAGCTCATGACCTGAGCCGAAGGCAGAGGCTGAACCCACTGAGCCACCCAGGCGCCCCGAAATTCTTCAGGGTTTTTTTTTTTAAGATTTTATTTATTTACTTGACAGAGAGAGATCACAAGTAGACGGAGAGGCAGGCAGAGAGAGAGAGAGAGGAAGCAGGCTCCCTGCTGAGCAGAGAGCCCGATGCAGGACTCGATCCCAGGACCCTGAGATCATGACCTGAGCTGAAGGCAGTGGCTTAACCCACTGAGCCACCCAGGCTCCCCAATTCTTCAGTTTTATTGCCAAGAATGTATCTCTCCTTCACTTTTAAAATCATATTAATATTTTAAAATTTCCAATTTACAGAAAAATTTAGATCTAGAGAAATTTATGTTGCCTTTTATTAGAATTATTGTACCAATATCAACATATTATTAACTGAATTGCATAGTTTATTCAGTTTCCTTGTTTGTTTGTTTGTTTTTTTCCAATGTCTTTTCCTCATTCAGAATCCTGTCTAGAATACCACATTACACTTTTAGCCATCATATCATCTTAGGTTTCTCTTGTCTGTGATAGTTTCTCAGATTTTCCTTGTTTTTTTATATTCTTGGCATTTTTAAGGAGTATTGATCACATATACTATAGAATGCTCCATTATTAATTTATTTAATTACTTGTTTATATCAGTATGGACTCTTTTGAGTATTTAATTTATAATCCAAGACTACTTTACTTTTGTTGATGAATAGTTTCAGCATTAGCCACTGGGGTCTTACAGTTTCTTCCTGTATCCTTTTGACATACCATATCAGTTATTTCTTTCCTTTTCTCATTTTTTTTCTTTTTTTCTTTTGCTTCTTCTTCTTCCTTTTTTTTTTTTTTTTTTTTCCTTTCTGGCATTATAAAACGCTCCAGGCTCATCTTGTATATTCCCAGTTGCAGTCTTAGAATCAGCCATTTCTCCAAAAAGCCTCAGTTCCTTATTTTAGAGAATGTTACTAGAAATCAAAATCTAGGGACTAGGTATGCTCATTGTCACTAGAGTGTAAGTGCTTTTAGTCCCTCTCAGCTAACAGAAAAAGCTATGTGTTTATATTACATTACATGTTAGTTTTTGCTGAGTTTCCTGTAAATACCCACTCCAACAGTGAGAAACCTAGCTCCCATCATCTTCCATCCATTTCTGTCATTGTTCAAACTATGTATCGATAACTATAATATGTAGTATACATATATAAATATAAAATAATATCAGCATATATATGCTCTGTATATATATAATTAAATATATACAATTCTCATACTAGTATTTTTATATATTATATGTATATGCATATAATATATAATGCATATATACACACATATATATAGTAGTATCGGAATTGTATATCGTTATTCCCATAGGAAACATCTTGGTCAAATTTGTCACATCATATTGAGGGAAAGTACTATCAACAGCCCTTATATTTGTGTAACCAGCACCTTGTTTATATGCGATTCGTGTTTCTTTTATTCTCATGGACTGTTCTCTTGTAGTTACTTAAGTCAGCACTTTTTCTCCTCGCTCCTACACTGTGGTTGTTTCATACAGTTATAACACAATTAATTTCTCTTGTCAAAGTCTGTAGTTCCTTACTGGGAATACTTCAACTTCTCAAACAATTTTTTTTTTTTCAATTTACATGGATCAAGTTTCAGTCTTTGTGCTGTAAAGGTCTATGTGTTTTGATAAATGTATAATGTGAGGTATCAAACTTCACATTATGATACAGAATAGTTTTGATGTCCTAATCCCCCTCCTCCCACCATTCTTCACCTAGCTAATCTTCACCCTCTCCCCTGAATTGCTGGGAACCAATGATTTTTTTAAATGTCTCTCTGATTTTGTCTTTTTTCAGAATTCCATATTATTGAAATCATAAATATTTTTAATTAACTAAAGACCATAATATATTCATATGTCCTTAGTTGTTACCCAACATCCTTTTTTTTCTGTCACAGAATTTCATCCAGAACAATCCATTCATATCTAAGAATGATGCCTGGAACTTGGGGGAAGGAACTCTCTGTATGTGGGCAGGATCTCTCTATCATTTTTATCTCTATCATTTTTCACTTTCTGTGTCTGGTCTCAGAGTTGGTTGCTTTGCTAGACAGAAAGCAAAGTCTTTGCTGTGGGTTCATTCAATATCTTTACGAAAGTGTTGATTCACAGCTCTTTGGCATTCTCATTATGAAGTAAGGGGAGTGGAATTAATAGTATAACTACTCTGTGTAACTTCAATTAATTTCCCTGGTTTTCAGTCTCATGACTAACCTCTGATATTCCTAGTGTTTCCAAATATAAAGCCTTTTCAAGACTCCTTTGGGCAGGATCATGGACTTTCTCTGAAGAAAACTATGTAAGTATTCTGAGCTGCAGCTCTGCCCACTTACTATATCAATTACCATTCCCCATATTCATTTAACACTCCTGCAATCTGTTGAAATCTCTTCTGATTTTTTTTCCTTTTTAATGATTTTCACTATTATAAATCTATATACTGTGTATTTCTATTAAGTCATTTAATTATATTTCAGGAAAAAGGTAGAAGAGATAAATGTGTATGCAGTAGCCTTTATTTAGTTAGAATTTCCACCTGAGATGCTTGAATTTTAAAAAATCATATAAAAATTTATTTTGAAGGATACTAAATATTATCAGTTATTTATAATATTTTTATGTTAAAATATTCAATAAATAGTTCAGAGAAAGCCATAGCAGCTCAGATTATTTTTCTGTAACTGTATTGACTTCCAAAATAATACTGCATTGACTCTTATTTCTTACAAAGTTTTTGTATTTAGTAACTTTTTCAAGTGACAATTTTTCTATTTTTCCAAGAAATATATTAAGAAAAAGAAAACAGGGAGAAATTTTGACTAAAGCTATTACTTCAGAAATAGGCATTCCATCATAAACGCAGAGGAAAGATTTCAACTCCTAATAATGATCAAGAAAGATAGTGTGACACCCTCCACATGATCTTTATCCTGGATTTGTATAATTCATAGCCTGGTGCTGGGAAACCAGTTGCTTAACACAATTATTAAACATGACCACATAGTCACAGTAGCCTTTAGTAAGCCCTTTATGACTGTGATGGAATTTAATCAAGACTTGCTGATTCTCTTTGTTGGCTTTTTTAAACAGCCCCAACAACTATGCTGACAAAACACTGAATCACAAAAGCCAGATCAGGACTGCTGTCCTGTAATTCACCTTTTATTTGCTGGCTGGCCTACTGACAACCACAAACAGCACCAGGAGGCAGAAAACCTTTTAAAAATACATTTAAAAGTATGGCCTGTTCTTGTTGTTGTTGTTGATTATTGATATGTTTGCTCAGCTAAGGAAATCGGAAGAGAAGATTATTAGACACAAGACATCTTTTTTTTTTTTAAAGATTTTATTTATTTGATAGACAGAGATCACAAGTTGGCAGAGAGGCAGGCAGAGAGAGAGGGGACAAGCAGGCTCCCCGCTGAGCGGAGAGCCCGATGCAGGGCTTGATTCCAGGACTCTGGGATCATGACCTGAGCTGAAGGCAGAGGCTTTAACCCACTGAGCCACCCAGGCACCCCTAGACACAAGACATCTTTAAAGACTAGATATTTTCCCCTATACTAGATCTATTATTAAAGTTGATACAATAACAAAATATATTGGTTACTGGGATAAAATTTGAAACTTAATGGACAATGTTGATATGGAACAGCTGCAATTTATTCCACAATCAGTTGCAACATCTTATTACTTTTGCATAGTCTGAAATTATAGATGAATATTGATCTGAAGCAAAATAATTAAAAGGCAGGGGCACCTGGGTGGTTCAGTGGGTTAAGTCTCTGCCTTCACCTCAGGTCATGATCTCAGGGTCCTGGGATCAAGCCCTACCCTGGGCTCTCTGCTTGGCAGGGGGCCTGCTTCCTTCTACCTCTCTCTCTCTCTCTCTCTCTGCCTGCCTTTCTGCCTACTTGTGATCCCTCTCTCTCTGTCAAATAATAAAATCTTAAAAAAAAAAAATTAAAATGCAAATTGATAAGTATGTCTGAAGAATTTCCAAAGGTTAGCAAAATAAAATTTTGAAAAGTACTGATGAAATTTACTGCTTATTCTAAATTAAATTTACACCATTTTAAAAGCCTCAATTTGTTCTTTAAAAATAGGTAATTGGTATAAATATAATGGAGAATTCAGAGTAATTTTTTAATAAAATGCTAATATCTACTGCAATTATATTTAAATGCAACAGGGATGCTATTTGAAATTAAAATAAAATTCAGTTATCATAATTTTAACTTTAGATCCAATTTCAGAGTCTATAAGTTCGCCTTTTTATAAAAATGATTTAAAATATTTCTGTGAGAAATTAATTTAATTACTTGTTTTAGGAAATATATGCTGTAGATTTAACTTATAGTAATAGATGATTTCCTGTAGTCCCAATTGTTTAACTGAAGTTATTAAACTAGCTTGTATGATCATTTTTTCCCCCAAATGCTGATATTGGAGCAGATCACATGGTAATTAAGTCACAGTCCGGGGGAGGCAGGTGGAGGGAGTCAAAACAACAGAACTTTTGTCCTCTAAACCAGAATTCTTTTCTGCTATTGTTTCCAATGTGGCATGTTTCCAAGGTGGCAAAGGATAATGAAGGAAACAAAGCAATTTACAAAAACAGGATAAGAAGGAAAAAGCTGATGACTGTTATGATCTTGACTCATTACTTCCCTAGACATGACTGATGTTTTATCCTCTCCTTCAAAACAGTCTGGATTGTAGGAATTCTGAACTAATTTACAATAGTCAAAATCACAATACATTCTATGGCAAGTGTTCTTGAACCTATCAAAGAAATGAAGTCACAGAGTAAATGGCCATCAAGAAAATAAATCTGAGTGAGACAAAAAGTCACAGCTGAGATCTGCTTACCTGGAGCAGAAACTTCTGGGACCATAAACATGTAGGAACATTTATGGTAATTTGGATGAAAGGCTGGAGGGCATACTGTGGACTACACTGAGAGTGAGACTCTCCTGGAGAATACAGTCTTACAGGGGCTACCCTAATTTTGTGGCTTTAACCTATAGGAATCCCACAAGCATTTAACACTGAAAAAAACAAGAAAGATTCCTAATGGTTTTGGTAAAATTGGAGTATGTAAATATTGTGAATAAGCCCGGAATGTCCTACATAAAAAAGACCTAATCTCTAGGAAAAGCACTTTACATGCCTTATCCCACCCGGGGAAAGGGCTTTTCCCTGAGACCAGACCCCCTCTAGCCCTCTTACCTCACCTAAGAGGGGGAGAAATGGTCCTAAAAATACTTATAAAAATCACAACCCAGAGACACAATCCCATTAAATGAGATTTAATCTTAAAATAATAGAAATCTTTTTGCATCTATTCAAGACCAATCTGACAACAAGTTTCCAGCATAACAACAGTGGACACAATCAAAGGAGCTAAAAAATACATTTTTTTTTTAACTGATTGAGAGCAGGGGATGAGCAGAGGCAGAAAGAGAGAGAATCTTAGCCAGGTTCCATGCCTACCCTGGAGACCGAGTTGGGATCAATCTCATGACCCTGAGATCATGACCTGAGCCGAAATCAAGTCAGTTGCTTAACTGACTGAGCTACCCAGGGACCCCGAAAAATACACATTCTAATTAAGGAGGAATTATTAGAGAAGCCTACAGGCATCAAAGGACACACAAAACAAGGATACCAGAGAAACTTGAAGTCTTTAACACTTGCAGCTACAGGAAACTAAAGAAAACCCAACTCCTAGCCATATTAACATAAAACTTTCTTATAAAGGCTATTTACCTCAGTTTTTATCACCTTATATGGCATGTCCACATTTCAGCAAAGAATTACAAGGCACGCTAAAAGACAAGAAAAGGACAGTGTAAGAGAGGAAAAGCAAGTTTCAGAACCAGACTCAAACATGAAATAGATTTTGGAATTTTCAGACAGAATTTAAAATAACTATGATTACAAAGGCTCAAGAGACTATTTTAGGGCAATGAAATTATTCTCTATTACACTATCATTGTATGTTCATTACATCATACACTTGTAAATAACCCTTGAAAGTTACAACGCAAAGAGTGAACATTAATGAATGCAATTAAAAAAAACAAGTGAATCCCGCTGGAATGCAGGATGTGGCAAAATAATCCCATTGTATTAATAGATCTGGGAAATAATTTTAATTGAAGTAGAGGGACAATAAGATGCTGACATAAGTAACTTTGGAAATGTGTGGACTTGTTAAAACTCAAGGCAAAAGTAGCTATACACATCAACACTTCAGGGAATAACGTACTTTTCAACAGGTATGAGTGAACAGTCCCAATGCTGATACACCTGTGTAGAAGGACGGAGTCATTGTGTAAATGGGAGAGACCACACTTCTCACTGATAAAATGAGAGTTCACAATAAGCAAGAGTAAGAAGCTAGAATGATCCATACGATGATGAATTAGAATTGGATATCAGCATAAACTCACATTGAGCTTAATATGGACAGAGATACTATAGAAATATAAAGTGTGTCATAAAAAGTAACTTAAAACATAAAAAGTGGAGTGACTTGACAAATACTGACTCAGCTAGGTGCTCAAAATCTCCATCAACAGTGATAAGCATGTGTGATAAGACGTGTTGATAATATGTACACTTGATATGATGTGATGAAAATGGCATTTGACCTCTGTGTTCTTCAATAACATTCATTCTGTGGTATGATCTGTGGCTTATGGAAAATTAGGAATCATTAGACATGGGTGGTACTGAAATCATGAGAATGGAGATCTTCCTGGAAAATAAAAAGGAGAAAAAGAGAAGAAATTGTAAGCTTAACTATTAAAAATGTCAACAATAAAAATTCCTTTTCTTTTTTAATTAAAGATTTTATTTATTTATTTGACAGAGAGAGAGAGACAGCAAGAGAGGGAACACAAGCAGGGGAAGTGGGCTTTCTGAGGAGCAGGGAGCCTGATGAGAGGCTCAATCCTAGGACTCTGGGATCATGACCTGAAGCAAAGGCAGATGCTTAATGAGTGAGTCACCCAGGCACCCCTAAAAATTTCTTTTCAGTAAGAAATTTAACCCCTACAACTGGTTAACCTTAATCAGTATAACTAGAATAATGATTTCTGAGATTATTCTTTGCTTCATCCTGCGTGATGGTTGATTTTTATTTGAGTTCCTTAAGGTATCATTAATATTTCTTTATATCTCTGTTTGGTGCTTCCTCTTTGAGTATATTATTGTGGAACATTTAGTCGTAGATTCCAGGGAAAGCTTGGCCATGGCACAGCTTTGTCTGTCTTATTTGAACACATTTCTGCTATGGTCTCTTTACAAAGATTTTAAGATTGTATTATCTTTACAAGATGTAAACTGTGGAGAGTGTTTTCAAGACTCAGGCTCCTGTAGGAATTTTAAATAGAAAATAGAAAATAGAAAATCTGCAGGATTCTACTGTTTGAAAAATTTTGAAAAAAAAACATTAATATTAAATAACTTTATACCCAATAGTATACAAATAAGATAGGCCATAAATATTTATGAGGAAAAAAGTACGTGTGTTAGTATTATGCATATTCTCAAGATAAAACTGAACATAGTAAGATATTGAACTAATTCTTATCTAGGACACAAAAGTTGCCTTTTGATTTATATGTTTTTCTTTTTTACAGTTGAATGTCACACAGAAGATTGTCCTGAGTGGATCTTTTTTAAAAATTCTGCTTTTTCACCAGTTTTGGAAACTACTTCTAGAAAGGCATATTTTGTGTAGTAAAGAGCCCTGTAGCAATACAAGTAGCTTCTCTACCTTGAGATGTTTTATTTTGCAGGACAGCTGTTGTGGCTTCTAGCTGTTCAACCACCAGTATATTTAAAACAAATAGCTATCACCAAGTGTGCAAGCCCTTCAGCAATTAGGTATAAAATGTATATAAGTACTGGGTAAGAAAGGGATTTAAAGAAAATACAATAAGTCCCAGTATAGATACTTAGTTGAGTCAATGCCACTGGAGAAGCAGTAAGATGTGAGTTTGGGATGTTTAGTCCATGGTCACTCTATTCATTTTCCCTGCTAACTCTGATGAAGCAAACACTTTATTATGAGTTTACATAGGAAAATGAATGATAAACTTTAAATCCACTAGAAAATCTGTAATTAGAATATTCCATAATTCTTTGTCCAAAACAAATTCTGGTAGTTAAGATAGCTATAAGCAAAAGCAAGCCTGTGGCACAGAAATCAGGCCTAACTTGTTTTCCTAAGATTTCTTTAAAAGCTCTAATCAAATTATGTCAAATTAGTCATTCTTTGATTGATTTTTCACAATAAGCAGAGTGTAAATTATTTATCATATAAATATAAATATAAATTAGGCAATATATCATTATATTAATTCCCTAAGTTATAATTTCCACTTTTATTAAAATTCATGTTTTGATCCCCTTCAGGCAACAATTTCCTTCTCTTCTCTTTTATTCTTTTCTTTACTGCTAATGTTTTTCTTATTTTTGTATGGATAGAAATCTTATTATATTGCAGGTATCTAAATATTTATTCATTGAATATCTATTCCAGGCACTACAGGATAAATCTAGTTAATACTTTTCTCAATAGAGATAGTGATAGAAGAGAAATGATAGATAAATGTAAGATAGATACATAGGTAGAAATATGTAGATATAAATAGCATTTCTATGTATATATTATCTCTATATACACTTTCATAGATTCTTTATACATTTCTCTATATAATTACATAATATATTTTTATTCCCACAATTAAAAATATAACAATCATGAATATAAATAATCATGAAAAGAAAAATAACAAATGAACTTAATTTTTCTAATAATTTATTTTTTTCTTGAGAAACTGCCAATTTCAATTTTTTTCTCAATTTTTTTAATCTTGCCTACTTAGTAGATAATAATAAAATCTAAAGTAGATTAACAAATACCAAAAGACAAAAGTTTTGTTCTTTTTAAAATAACCATGATACGCATAGATACATACATATGGGCATACATACAAGTGCTCATGTAGTTGACTTAGCCATATCAGCATATAAAATCTGTAAAACTTAAGGACTTCCTTAATAGCTGCATTCTACTTTTTTATATATTAAGAAACTTTGAGGAGAAAATAAAAAATAGTAAGTGATGAAAATTTATTTCCTTCCCCTTTTCTAACTGAGTTTTCTCTTTTTAGGTCTGAATATTTCTCCATATATACTGTTAGAGAGAAGTTAGTAAGATGGTGGGAAAAGGCATAAACTCTTCTGTTATTTAAATGCAAGTTTTATGTGACCCTTTTCAGTTTCAAGGACATTTGAGGAACTAGTTCAAATAGAAATTGCTTTAAATTTAAAAAGATAACTGATTTTTGTAATCATTGTATCATATAGCAGTGAGTAATCCCACAAAATTCAGGCATAGAAATGAAAGAAATTAGTCCACTCTTATGAAGTCATTCTGACTTTCTGACAATGGTTACATAATCAAACAAAAGTTACAGGAGGGACTCAGTCAAAATACCTGGGTTTAGAATCTAAGACTGGATTTCTAAAGGTTATTTCATTAATTCCAAACATTACTCAACCATAAATGGCACAAAACTAAACCCATGATACTTTTATTTTACTGTGTTTTAATGCCAATCTTTAATTTTCAATTTTGTTTCTTTTCCTTTATTGTGTCATTAACAACATCTACCAAACTTGATAAATGCTGGTTTTGAACTCTTGCCTTTTGCTCGGTTAGTTCTTGGGCATAATACTGTAGGAATGAATTATGAACAAACACAAAGAAAGCACACACGTAAGTCAAAATGTTCCTTGGTTTATTTGTACGATTGTTTCTTTGCTTTTGTTTATGGCATGAACATCTGAAAATAATACCTTCGGTTATTATAATTAAGAAATTAGCTTAAACACAGTGCAAGAGGGTGTGTGGCAAAATACTTAAAGAACCATGAGGTTAGAAAACCAACCCTCCCAATTATTCAACAATAGTGGTGAAAGGGAAATTTATTTAACCTCTGCTTGTCTAAGTTTTCACGAATAAAAAAGTTGAAGATAGAATAGAATAATTCTAAGTTGAAAAAGAGAGAGAAAGAAATATAAAATATTTTTGAATGAGTATTGTTATATAGTAAGTTCTGACAAAACATTGCTTAATAGTATTAATAACCACATCTTTTCATTGAGATTTATTGAGATTCTGTTCTAGCATTAAGGAATAAGACTACTGGCAAAATGGATATGATGGAGGGGTATACTATAAAAATTTAAGAGAAACTTGGCAACTTCAAATGGTAAAAACTGCTATAGACAATATACTTATATGAAATTCAAATGAAACTAAAAGCAATATTATTTATGTGGGGTGCTCAAAGGACTTTTCTTAAAACTGTGTCATAGTAATAAGAATAGCAATCTGATAATATTAAGTACACTTATGACAATAATTTTTAAAATAATAAATTAACAAATATTAAATGCTTCTAAGTACTTTCCTTAGGAAATTTATATATTATTCTATTTATTCTTAATGAAAGGCTTATGAAGTAATCCATCATTATTCACATTTTATTGGGACATTAAGTAAATTGCCTGAGATCATATAACTGTTAAGTGCCAGATTTGGACATTTAAACATAGGCTTGAGAGTGAGAAAATATAAAAATAAATCACAGGATATACTAAATAGCTTTGAGAAAAACACTGTGATGTCAGCCTTCTAAGAAATTCAATTCCACAAAATTTTACCTACACCAAAGATCCAGTTCTGTGCTAGATACTTACGAGAACTATGAGTGAATTTTCGGTCCATCCTACCCTTACTTGACTTGCTTGTGCTGATTTACTTTTATACTCTCATCTCCTACTTTTTCTCTCCCATTTTCATAATCTCTTATATTTACTCACAACACACTAGTGGGGAATATCTTTCAGATTGCATTTCCTTTTTTTTTTTTTTTCTCTACAAGAGAGGAGTGTCTGACCTCCCTCTGTGACCAGGGGACAAATGAAACCAATTGACCACCAGAGAACTTATCTCCAATTTAAAGGCTCATTAGCAATGCGCTCTAAGCAAAAAAGGGGGAATAGCAGCTCTTTAGGTATGTGCCTGTTTTACACTAAGTGCGAAATTTGTTGTTTGAAAGTCTTTAATAATTTTCTTCCACTGCACTCAAAAAATATTGTAAATCAAAAGTAGATGAGTAGCGGTGTCTGGGTGGCTCAGTGGGTTAAAGCCTCTGCCTTAGCTCAGGTCATGATCTCAGGGTCTGGCATGGAGCCCCACATGGGGCTCTCTGCTCAGCGGGAAGCCTGCTTCCTCCTCTCTCTCTCTGCCTCTCTCTCTGCTTACTTGTGATCTCTGTCTGCCAAATAAATAAATAAAATCTTTAAAAAAAAAACAGTAGATGAGTGGAAAGATTATTCCCTCTAAAGAATTCCTTCTGGAGCCCATACAATACAGTGGGAACAGTACAGAACTTAATAAATGTTGTTCCTTACTCTGCTATTTTTGAGACATGTGTGACTGGGAAAACCACTAAATATTCATTTAAAAATTTAAAAAATGTATTAGGTAACTATTATGTATTAGGTTACTAAATGTATTAGGTAACTATAGCTTGACAGGTACCATGCTCAGTGCTAGAGATACAAAGGTGAGGAAGAGACTCTAGCCCTTCACCTCCAAATCCCCTCAACACCTCCAGGGAAAGGCACAGGTAAACTACATATAACATGAAGCACAAAAGGTGTAATACGAATACAAAGAACTTGTAGCGTTGAGTCTATGCCTATTTTTTTAACCATTCTATCACCCACACTGTTGCTGGCATTTGTAAGTCATTTGATAAGTAATTTTAAATAAATGAATTAGAAAATAAATCTCATTTTCAAGTCTCATCAGAATGAATGAATGATTAACTCTGCTTGAAGGAAACCTGATGATAAATCAGATTAAAAGTGAGTAAGATTTTCCCTGGAAAATAAGGCATTTTAGGAAAACAGACAAGATGGGTAAATTTATGGAAGCCTGAGGCATGAGCATGTTTCAAGCGTTAGGGAAAGAATTTTTATTCTTTTTGTTACAGACCATAAATCTTCAGCAAAAAATTATGGATTAAAGCTGGAAAAAAGAAAGTTGGAAAAAATGGTAAAGAATCTTATACTCTAGGCTAAATAAATTTTATTTCATTATAGCTTAAAATGCATGTTATTTAAATTTATTTCCATCTTAAACCTCAAAATGAGAATAACCTGAAGTGCTTTGCCTACTTTATAAGGTGTTTAATAAGGATGTCAGTCTAAAAACAAGAAACCTGTTCAAGAGGCAAAGCATTTATTTGGAATCAAGTAAATTTAAGGCACACAGATTTAGAGAAAAAAACCACATAGGGTTTTTACTTTGAAAGGTGTACTCAAAGTTTTTATGGGCAAAAAAGAAGATTAGGTAAGTTCTTTTTAAGAAAAGTTTATTGATGCTGGCAAACAGGGTGAGATTTATATGTCACTAATTGGTCAGAAAAAAATGGTCAGTAGGCTAAGTAAGGTTCACTTTTAACAATTTTTCAAACAGGATTTTCTTATTCTTGCTGACTTCTTGGAAAGTTGGAGGTTTGGTCCAGTTCAAAGGTTTAGAAAACGGGATGTGCAAGGTAGATCCTCTGAAATGGTTGATTTGGCTCAATTTAAAAAAGGGTTCTACTTATGTCATTTTTCACATTTTCCCATTTTGATCTTTTCCTGAAGACATGCTTGCTCAATCATTTGAATTGGGTTTTCTCATTTTTGTTTTCAATCTCTGATTGTCAAGAATATTCTTTAATCCCTCTTTGCCAGGAAGTCTCATTCCTGGTATGTCACATCCTATTTTGGAGGGAAAGTGGTATATTTGGGAGCCTTTCTGCCACATCTGAATAGCAAAAGCACCAAACTGGAGGAAAGCTTGTGGCCACCTCCTAAGAAATAAACAACAGTTGCTAAAGTTCCTTTAATTGATGAAATAAGTATTACAAATCAGTTCAAAACATTGGATTACCATTACTGCATGGAATTTTTACACTACTGTAAAAACAATAGAAACACAGTCTTATAATAATAACTATCTCTAGAATCACAAGCAAAACGTTAACTCCAAGTTGTAGAATAGTTCTAAACTATGAGATTATACCTAAGGGTTTTCAACTACCTAAGTCAAAAGACTTGTAACCAGTGGTTTCATTCTTTTAGTTTTGTATCGTGTTTCAAGCAATCTTAAAGAATGTATCCAAGTACAGTAGGTGGTAATAGCAATGGTGCAGATGCCATCTTGCTCTAGTCAAGAGCAACTCTGTTATCCAAAACAAGTGGAGGGAAGGAATTTAAAGATTATTTTTGTGCAGCTATTGCCTTAGCAGTAGATTCAGTAGTATATACTAACCTTTTAGATACATTTCGGATCATAGATTCATTCAAGCCACCATGAAAAAGAGATTCCCAAAAAATCTTATTCTTTCATTGTCAGAGACACCACCTGACAATCTTCATTTTATTCTCTGATGTAGACTTAAGAGTGATGTCCAAAGCTAAATCTCTGATTAGGTAATGAAATAGACATGACCAATTATTCAACTGTGCATAAACTCCAAGTTCCTTTGAAGTTAAGCAATGTGTACTCCATACATTTTTCTGCCATGTATAAGTAAAAATATGTCCTAATGAGGCACAGATCATGGAATTATCATAACGAGATTGATTGAACCAAGGATCTGAATGATGCAAGCAATTAAGATAGCTATATGCAGGTGGAGTAAAGTTATATCGGCATAAAGAAGTAAAGGTTGCAGAGGGAAAACTTGGAATCTGGGATATGTGACAAGCTTAATGTTCCATTTGTACAAATGTTATCTCTTAAATCTCTAGAGGTTTGAATGGATAGGCAAGAAGTTCAGAATGTATCCAGGTAAATTTTACATGATGTTTTACATAATTAGCACAATAAATTAGAGAAGGATTGACAGAGAGATTGGTGGTAATTAAATGTACGGGAGGATCTCTAGGTTCATGTATTGAGCGAGGCTCCTGATGACAAACCCAACAATTAGTCAAATTTCCTTCATATGGAAGGAAATTGGATCTGAGGACAAGGGAGTTACCTTCCAGGCAGACTAAGAAGGAAAAGGAAAGATAACCACTAGAGCAGGTATTCGACTTCTTACATTAAGATAAAAATTGTCTTCTGGGGCACCGGGGTGGCTCAGCGGGTTAAGCCTCTGCCTTCGGCTCAGGTCGTGATCTCAGGGTCCTGGGATCGAGCCCCACATCGGGCTCTCTGCTCAGCAGGGAGCCTGCTTCTCCCTCTCTCTCTCTCTGCCTGCCTCTCTGCCTTCTTGTGACCTCTGTCTCTCTGTCAGATAGATAAATAAAATCTTGAAAAAAAAATTGTCTTCCTTTGCAAGATAGAAAGGAACTGCTCAAAAATAAATACAAAGAATGTAAGTTCAATAGCTAACACTGTAATTACAATGTTTTCTGTAAAGGCAGGATCCTTACAGTACATTTCAAATCCAAGAATTAATAAGGTGAACCTCTTTTAGGAGGCAATTAACAGAAGAAGGGCAAGCAGGGGGAATAATATCCCAAAGATTATAGGAATTTGCATTGAAATACTCTAAGTCCCAGAGCCACTGACTAATTTTGTTGATGGGAGTTACAGGGAGTCTAGTATACAACTTATAAGTAAGAGAATACTGATAGTATGAGCAAGAACCTTGGTATACAGGCCTGGCCCAGAATCTCCAGAAAGCTGTCAAGGTCATATGTCATCTGTTTCAATTACTGGTGAGCTTTAATTTTAATTCTCCCTTTGATTCAGTAGTCCAGCAGGGAGTAGGGACTTTCTTTAAATGAGAAACATGAATCTAAGAATCAATACCTTTTAGTTTGTAGCACAAGGGTTAGTTAAGAGTCCCTGATATGGTCCTTTCCATCTAAATTGTAAGGAATCCTTTCGGAGATGTCACTTCCAATAAACAAAAGGAACTGGTCGTAGGTTGTGTTTTATTTGTCTCCCAGGAGTGTGCTGTGAAAAGATTGTTCTCCAGGGCATGATTTTTGTCTGGGGCCTTAATTAGTCCCTAGCAAAAGTGGAGAATATCTCCTTTAATTAATTGAACATCAAATGCAGCCAGGGCCAGATTCATAGGTCTCCCAATTACAAGCTCCAAGGGAAAGAGCTTATGTTTTTGGAAGGGAGCAGCTCTTAAATTCTATAGGACTATAGGAACTGCTTTAGGCCAAGTCAATTTTAATGTTTCCATAAATTTAGCCAATTGTGTTTTAATGATGCCATTTGTTCTTTCCACCAGTCCATAGGACTGAGGGTGGTAGGTACAATGGAAATGCTGTAATATAAGCCAAAGGAAGTATATTTGCTTCATGACGTGGACAGTAAAGTATGTTCTTCTGTCACCATGTAATTCCAAGGGTATGCCCCGACCAGGTATTATCTTTAGTAACAACACTTTTGCAATAGCTGAGGCAGTTGCACACCAGCAAGGAAATGCCTCAACCCAATGAGAAAACATACAGTTCACAACAAAGACTTAGTTGCAACCGTAACAAGGTGGCACTTGGATAAATCCATTTGCTGGATCTCAAAAGGCCCACTAGGTAAATCAAAATGTCTGAGAGCTGTCTGAATCATTTTCCCTGGGTGAAATTTTGGACAAATAGTGCAGGTTAACAGTGCTTCCTTAGCAGCCTTAGAAACATTTCCCACCAGTATTGCTTCATAAAGCTTATAGTTTGTCAGTTGCCCAGTGAGTCATTTGATGGGTTATTTCAAGTAGTTGTTTTGATGTTTGTGTGTGTGTGTGTTTTAAAGATTCTGGGAATATTGGTTTGTTACTTGGGCTGTACCATGAATTTGTTAAGGAACTGAAAATGCAATTGTCAGTCCAATAAAGTTTTTCTCTGTGTGGTACACTGGACCAGGTATCCTTTACAGTAAGGTTCAAATCTTCTTCTGAAAAAATAGTATTTGCTATGAAGTTATTAGCTTCAATGGAACTTAAGGCAGGCTCTTTTGCTGCTTGATCATCTAAATTATTTCCTATAGCCTCATCTGATTCTAATTTTGAATACCCAGAGAACTTGATAAAGGGGGGGGGGATTCAATTGAATCTAACATTTCAATGACAAAAGCTATATTTTTAATTTAATATCCTCCAGAGATTAAGAACCCTGTTTCCAAGACAAACCAAAATCATGAACAACAAAGGCATAGTGACTGTTTTTCCTTTTGCTAAAACATAAAACCTCTACCTAGTAGAATAGAATTCTGCCTGTTGTGCCAAAGTAGCCATTGGTAAAGGAGCTGCTTCCATTATTTGGAAGGGAGTGGTAATAGTGCAACCACCCAGCACAGTTATTTCCTTTCATTATCCCTTAGAAAAGAACCATCAGTAAACCAGGAGTTCACATTAATAGCAGAGTTTTCGCAAGTCATCTCTAGGTGTCAGCTGTTGGTCAGTCAAGGTTAGACAGTCATGGTGTGTCTAGTCAACAGGCAAAGGGAGAAGAGTTTAAGGGAGGCTTCTTGGTGGGACTGGGTCCAAACACTATGGGTTGCAGAGGAGTGCCAGGGACCTTGTCTGAGGCTCCTCTCCTCCTCTCTCTAGAGTGCCAGGCGGGGTGGAGCCAGGCAGTGGCGAAGGATTTCCGCCCCTCCCTCGGAGGTCATCTGGGATCCACAAGGCAGGTGCCCTGACACTACTGCCCAGAAGGCCCCAGTGCCTGAGATAGGAAGTGCAAACAGGGCGAAGAGTGAGCAGTGAGCCACCGGAGTGGCCCCAGTGCTGGCCTTCTACATGCAGGAGGCAAGGGGTTTTGTGGAGGAGGTTACAACTGTAATCTAAACAAGTAAATAAATAAATGGGTAATAAATGAAGCGAGATTTAATGTACAGAGAAGTTAAAATTAGAAGAGGTGAGTCAGCTTGCAGGAAGATGTTGAGTGTAATGGGAATTTAATCAAGCTTCTGTTCAAGAAGCAGATGGTTAGAAGAGAGTCCACCACTGTCTCTTGTGTTGATTTGGTAAAAGCTGCTGTGGCTGAAATAGCTCTCATGCAAAGAGAAAGTCATTAGACTACTGGGTCTAATATTGCTGGCTGTGACAACCAAGAGGTCTATACTGACCTCTATATTTTTGAGTATGGACACCCAAGGTATTTCCTTCTTTCTCGGTATAAAAAGGAAAAAGTAAGGCTGTTAATAAGGGACCCCAATGCAGGAGGGCTGAGGAGTCCTTTTAATTGGGCAAAAGTCATGAGACTATTTTCTTCCCTTTATATAGTATCCAATTTGTCAGATTTTAGCTAAGAGTTGCACTGCTAGAGACAGTTTTGATATCTAGTTCCTACAGTATCCTATAAGGCTTAAAAATTCTTGAAAGTGTCCCTTGGCTTGTGGCTGCGGGAAGCTTAGAATGCCTGGAGTCTGCTGGAGTTTAAAGAGGAGACCTCAGTAAGTGATTAAATGTACCAAATATTTAGCTTGAGTCTGAATGAACTGAATTTTTTCTTTGAGACTTTGTCACCTTTATTTGCTAACAGTTTAAGAAGGTGGATACATCCTTCACTGCAAATGGAGAAAAAGAGATCAACATAATGTGTAAGGGTTGTGTTTTTTTGTTTTTTAGTTTTTGTTTTTGTTTTTGTTTTTGTGGGAAAATACCACCTGCCAAATCTTCATGGAGGCTTGTGAAAAAAAATAAGAAAGACTATCTAGTCTAGTGGCATCACACTCCAATCACATTATTGTCCTTCCCAAATGAAAGTAAATAAAAATTGGCTTTTGGGGATCCACAGGGATACTATATAGGCACTACAAAAATCAATTATAGTGAAAAACTTACTCTTTGTAGGAATGGAAGTTGGAAAGTGTGAAGGTTAAGGAAAACTTGGTGTCAGGAAGTGGAAGTGTTATTGATGTCTTTGTGGTCCTAGACAAACCTCTACCCTTGTCCATGAAGTTTCTTCACAGAAAGGATGAGTGTACTACAAGGACTGATACAAGAGACTATAAGGTTTTGAGCCTTGCATTCCTCTATGATTGGTTCTATTCCTGCAATAGCTTCAAGATCTAAAGGGTATGGCCTGATATTAGGACGGGGTTTGCTTGGATCAACTTGAATCTTTACTGGGGAAGCTGAATGGATCTGCTTGGTATCTGTTGTAGTTTTTGCCCTAAGTCCTTTAGGGACTTTTTCTAAGAGATTTAAGCTCTCAGTGTCCTTATTTGCTGATTTAAGGGGAAAGACTGTTAGAGGTATTAAATGGTTTCCAATGCTGCCAGTTGAAGGAGAGGTTGAACTGATTTTAAGAATTATTTCCCTTTTTTGGGAAAAAGAGGTGGCAGTGTGCTATTTTTCTAAGGAGTCTCCTCCAAGTAGATGGGCAGGCACTGAGTGGACTAGTAAGAAGGAATTCCTGTCCTGAAGAGGGCCTAACTGAAAAGAAAAGGAAAGAGCCTTAGAAGATGTGAAGGGTTTATTAGAAATTCCCACCAATGGAATTTTTTCAGTACTCCTACTAAGTAAGGGATTGTTTGAGGATGAATTCAGAGGAGTTGTGCCAGGGTCTGTTAAAATTGTAAGAACCTCACTTCCAATCATTACAGAAGTTTCACCCAGTTGATTAAGGGGTGAAATCAGAAAGAACTCTTGTTTTCTGGGAGCAGAGGGGTTGAGGGCTTTCTGTTAGAGGATTGCCTTTAGTTTCTGTTTAAGGCAGTCCTTTCTCCAGTGTCTAGATTTTTTACAAACATAGCAAATATTTGTAGGAGAAGCTATTGGTCAAGTTTTTGATTGCCATGGACAATGAGAGGAGGCAGACATCTGTTAGAGTTGTAAATTTAGATTTTATTTGACTTTTGTTAGCTAGTATCCTCAAGGGTTCTAGCTAATTGATTGGCTGGACTGACTAGATCAGGGTAAACATTGTCTCCCATTTCGTCCCAGTTTTTTTTTTTCTTTTTTTTTTTACCAGTAGAGAGAATTCACAACAGAAGCCATTTGCAAACACAGAAATGAAGGCCATCTGGGTGGAATCAACATCTAAAGGAAGGCCTGAGTTTTCCTTAAAAACAATTTAAAATGTATTATAGCCGTCATAAACTGGTTTATCAAGCTTTTGAGTATTTGTTTGGATTTTATTCCAGTCAATGGTTTTAGGGAAGACATGGGGAATGGCTTCATGTAAAGTTTTAGCAATCCACCCAACACGTACCCTGTCCTTTGGTAAGATCATTGGAGATAATCGAATGGCATTCAGCTTCCGCATCCACTGTTGATCTTGACCCTTTCCAACAAGTAGATGGACCAACAGTTAAAGATCAGAGAAACCAGATGATAGGTTTAGATGAAAATATTAAATTTATTAGCAAACTGATGAAGATCTTCAGAAAATCTTGAAAATTCCTTAACAATAGCTCTCAATTCAGCCTTCATCTAGGGAGCATACAAAATGTTCATAACTGTAACTTTTAGATCTAACCTTGAAAAGGTATATTGGAAAAGGACAGTGTGAAGAAGATGAAATAGAAGGCTCTAGAGAGGCCTTGGGATCTTGGGGATAAAGAGGAAGTTTGGCCATAGAGGGACAAAGAGAAGTAGAAGAGGGAGAGGGAGAGCAACCTGAGGCAGCAGAAGGAGGTGAAGAGAATAATTTTTTAAGACCTTACTATTCTTTTCTAATTCAGATTTTTTCTCTATTAATTTGGAAACAGTATTCTGAAAAGAGGCAATCAGTCTTGAGTTCATTTTAAAGTTTCCAAATACCAATTAAGCATCCCATTTGATTTGTCTGGTTTTAAATCCATGGTTCTTAAGTCTAATTCTGTGAGTTCCTTGGGACACCTGGGTGGCTCAGTTGGTTAAGCAGCTGCCTTTGGCTCAGGTCATGATCCCAGTGTCCTGGGATCGAGTCCCACATCAGGCTCCTTGCTCGACAGGGAGCCTGCTTCTCCCTCTGCCTCTGCCTGCCATTCTGTCTGCCTGTGCTTGCTCTCTCTCCCTCTCTCTCTCT